>NW_019154119.1:21343438-21442464 GCF_002288905.1 Enhydra lutris kenyoni
AGGGTGTGTGTGTGCTTGTGTGTGTTTTTGCTGCTTGTGTGTGTGTATGTGGAAGAAACATCTAGAAGAGTAAGAATAAAACTGCTGTCAGGAGATTTTGCTCAGGCCAGGGTGGGCACATCCCAGGAGAGATGACTTTTTCTGGTCTGTGTCCCTAAATTCTTTGAATTACTTACCAGAAGTCATGTTTCTGCACTCAGGACATTAATTTTTTTTTCCTTTTTTGAAAAATTTAAGTTCAGGTAATTAACAGATGACATATTATTGGCTTCAGAGGTAGAGGTTGTGGTCAGGACATTCAGAAACCTGGCATGCTGGAGAGAGTACAGTTTTGCCAGGTTCTGTAAGTTGCTGTGCCGGGCACAGTCCGAGGAGAGACGCCGTCCTCCGCGACCCCGCGCGCTGGCTGCCGGCACCCTGCTCGGCTCACTGAGCTCGCTGCGAGGCTGTGCCCCTGGGCCCCATGGCTGCTGCTCGTGGATGTTGCCCTGGGGTATGGCTCCGTTGCCAGGTCATCTGTACTCTGTCCTTTGCTCCTGGGGCAGTTGTGGCCGTTAGGATTTAGGAAGGCAGGCGGCAGAGGAGGGCCGCAGGCGGCAAGCCGTCCTCTCGCTCTGAGGTTTGTGCTTCCATCTGGTCTCGTCTCTTTGCCGGGACCAAAGAGAAGGTTGTGGAGAAACATGCAGGAAGTCCGGCCCTCTGCTGGGAGCTTCCCGCGTCAGCCCGTGCGGTCTGGGGTCCCCTGCCCGCGGTCCCAGCGCTGCCCCGTCCAGGAGGGGCCGAGTGGAGCTGAACTGCCTGCTTGCCTCCAGGGTGTGGAACGTCCGCTACAACCACTCACATGACCAGCTTGTCCTCACGGGCAGCAGCGACAGCAGGGTCATCCTGTCCAACATGGTGTCCATCTCATCCGAGCCCTTCGGCCACCTGGTGGACGACGACGACCTGAGTGACCAGGAGGAGCGCCGCCCAGAGGGGAAGTAAGGGCGCTTGCTCTCAGTGCTGCGCGCGGCTCGCTTCTCCCAGACCCCCTCGCGGCGGAGGCAGCTCCCGTCCGGAGCGTCTGCGCGTGTGGTCAGGGCGGCCTCCTCCACGGCCGGCTCGGGGCTCCCGGTTCTGGAGGATGTTGGTCCCGGCCACAGGGGCGTGGGGGTCAGGGTGGGTTAGCTCATGCCGTCTTGTGTGGGTTCTGAAACACGAACCTGGGTGACGTCTGTCCATGTCCTTCTTGAGCACCGTACAGGGGATTTTAAAGAGCATCACCTGTCTTCCAGCGTGTGCTCAGGCAGTAATGAGAACCCGTGAGCCTCTGTGAGCCACAGGTGGTCACCGGTGTCCTCACCTCCGGCTGGGATGAGAGCTGTGTCCAGTCGGTCGCCCTCCCTGTGGTGGGGAGCAGACTCCAGGCCAGCGCCCTCAGCCCCAAGTGCGGGTGTTCCCTGGCCCTGCACCCCGAGGCTCCGGAGGGAACGTGAGAAACCTCTCAGCTGTCGTGCCTCTTGGTCTCAAACTCTCCATCCCCGATTACATCTGTTTAGGGGCTGACTCTGCATACCAGGCTCACACCCCGGGAAAAGCAGGGGTCCTGGGGACCCAGGACTCGTGTGGGTCCTACTGCTGTTTGGCGCAGAGCAGGGGCACCCCCGTCCAGGGCGCGTATCGGAGCCTCGGGCTATGAGCAGAGTGCGGCCGCGGCTTCTGTGTGTGGAGGAAGAAGCCGGAGAGCCCGTGTCTTTGGCCGGTGGCGTGGACTTTAAAACAGGACAGTCCTTGTGTTTCGAGTAGATTCTTTCTTGTGAGGGGAGCTGCATGCTGAGGCTCTCGGCTCCTGGATCCAGGGCAGGAAGGTCTGGAATAAGCCCCAGTTGAGTTTATCAGCCGAGCCCGACCGTGCCGCAGGGCTTGTCCTTCTGCTCGAGGTTCTTTACAGTCCTGTGGTCTGAATTCTCCCTCCGTCTACCGGAGCTTGGCCCAACTTCATGTCTGAGAAGAGATCTTGATATTGGGGCCTTTTCACAGCTGTTTTCTGTCCAAGCACGCGGACGCACAGTTAGAAACTGATTTTGGGGCCGTGATTTCCTGACCTCTTCACCAGCTTCTCTGTGCGCAGCCTTGCGGGGGAACGGCAGGCACCTGTGTGGCTCACAGGGTGGGAAGGCTGGTGGAGGCAGCGACATCAGCATGGGTGTCCTCACCGTCCTGCTCCTTTGCTCTGTCCACGTGACTTACTAAACTCAGGAGGACAGAGTCCCCGAGAGAATTTTCAGGCGGTGTTTGTAACCAAGCCCCAGTGGGCATGGCAGGTCCGTCTGGCGGGAAGGGGTAGATGGACACAGCACTAGAGGCTGGGGTGGGACCCAGAGGGCGGCTGCGTCACTGGGGAGAGTCCAGGAATGTGAAGTAGAAATGGGAAGAAAAGGACAAGGGGAGCCTGTGGATTGGGGCGTGTTCTGGGCGTGGCCACTTAGAGTGGACGACATGACGTCCTGAGTCGGCAGGAATGTGTGTGTGCTCCCGGCTCACGCAGTGTCACTTGGCATTGTCGGGTCAGGGTCCCTGGAGAAGGAGAGCAGTCGCTTTGATTTGCAGGGAGGTGTCGTGGGAGCCCTGGCGGATCGCGCCGCGAAGTCTGACACCAGGACCAGGGACCCCTTCCTGCCCAACCCAGGGAGGCTGCATGCCCTGGGCCAGCTCTATATCCCTGAGCAGGGCGGGGCCGCGCTGGCTGTCCCCAGGGTCCTTTTGGCTTCTCATCACCCTTTACTCAGCCCTCGTGGGTGTTTGCGGTCACCATCCCCCGGAACCTCGGGGCCCCGGTAGACTCGTAGGCCCCTGCTCTTCTGCAGCCGGAGAGAATAAGGTGTCAGCTGGTGGCAGGTGGCTCTCCCGGTTCCTCATGGCCTCATGAGGGTGTCTGTGGCCCAGCGCCAGCTGCCATCAGTCTTCCCGTCCCACGGATGAGGGGAGCATGGCCCCGGCCCTGGGCAGGACGCCCTGCCGCCCGGCTCACACGTGTCTCTGGTGCCTTGTAGGAGCCAGGAGCCCCCACAGGACAGTGTCATCGCGACCTACGAGGAGCACGAGGACAGCGTGTACGCCGTGGACTGGTCCTCTGCTGACCCCTGGCTCTTTGCCTCCCTGAGTTACGACGGGAGGCTCGTCATCAACAGGGTGCCCCGGGCGCTGAAGTATCATATACTGCTCTAGCGCCGCCCCAACCCTCCACTGGTGGTCCGCAAGGGCGTGCCGGTCCTTGGGGACAATTTCCCAGGTCTCTCCACGTCTGGGAGAACTGGCGTTGCCGGCCTCTCCCGTGAGCCTTTATAAGGAACGAGGGAGCTTCTGCTGATGGCGGAGATCCTACCGGAAGTCTCCCCCAGCTGGTGGGACACCGTGCTCACTGGGCGGGAGCCGTCCGGCCGCGGGTGCAGACGGCCCGGTCACTGTTTGCTCTCTCTGGGATCTTTCAGGGTGTTGGGAGTTTCACTAAAAAAAAAAAAAAAATCTGTTTCCATAGTTTTAACTCCTCTTTCTCTTGAGATTAAGGATAAAATAAAATAACAAGGCCATGCTACACGGGCTCCTGGCTCGTTCTTTCAAGAACTCTCCCCCATACCACCTTGTCCCTGTCCCTGCTCAGAAAGGAGGCCCGTGTGTAGAGGGGCTGCTGCACTCCTGCCTCCTGGGCCAGACCTGTCTGTGTACGGACCATGGCGTCTGGGTGACTGGCCTGGGGGCTCTGACCGTGACCATGAACAGGTGCCATGTCAGCCTCGGGAATGTGGTCCTGCGTGCTGGTTCATACTGGGTCCTGCTCACATTATGCCAACAGCACTGGAGGTACGACTCCTGGTCCCCGAAGCTGCACGCCTGCCCTTGGTCCGCAAGCACACTCTTACTTGTGAAATCCCACGTCGTGGTACTGATGCCTGCTCCTTGGTGGTCCCAAACACAGAGCATGTGGACTTTTGCCCGGTCCTCCTCTGTGGGCCCAGGGGGAGGGAGGACAGGTGGGGCCTGGGGTGGGGGGAAGATGTTTGTTGAGAACTTCCCGCATGCCTCCCGTGGGCCAGGCACTGTGCTAGGTGCCACGGGTATGGCAGAGAGTAAGGCACAGGTCAGGGCCCACCTGGCAGTGTAGACTGCCGCTGGGAAACCCCTGTCAGCCAGCTGGTTGTGTACCTGTTCTGCTGGAGGCGGACATGTGGACAGATGCCGGGGCAGTACAGAGCAGGGCTGAGGAGTGCTGTGGAAGCAGGAGCAGGACGGGGGCGGGGGGGGATCTGATTCTGAGTGAAGGGCCTCTCTCAGTAGCTGACTGTGTGGAAGAGCTGTGGCAAAGGGAGAGTGTATGCAAAGGCCCTGGGGTGCAGTGGGCCTGGCCTGACCAGGAACATGAGACTGGTAAGACAAGTGGCAGGAGAAGATGGCAGGAGGCCCAGGACCTGAGGTCAGAAACCCCGGAGCAGAGGCATGGACTGGTGGCCTGGGGCCACGGTGGAAGCTTTGTGTCTGCTTTTGTTACTGTTTGTTGCTTTGGTGACAGAGTTTAACACATGCAGAGATGCCCAGTCTGCGTATGGAACAGTTCCTTACCCCAAACCCCTGCTGCTCCTTGGTAGCCTCCCCTCCCACAGCCCAGCCCCTGGCAGTGCCGATCGCTGCCGTCGCTCAGTGTCTCAGAGGTGTCCTGTGCAAGTGACCGAGGTGGCACCGTCACTCAGCACAGCACCTGTCGATTCTTCCCGGCGCCTTGCATGTTTCCAGTTCCAGGTGGTCCCAAATGGGGCCGCTGTGAATCTTAGCGCCTGGTGTTTGTGTAAACACCAGTTTTCATTTTCCCAGGCAGGCCCTTGCATATATACCTGCAGGCCGGATCCCGGCCACCACCTGCTTTTGTCAGTAAAGTTTTATTGGCACACGGCCCCCTGTTCATCTGTGTGTGGCCCCGGGGGCTTCGCACAGCGGCAGAGCTCAGCAGCTGCAGCAGGGACTGTGCGGCCCCCAATGCCGAGAATGTCTGCCCTCTGACCTTTCACAAAGAAGGTGCGGACACCTGCCTTTGCGTCCACTTGGAAGCGTGCTGCTGGGCTGAGGAGTGCAGGCGCTCCCTCTGAGCTGCTCGTTCTCTCCGCCACACCGGCCCCTGCACCCTCGGCCTCCAGCAGGTGCGCGGCAGCCGCAGGGCTCGTTTGCGCTCCTGCCATAGCTGATGCTGAGGAGGGATTGTGTGAGCACTCGCCGTCCGTCTGCCTGTCCTCTTTGCTGAAGCTCTTTTTTTTTTCTTTTTTAGAGAGGGAGAGAGTGCATGAGCAGAAGAAGGAAGAAAGAATTTTTTTTTTTTTTTAAGATTTTGTTTATTGTAGAGGGGGAGGAGAAAGAATCCGAAGCAGGCTCCACGCCCAGCACAGCCCAACCCGGGACTGGCTCTTACAACCCCGAGGTCATGACCTGGGCTGATACCGAGAGTTGTATGTGCCTCTAGCCCACTTTTTTTTTTTTAAGTTAAATTGACCATTAATTATTGTGTATTTAAGGACTAGCAACTGTGAGCTCACCCATGCTCCAAGTGCGAGTCCTTTGTCGGGCACGTGGGGGCGGATGCCCCCTGCCGGCTTTTATCTCCCCGTTCCCTTCGCGCGTCTCCCGAGAGCCCTGGCTTCAGGTTTTGTTGAGGTCCAGCTCGCCCTTCATTTTCTTCTGAAAGCTTCCTAGTTTTAGATTTTATGTTTGGATCTGATTCTTTTCCATAAGGCGTGAGGTTCTGCTCGCGAGACTTTGTCGCATGGCCCCCCCCGAGTCTTCTGGCCCGTGTTAGGAACCTTCCTGCGCTGACTTGCTTCGCTTCTGCGTCCGACGTCTGCCGGCCCCATGCGTGCGGGGCGATCTCTGGACTATCCCGTGGCACTGGTCTCAGTGTCTGTCACGGGGGGTTCCAGAACCGCTGATGGATGCTTTCACCTGACTCCTTCCCGGGGCTGCCTGGCCACTGTGCTCCCCGCCTCAGCACCCCGGCCATCAGACGGGCTCTGCTGCCCCTGCTCAGCGGCACTGCTCCGGGCCCGTGGCGGGAGGCCACGGCTGCAGTGAGTGCCCCTGCGGGGGACCCTCCCTCTGGGCGTCAGAGGTGAAGGGCCCCTTCCCCAGCGTCGGCTGCTGTGAGCCCCTGTGGCTGCCGCTGTCCTTGCCGCCCACACAGAACCGCCTGGAGGGGTGGGGTGCGAGAAAACAAGCCTCTGTTTCCCTAAAGTGGCAGGAAAGTCTCCACTCCATGGAAGCCCTTCAGCCGGAACCGGAAGGCCCACACGCGTCCGGCAGGGGTGCTGGGGGAGGAGTGAGGAAAAAGGCTCGCGGCCACATGGGTTGTCTGCGCTGGCCCGTAGGGAGCCGACCCCTGAGAGGCCCGAGGAGCCGCCTCGGCCGTCCCAGGCGCCGCAGCTCATGATTGTGAGGCCACCTGGGCGGCTTGCGGCAGGCGCAGCGCGGGGACGCAGGAGGCGCCGGTCGAGGTGCCATCGAGGGGTTGGCGGGCGGCCGAGAGGCCGGAGGTGCTTGGTTTTGGGCTGGGTCAGGTGGGGCCGTGGGATGTGTAGACAGATTAGAAGTAGGTATGGGGCAAGGGAAGGACCTGGCGAAGACCTAGAGCGACTAGGGCGGTTGCAGGGTGGGGGGTGAGGGAGGCGAGTAGCTGGGTTTGGGCTGTGAGTTTGACGTGCCCGTGAGCCCGGCAGTCACCTCAAGTAGTGTTTGGATGTTTGAGCTGAGCTCCAGGGAGGGGTCTGGGCTGGGTGCGTGGGGGGAGGCATTTATTGTCATCGCCAAGGTGGTGCGGGCCACCCTGGGCTGCCCACCGTGGAGTCAGTGCCGGGAAGATCGGGGCTGAGCCCTGGCAGGAAGCCGTGGAGGCAGGGGCCTGCCAGGGGGAGAGGAGGGGTGCGGGGGAGGCACGAGTGACCCTCTGCGTGGCGTGTTCTGGAAGCCAGGGAAGCAAGGGTTCAGGAGAGGACTGGTCCGCCATCAGGTGTCACCCGGGGCCCTCGGGGACAGAGCGCATCGGCCCCGCAGTGTGGAGGTTGCTGGCACGAGCCGCCAAGTCGGGAAGGGGCTCCCAGTCCCCTGGGCTCTGCCGTAAGTCGTCTCTGTGGAGAATAGCGGTCAACGCCCCAAAGCTGATGGTCTGCCTCGAGATAAAGTACTCACTGGGACTGAAATGCCGCTGTGGACACAGCCCCCATCTTTGTGAAACTCGTGAAAAAACATTTGCTCTTAATCGCTCTCAAGCACTGGAAGCCACGGCGAGGCCCGTTGCAGAGGGAGCAGCTTCTCAGGCACGGCCCAGGGCCCTGGCATGCAGACAGAAAGCAGAACCTACGAGTCAAGACAGACATCACTCCCTCCGGTCCCGAGCCAACACGTGCCTCCTTTAGCTTCCTCGCGGTCCTCTCCCGTAGCGGCAGAGGGCCTTCGAGGTACACCAGAACGTGGGGGGGCCCCCAGCTCGTCCCTGACCCCTGTGCGGCGAGACCGTCCTGCACTCTGCGGTCCCTGGAAAAGGAGGTGAGGACGGTGATGGGTTCGTGTTCACAGAGCCTGGTGGCTTCCCAGGGACACAGCCAACAGGCTGATCTGAGATGCTGGCCCCTGTGCGGTCACACCACCGGCTGTTCCGTCAGTCAGTCCACCACTGACCATCGATGTCTGTGCCCTGAGCCCACCTGCCTATCCGCCCGCGTCCCACATCTCCGTGGCAAGGGGCGTGCTGAGTGAACGCTGCTGGTCCCCCAGGCCACACAGGCCGCTGGCCAGGCCGCATGGCCTCGTCTTCTGACACGCTCTTCCTCCCCAACCTGGCACAACTCTGCTCATTCTCGGAAAACCGGCTCCAGGGTCTCCTCCTCTGGACACTTCCCCGACCCACCACCGGGCTCCCCCACCCGGGCTTGGCTGTGGGACAGGCTCACCGCTTCCCCCGCTCACGGACGTGTGGGCCGAACCGGCACTTCTTGGCTTGGCGCCCAGCCCTGGGTAGCCCCTGAGCCCTTCCAGCAGTACTGACCCTTGTGCCTCCCGCCATCAGGGAAACCGGCTTGGTGCAGGGCTCCCCACACCCCTTCTCACATGCCTCTGCCCAGCCTGTGTTCGAAGAGTCGTGACACCGTGGCTGGCGGTGTGGCCTCGTCTAGCCGATCCAGCCGGCACGCACCCAGCCGCTGCAGCATGACCCCGGCGCAGGAGGTGGAGATGACGGACCCGCCAGGGCCTGGGGCGCCTCCCTCCAGCTGCAGCCACACGCAAGGGCTGGGCTGGGCCACCGCAGCTCCCACATTGTATGGGACTCTGGCGCGGGGAGCACGGACGCTCCTGTCAGGAGAGGGTCTGCGGTGTCTCGGCCCTGGGGAGGTCAGCAAGCAATCGAAGAAATGACAACGGTTGTCACCAAAGAAGCTGCTGCTGGTGGTCCTGAGGGGGCCGCCCTGCAGCGGAGGTGGGGGTGGGGAGGGCAGGGGCAGGGCACCCCTCCTAGCAGGCTGGGGGTGGGCAGGCAGTGGGCAGCGGTTCCCGTGGACCCTGATGCTTGCCGCCCTGGTCACGTTTCTTTTTGAAAGCTCACTGGCGGTCCCCGTCCCTCCCGAGCCCCTTGGCGGATTAGAAGCTGTTTCCATCAATGTCCCCGCCATGGCCCCTGCTCTCCACTCTGCGGTCGGAGGCACGCACATCCCACAAGGGAGGGCGAGGGTCCCCCTCCCAGGCCTTGTGGCAGCTACTGTCCCCTCCGAGCTGGCATCCCTGGCGTGACCCAGACCGACCCCCACAGTTGTTTGGGGGCCGGTCTGGGTGTCTGTCACATGGCCCTGATAGGATGAGCTCAGTCCTAGGGTTCTCC
The DNA here is from genome assembly GCF_002288905.1 of Enhydra lutris kenyoni. Taxonomy (NCBI): domain Eukaryota; kingdom Metazoa; phylum Chordata; class Mammalia; order Carnivora; family Mustelidae; genus Enhydra; species Enhydra lutris. The sequence continues at coordinate 21,352,323 of NW_019154119.1, forward strand.
CTCGGCGCAGGTCCGAGTTCTAGCCCCAGCGCATGGGGTGCCTGTGTGTTTGCCTGGGGGCTGTGAGCCCCCAGGACGGGGGTCCCGGTCCTCCTCCCTCCGGGCCGCGGGGCCTCCGCAGCCGTTCGGGGGTCTGCACTCCGCAGCCACACGTGTGCCGCAGCCGCGGACGTGTTGGTCCTCACGCAGGTGCTCGTTCCCCAGACGGGAATGACAGACATCGCACTCAGCAGCTGTGTGGCCGCGCACACGACGGGGCTGCGTGGAGCTCGGGCTGGGTGTGGCGGGGGCTCAGGACAGGAGCATTCCCAGCCGGGAGGGCGAGAGGCGGGAAAAGTCTCTGGTCCCCCGCCAAGTCCCAAGTCCTGAGATGAGGACCGGTCGAGGAAGGGCACATGGTACCTTTGAGCCAGCGGCTGTGGAGGGAGGCGCTGGCTGGTCTCAGGAACTAACCCGGACGGTGTGGGGCTCACAGATGCAGGGCGAACAGGTGGCCCGGCCAGGCCACTCTGCACCGAGGAGGGCACATCACAAGGCGTGTCCCCTGGGTCAGCAGGAGGGAGGACCTAGGGACAGCTGAGCCTGGGCACGGTGGCAAGCACGCACAAGCTGCAGATGCCGCTTAGAACTTTCCGGGCTCCTGCGCTTCCAGGAGAAAATCCAGAGAGTCCTGGCAACTTGGCTTCTGTGCTCCTTGTAAACCCTTTATCGGGCATCGCAGACGTGTTCACGGACCTCTTCACTCTGCTGTCGGTGACAGAGGTGGGCCCCGAGTTGGGGTGATGATCCCGTCTCCTGAAGACCTTCCCCCCACCAGCATCACCGCCCATGGGGAACCGTCCGGGCAGAAGGTGGAGCCGGGCTGAGCCAGTGGCTAGAGTGGGCGCGGGGTGGGTGCGGCGGGAGGGGCAGGAGAGGGTGGGCGCAGGGTGGGCGCGGCGGGAGGGGCAGGAGTGGGTGTGGGCCCGCAGGCTCCCCGGCTGCCGTCCTTGGGCCTTGCAGAGGTGTGTGGCCGCATGTGGTGCACAAGCTCTTCCCTGAGGAGCAGTGAGGTGAGGGGGAGGGCTGGGTGCAGGGCGCCTGGAGGGGACGATGCCGGAGCGAGACTGGGTGTCCTGCTTGGTTGCTCCCTTAGCTCCGAGGACAGAGGTATCTTTAACCACAAGGGGCGGATGAGGGTGGATTTTCTTTCTTTCTTTTTTTTTCCTAAAGATTATTTATTTGACAGATAGAGATCACAAGTAGGCAGAGAGAGAGAGAGAGAGAGAAGCAGGCTCCCTGCTGAGCAGAGAGCCTGATGCGGGGCTCGATCCCAGGACCCTGAGATCATGACCTGAGCCGAAGGCAGAGGCTTAACCCACGGAGGCTTAACCCAGGCGCCCGCAGGACGAGGATGGGTTTTCATCTGTGGCTGCCTGTTGCCTGTGGTGCGGATCGTGGTTCAGTGTCAGGCTCAGTGATCTTGGCATGGCCTCTGGACCTGGGGTGAGGGACAGTAGGCAGTGGGGGCCCTGAACTGTGACGGGTCCTCTGGGCGCGGGGCAGGCCAGAGACCTTCCTGGCGTCTTCGCCTGTGGCTGCCGGAGCACAGCAGCTCACCATGGGCAGCGTAAACAGTAGGTATATAGTTCACAGGGTTCTGGGGGCCTGGAGTCTGAGATCTGGTGCCTGTGTGACTGAGCTCTGGTGAGGACCAGGTTCCTGGCTTGTCGTGTCCTCACGGCAGAGGGGGGAAGCACTCCGTGTGGGGCCTCTATTACAGGCCACCTGTCCCCCGACCTGGGGCCACTGCTCACGACTGCATCACCTCCTACAACACGGGAATTCAGGTGGGGGACACAGTTCCACCCAGACACCCTGGAAGAAGGAGAGGACAGAGAAGGGACGCCTGAGGATCAGCAGCCCCCAGACCAGGATTTCCTGACAGCTGTGGGGCCCCAGCGATCTGACGCGGTGGCCGGGAGGGCCTTCGTGGACGAGCTGCTGGGGGCTCGTGTGACCGCACTGAAGGGCCACTCCTGGTTCCCTGCTTCTTCCTGGGAGAGAGCGGCTCCCAACCACCTGTGGGCGGGCGGGGCGTGTGTCTGCAGGCCTCCCCAGGGGCAGGCAGTGCCTGAGGACCTCAGCAGCAGCACTGGGGCCTCGGGAGCCTGGAGACAGAAGGGAGAGGCAGGGCTGTGGGGTGAGGTGAGTGCCTGTGCTCACGTGGGGTCAGCAGTCTGTGGGCTGATGCTGGGGACCCCCTGTGCCGTGCATCCCAGGGGGGTGGCCGTGCATTACCCCCTCCACCCCTGCCATGCATCCCTACCCCCATCGTGCATCCCAGTCCTTCTGTGCATCCTGGCACCCCACCCCGTACATCCCAGCCCCTGCTGTGCATCCCGCCCCCTACCCCCCGACCGCACATCCCGGCCCTCCGGTGTGTTCTCGCAGGGCTGCCAGCCCTGCAGTGATTGAGGACCAAGTGGGGCCAATGGTTCCTGGTTCTTTCTGTACGAGCCTGGCAGCTCCTCGCAGAGACTGATGAGGGACATGCCCGTGTTGAGAATCCGAAGCTTCCCACCCCGGTCGGTGGTGTTCCTCAAGGTCAAGCTCCCCTGGCTGTTAGAACAGCGTGTTCTGGGCCCTTCGGGTTCGGGCCCTTCGGGTTCGGACCCTCCTGACACCACACACGTCGTTTCATAAGCCTCAGCCGTGGGTGTGGAATCCACTGAGGACAGGGATGGGGGAGTCTCCGTGCGCCGGGTCTGGCTTCGGGGGGATTTTGTGCTTTACTCAGAGAGCAGGACACTCTGGGGGCTTATAGTGATCAGCTGTTGTGAGAAGCACTCAAGGCAGTTCACGCGGAGAGCAGAAGCAGCGTGGGGGGACGTGGGCGCCCGCGGTGGCAGAGGCTTGCCACGGAGTCACGACCGCTCTGCCCCAGGCTCGGCGGGGCCTCGGGGAGGGACGAGGACCCGTGCTGTCTAGAAAAACCAGGTTTGAATGGAGCCTGGACTGCTGTGCGCTGTGGCGGCTCGGAGAAGCCTCCTGGGCCCGTGGAGCTCCGGCTGCTCCCCGAGAGCGCTCACGGCAATGATCCTTCACGGGGCTTGTGATAGTGCCGCGGCAATGGCTGTCCGAGGGCTCGGGACAAACCACGCCCACACCTCCTGGGGCAAGGTGCCCACCAGCTGTGTCCGCTCGTGCTGCTCTGGGACGGGGCTTTGGGGAGGGGGTGGCCTCGTCCAAGGCTGGGCTCGATGCAGTGGGCTCCAGGGCACCCACAGCCGCACCTGGGTGCCGGGCTGCCTCGTGACGTGGTGGCCTCTTTCCTGGTCTGTGGGGGATCTAGGGGGTGTGTAGTCCCACCCCTGAGCTGTGGTGACCCTGAGGTCCCAGTCTGTGCGCTGAGGTCGTAACAGGCCCACCCAGAGTCAGGTGTGATATGGGCTTGGGCCTGCCAGGCTCTGTGCTGACACCCATCATGGGCTGTGATGGTGCCCCTGGACCCAAGCCCCGCGTCCCCCTGCGTGCTTGGGGTGTGCTCAGTGCAGGTGTCAGCCGCCAACTGCCCCATCGCAGCCGTGCTGTCTCTGTTACAATCGTCCGTCCTCCTGAGCCACAGCACGCATGTGGGCAGGGTTTTTCCAGACAAAGAACGCAGCGTGGGGATGGGCCTGTAGAAACCCAGATCCTGCCTCGTTCCCACTCGGGGGGCTGGCCCGCTGTTTGGGCCCAAACAGGCGTTTGGGAACTAGTGTCTAAACCCACCTGGAACCTGGAACTCGGAACCCAGAACCCGGAGCCCGGAACAGGGTTGGTGTCGGGCCGGCCTGGGGCAGTCTTGCTCGCTCAGGGGCTGCACGGAACATCCCGGCGAGTCTCCAGGGGGGAACAGCGTGGGCTCATCCTCATTGTGGGGGGCCTGAACACACAGGGCCGTGGCCTCTATGCACCCTGCTCTGGAGGCAGACATGGCCCCGGGAAAGTTGCCCCCGCTGTTCTGGGGCAGCGCGGGGGCTGCATGTGCACGGGGTGCGAGGACCCCGGGAGCGTGAGGGGGAGCCTGACCACCCGCCTGCAGTTGCTCCTTCCCTCCTCCCTGCGGCCCGCACACCTCGGCAGGGAGGGGGCCTTTCAGATCCTAGAGCCCGTGGGCGGGTGACCCTCTGCCGTGAGGGGCTTGGTGAGCCCTGAGCTGGGGCAGCGCCTTCAAGAGGCTGATGTCCTAGGGGCAGGACCCAAGGCCAGTCCATTTTCTTTCCTTTCCTTTTTTTTTTCTTTTGCAAGTTTGTGTGTGTGTGGCTTTAAAAAATTAATAGATATTTAATTAAAATTTTTGAACTTTTAAAACCGTTTTGGGTTCATAGAAAAATCGAGCAGAAGGTACAGTTTCCGTGCATCCCTGGCCGCCGACGTTTCCCCGTCAGTAGCATCCCTGTTGTGGAGGTTAGGTTCTCCACGATTGGTGAGATGCTACGGGCGCATTATTCTCAGCTGCGGTGCACGCCGACGTCAGGGCTGAGCGGAGGCAGATGCACCGAGTGCGCGGGCCCCATGCAGAGAGTCACGGGGAGCAGCGCCGTGAGCCGGTCCGTCTGCAGGAGCCACGACCCGCGACGTTTGTGTGCCCGCCTCACAGCTGCCTGGTGCAGAGGGATGCTGGGGTGAGTCCTGGTCCCACAGCCGAGGACCCCGGGTTCGGGGAGTCCGCAACCGAAGCCCTCCAGCCCCACCTCCTGGGCAGCTGGAGGGCTGGGTGGGAGCCCAGCACGCTGGGCGGGGCTCACCTGCCTTCCAAGGGCGTTGAAGCACCTGTGCTGGCCAACGTCCCCTCGGGAAGGTCAGTGCCACGGTGGGAGATCGGGGCACTCTGGAGATGGCTGGATCCCCAGAGCTTAGCTTCATCTGCGGCACGCAGTGGGAGTTGGGCAAATCCTCCCTGATGGAGGGAGCCTGGTGCGGCCCCCCAGCCCTGCTGTGGCCTCAGGGCTGGTTCTCAGGGGCCAGGAACGCAAACCGCTTCCCAGGGCCATGGTCGGTGGCGGACGGGAGGCCTCCTGAGCACCAGCCAGTGTTGTCCCAATGCAGTGCCCCCCGGGCCCCTGTGCCCGCCGTCCAGCACAGGGCACCCCGGCCCGGGGGCGGGACTTGGCTTCAGGTGCACCTGGCCCTTACGGGCCTGTCGGCCGGGCAGCTTTCTCCCACGGCGGTTTTGTCGTTCAGTAGCAATAAAGCGACGGTGTCTTCATCGCCACCCAGTAGCAGCAGCAGCCTGGGGTCAGGAGCTCGCTGGAGCCGCCCCTGCTCAGCAGCTGGTTTCCTTCGAGCTGTCGAAGTGGAGGGCCCAGTCCACTCCTCGATGCAGCCGCGATGGTTCTAGGAGATTTAGATGTGATTTTTTACAGCGTGAAAAAGGAAAATAGAAGTGAATATATGATAGTGATGAATCCTTCAACTTTTGTGTCTAAAATTGCTTCTCCGCATGACTTACTGCCTAATAATTCGCGCCCTGTTGCGTCTTCCTGCTAATGAGCATGTGGAGGACGGTGGTGTCAGGACCGCCTTTCTCCTGTTACTTGGTGGGGCTCACGCTGCCTGCGCTGTGGCTGGGGAGGGGCTGGGAGAGCACGGCCGTGGGCAGGGGGTGCCGTCTCAGGCCGGTGGGCTGGGCCGGCCATACGTGCTCAGCTCCCGAGGTCGCCAGAGGACGGGGTTCTGGGTTCAAGTGTGGCCTCTGGCACGTCTGCCCCAGATCTCAGCCTGCAATGAGCGTTTGTCAGACATGGTCCAAGCTGACATATCTAGTGACAGTGGCCCTTGCATTCCCCTGATTGATGTCCCCCTTGCCCGGTGTCCAGAATGTGGCTCCTGGTGTCTCGGCTGTGTGCAGAGAGGTCTTAGGCCAAGCCTGCGGGGTGTGGCTGCTCAGATCACAGCCTGAACATGCGCTTCCTGCGGGCCCTGCCCGGGAAGCGGTCCTTCTCCCCCGCAGCCCCGTGGCCCTCATTCCTGGCAGGCCTTCCATCCTTTATTAGGATGTGTCTCGTCCTCTAGCATGGTGTGAGCTCCTTGAGGACAGAGGCCACTGACAGCACGCTCCTGCACTCAGGGACTCGTCTGTCACCATGGGAAGGGGTATGTCACAAGCAGGAGGGACATGTCACAATGCCACGTGGGCCGTGTTACTGTCAGACTCTCTGTTCTAAGGCAGTAACACACAGGCGGCTCCTGAGCCGTGTGAGGCACGGCGTGGGGCCAGTACTGCTGGGTCCCTGCTCGCGGATATGTGGACAGCGCAGCCCGCCGACCGGCTGACACAGGGGCTCAGCAGTTCCCTGTGTACCAGGAGAAGAGGCGGCTCAGGGGACACGGGCTCACCAGCGGGATGAGCAGCGGTGCCTCCGGCGGTCCCCCAGGATGGCGAGGGTCTCTCTCTGGTGGCTCCCGTCCCCTGACGCTCTGTCTCTTTGCTGCTTCCTGGCTGGGTGGCACAGATCAAGCCCCTTGTCCCGTCGGCCTGCATGTGCACCGCAGGAGCTCCACCGGCTCTGGCCGAGGCTCCCGAGCCGGTCCCGGGGGCTCATGGCCAGGTGTCCCCAGGCCTGCCCCAGAGGGCCCGGAGCCAGCAGCCCTCCGCCCCCGCCCCGGGGCCCCGACCATGTCTGGGTGCCTCCACGCATTTCCCACACTGCGGCACGGGCGTCCCGGAGGCTGGTTCCGGAGCCTGGAGGCCTCCCCGTCCCCTTGAGACGCCGCGGAGAGCTGTTGGGTCTGTTTGTGTTTAACCGGCGGTGCATGTGCATGTGTGTCCGGGAGAGACGGCAGGTGGCTGTGGGGAAGGATCCGTGTTGTTTAATTTTTAATGAGATGAAGAAAACCGCAGAGCAGCAGCGGGCATGCGCCAGTGCTCAGGCCAGCCCCCCCGCGTGGGTCCCTCGCCTGCTGACCGACAGAACCCTGGCTGGCGGGGGCCTGCTCTCCCTTGGCTCACCCAAGTAGGCCCAGACTCCAGAATGACCTTGGATGACCTTGCAGTGCTACGTGCACCTGCTTCCCCAGCCCGGGAGCAGCTCACACGTGCCTGGCCAGTGCCTCAGCCCTGGTGACCATCGTCTGTCATCCCTCCCCCCATTAGCATCATTTGGGACCTGGAGTCGGTGTGGTTCTGCAGCTGGAGGTGGGCCATGGTTGGGCCCCTCGACTAGAACATGGAGAGTTCGGGCAGTGTCCCCATGCCAGGTGGTAGCTTCCCAGGGACACATACGTGTCCCTCCCGAAGGTGCAGGTTATACTCTCCGAGGCCCGGAAGGCTCAGCAGCAGCCACACCCCGTAAACTGTTTACTCCCTCCCTGTTTCCAAAGGACTCGTGTGTTCGCCGCTCTCCGGGTCAACCCGAGTGTCAGACTGTGCTCCGCGTGCTTGTGAACACAGAATGCGGACCAGACTCGCCGGCCAGGCAGATGGAGGGCCTGCCAGGGCGTACCTCAGCCTCCTGGGCACCGGTCTCCTTGGAGGTGGGTTGGGCTCAGCGTCTCTCTGGCCGCGCCCTGCCGCCCCTGGGAAGCCAGCATTTCAGCCCCTCCAACCTGTCAAGGGTACGGGATGACGGAGTGGCACTGGCTGGGGCAGGGGCGGGGCCAGTACTGGGCAGTGTCATGAGCTCGGCTGTCCACCCTCTGTGGACGCACGAGAAACCCATGTGGACGATGTGGCGCCTGAGGGCATATGGGCTCAGATACTGTGGAGGGACAAGCTCGAGCTAGGGAGGCGGTGAGGCATCCTGGCCCACCCCCACCCCGACCCAGCCCTCCTGGCCGGCTTGCGGGAGACACAGAGCAGAAGGATGGAGCTCTGTGACATGGCTTAGACCCGGTTCTGCTACCTGCCAGGCCCCAGGACCGAGACAGAGTCACCGAGCTTGTCTGCCTCAGCCTTGTCACCTGGGAAGTGGGTGTAAATGAAGTTACGCAGCTTGTCGGCCACCGAGGCCAGGCAGCAGCAGAAAGTGTACTTCCCTGTGGACTGAGGCTGTGGGGGAAGCTCCAGGTGATCTCTGGCCTGTGGGGTCTGTCCCTCACCTCCATGTTTGCTGAGGAGGCGGCCTCGATGCACTGTACCCAGTTTCCTGCGGGGCTGATGCCGTGGGGTGACGATATGGAAGGTCTGATACGAAATACACGGAACTTGGGGTCAGGATGCCAAAGGAGCTGCTGGCCGAGGAGAAGCCCTGGCGAGGTTGTGAACTGGGGAAGCGGGCTCGGCCCCTGCCTGGGAGCGGCCAGCACCCAGGGGCCACTGCCATTGCCCGCAGAAACCCCTTCTCCGGAAAGGGTCTGGGTGGGTCTCGTGCCGCAGTGAGCACACGGTCTCCACGTTCTCTCCAGAGCAGGGGAGCCTTCCGGGTCGCGGCGGGGAAGATGCACAGGCGCCTGGGGGGCCCGGGCAGCACGGGGCAGGAGGCCGGGCTGCCCCAGTCTGCAGACACAGCGGAGCGGCCGCCCGCCTCCACACGCTGGGCCGGCAAGCCTGCGGGACGGAGGAGCGTCTGCCTCCCCCAATGCCCGCGGAGGAGCTCCGGGCCGAGGCTGGGGCTCTTTGCTCCAAGTGGGAAGGGCGTCTGTTCAATATCCTGGAGGACAGAACGTGTCGGTCCTGATGGTTTTCATCTGTGAGGGCTCGTGAAAGGGGCCTCTTGCTTTCTGAGAAGAGCTGAGACACGGTATAGTGACTCCAAGCGAGCAGGAGACCTGCAGATCTAAGCCAGGGGGAGGATGGGGATGTGACCCCAGGCATCGAGGCATGCACCATCCCACTCAAGCGTCCCGGGGGCACAGACTACGTGTGTGGCTTCACAGTTCAGCAGGTAGGTCCAGGCCTTGAGAGGCCGGTGGGTTTGCCAGGGCCCCCCAGTTGGTGAGGTCAAGGCAAAGACTGGAGTCGAGTCTGACGGCCTGGCCACGTGCCCTTCCTCTGGGCACACGGCCCCGCGTCAGAGCTGGCTGGCAGGGATACACGAGCCAGCGTGGTGGACAGAAGTGGCCCGGCGTCCCGGTTTTACTGGTGTGCCCTCTCTGTGCGTCTTGCCGCCCTGAGCCTTCTGCATTGCCTACCACCCCCCAATCTGTCTCCCCTGGAAAGGACCACCGAGAACCAGGATGCACAGGCTGGACCGGGAGGTGACAGTGTGGCACAGGGCACACAGCTGACCAGCAGTAGGGTCAGGCCTGTGTTGGAGGAAAGGACTGTGGACGTCTCTGTGTGTGTCCATGTGGCCCACGTCGTTCAGGACCGAGCAGGTGGTTGTGTCTGACTTCAGTCTGGACTTGGACTTCATCTCCGTTTTTTTAACATAGAAAATGGTTATCTCATCTCTTAGCTGATATTCAGAGGTTTGAGACCAAAATATGGAAGGAAGACAGTCTGATTTATGTTCCCCTTTGTTTTGTTGACGCTCTTGATTGAAGCGCGGCCTGGGAAAGCTGTGCGTTTTTAACGGACACAGCTGGATGCGGTTCGGGGATAAGTACACGCCCGTGAGACCGTCACCTTCCCATCAAGGCCATACACGCATTTCTCACCCCCCACGTTCCCTCCACTGCTGCTGTTATTATGTGTGTGTGAGAAGACCTATCGTCTGAGTGGGCTCGGAGCTGCACAGTGGGTCTCCAGAATGCTCTCCCCCTGCAGACCTGCCATCTGTCCCCTCGGACCGGCGCTTCTTTGTCCCTGTCCCTGAGTCCTCAGCGCCCCTCTCCTCTCCGTACTACGGCTGGACTGTTTGAGATTCCACCTGTAAGTGAGCTGCTAATGTACTTGTCTTTCAGGGTCTGGCGTATTTCGATGGGAGCCATGTCCTCCAGGGCCCTCCGTGTGATCACAATGGTGGGATTATCTTCTCTTTTAGGGCTGAATAATGTCCCCCCACAAGTGTGTAGCAGTTTCTCCATCCATCCATCCATCCGTCCATCAGGTTATGAATACGGCTGCTCTGCACCTGGGAGGGCAGAAACCTCTTCAAGATCCCAGGCTCCCTTCCTTGGATGGATACCCAGAGGTGGGATTGTGGATCGGAGGCTGTTTCTGAGTGAGATGCCACCACGTCCTTCCCCACAGCAGTTGCATTCCCACCAACGGTGCACAAGGATTTTCCTCCTGCACCTCCTGCACCTGTTGTCTTTTCGGTCTTTTTGATAATGTCCATCCTGAGTTGTGAAGTGACATCTCATTGTGGCTTTCAGTGGCATTTCCCTGACGATGAGCGACGGCAAGGACCTTCTCGTGTGCCTGTTGGACCTGTGTGTGTGTCTTCCTTTGGGAAATCCGTATTCAGGTGCTTTTACGTCAGGTCATCTGTTCTTTGTTTCGTCCGGCTTGTCTGTCTGTGCTGAGTTGTGTGAGTTGCTTATAGATCCTTAATGTCGGTCCCTTCTCAGGGACACGGTTTGCCCACATGCGGTCCCACTCTGGGCTGTCTTTTCGCTTTGCTGATGCTTCCCCTCGTGCTGCGGAAGCTTTATGTAAAGTGTGAGGTAGCGCCATTTGCTTAGTTTTGCTTTTGTTGCTTGTGCATTTGGAGTCATATTAAAAATCATTGCCAAAATCAGCATCAAGGATCTTCTTCCCTATGTTTTCATGTAAGGTTTTTACAATTTCAGGTCTTACGTTTAAATCTTTAATGTGCTTCAAGTTAATTTCTGTGAGCAGTGCAAGGTAAGAGTCTAATTTCGTATTTTTGCGTGTGAATATCCAGTTTTCCCAGTACCAACCATTGAAAAGACCACACTTTACCGATCGTGCGTCTTTGGAGACTTGGCCAAAGATTAGCTGACCATATGCATTTGGGTTTATTTCTGTCCCAATGTTTTATGTGTCTTTTTTTTTTTTTTTTTTTTTTTTTTTTTTAGGATTTATTTATTTAGGGGCCTGGGTGGCTCAGTGGGTTTGCCTTTGGCTCAGGTCATGATCTCAGGGTCATGGGATCGAGCCCCGCATCGGGCTCTCTGCTCGGCGGGGAGCCTGCTTCTTCCTCTCTCTCTGCCTCTCTGCCTACTTGTGATCTCTCTCTCTCTGTCAAATAAATAGATAGAATCTTAAAAAAAAAAAGAGATTTATTTATTTATTTATTTATTTATTTATTTGAGAGAGAGAGAGTGTGACCCCAGGCGTGTGCGTCCCTGCAGGCAGGAGGCGTGAGTGAGGGGAAGGGCAGGGGTGGGGGGGGGATCTCAAGCAGGCTTCCTGCTGAGCAGGAGTGTCTTTCTTTGTGAGCCCCAGTGTCACACCGTTTTGGTCTCTGTGACTCTGTGGCGTGGTTCTGAGTGGGGACATGTGCTGCCTCCGGCTCTGCTCTGGCCTGGTAGGGCTTTGGCCATTCTCGGACTTGCAAGTCCCACTGAATCTTGGGATTGTCTTTTTTATTTTCGAGAAAAGCGCCACTGCACTGCTTTCTAGAGGGAGTCCCTCGACTCTGCAGGTCGTTGGGTAGCATAGACCTTTCTACCACGTGAAGCGAAGCCTTCCGGTTCACAAACAGCGCGTCTTTCCACGTGTTTGCGTCGTCTTTGATTTCGTCATCAGTGTCCTAGTTTTCTGTGTCTTGAGCTTTTAGCTCCTTGGTTAAATGTATTCCTAAGTTTATTATTCTTTTTGATGCTGTTGTAAATGGGATTGTTTTCCTAATTTCTTTTTGGAGAGTTTGTTTTTATTGAAGAGAGAGAAGTGCAACTGATTTTTGCCCGCTGATCTAATTTTACGACGTCACTGGATTGATGAGTTCGAGCAGGTGTTTGCACGAGTCTTCAGGGTTTTCTACATATAATATAGTATCGTTTGCAAGCAGAGACCCTTTCGACCTCTTCTTTTCCAGTCTGGATGCCTTTTATTTCTTTTTCTTGCCTGATTGCTGTGGTATACCAGGTACTGGTGTATAAACTAAGAAAACATCGTCCTGCCTGGGAGGGCTCACGGGGCTGTCTACTTGTACAGAACTACGGAGGAGGGATGTCTGTGAAGGGCGTGCACACCCAGGGTGCAGAATCTGGGGTTTGGGGTCCCGCATCCCTGTAGCGGTGGTGGTGGGGTGGCAGGAATTGGGAGCAGAACCCCAGGCTCTGCTCCTCCAGTGGCCTTGGGCCTCCCTGCCACCCAGGCAGGTCCCTGCAGAATCAGGAAGGTCCCAGAGATGATGCTCAGATCACCCATGCCTGTTGAGTCACAGTCACCGCTCTGCAAAGTGCTGCCCGGAATGGAGGTTCCACAGACACGTGTGCCCTTGAAGTCAGTGTGGACCTCACCTCAGAGGAGCGGAGGAGATGGGGAGGGGCTGGAGCTCCTGGGGCAGGTGCCTTCTGGGGAGTCAGGCTTCCTCCTGCGTCCTGTGGGGGCTGAGTCTGTGTGACCTTCAGGCATCCTTGTTGAAAAGCCGTGCCGCGCACTCCTTTTGAAATAGCACGATGGTGGGTGTGATGAAACTGAAGAAACATGAAGGTGAGTTACTGCTTCGTTTAAACTCCGGCTTGCTGGGGTCGTCTCAGGAAGTAAAGGCACAGGACGTGCGGAGAAACCCGCGAGGGCGAAGGGCGCATGTGGTTCACGCAGTGATATATTGCCGTGCGGGGTGGAATCCATTATAGGGGACCATAAAGCAGTCATCCTGTCGAGACTTGGATGGGAGCCTGGACAATTAAATTACCTCCCGAAGACAGTGACGCCCCCTGCGCGCTCCTGAGCGGGGGAAGGCCACAGGGCACCTTCCCTAACCCCTCTCCCTTCGCGCTGTATCTGTAGCCAGTGGCCCAAGTGCCCGACAGACCAGCCTTTCAGGGGAGCCATTCCGCTCGACCCCGTTGACCGACTCGCGAGGCCCTTCCCCTGGAGCATGTCCCCGTCGCAGGGCAGACACACAGTGGTGCAGGAGGGCACTGGGCTCGAGAAGAATCCGGAACCTGTCCCAGTGCACGGGCTGTCGCAGAGGGAAAGGGGACTGGACTCGGGGACGGCCCTTGTTTTTTAGGGTTCTTCCGTTCAGTTGGATTTTCCACTTCCTGTGGGATTCTGGAGGTGGTCGTTCATGGCACCGGTGGGACGGCCGCTCTGCCTGCCATGGGGTCGCCACGGGTCCCACCCAGGCCACGTGTTCAGGGGGGCCGTGCAGAGCTGGGGTCCACTCTGCCCTCACCCCCGGCATCCCTGTGGCAAATGACTCATGTCCTGAGCCTCAGTCTTCCCGTGTGAAACGAAGATAGCACTGTCTGCCTGTATGTCCTCAGCCTGACGTCATATCGCCTAGAAGGGGGGTGCCTAGCCTGATGTCGACCCCAAGGAATGGTAGCTGCTGAACCAGCCCTTACCGTGACGGACCCCGGGGACCCCGATGACTGCTACCCCGCCGTCTATCCAGGCCATGCGGCGGAGATGAAGGGGGACACTGGCTGTGGGAGGTCTGGACCCCTAGACAGAGCGCCACCCGGAGCTTCTCTGTGCTGGGCTGGGCTCCCATTGTGTGCACGGTGTCCCGCTTGGCAAGGCGAGTTCCTTCTCAGATCTCAACGACCAGGCTCTCCCCCTACTCCTGCCAGCGTGGCTTTGACTTGTGTTCTGCGGTCACCGGGCCCGGCGGACAGATGTGCACGCACCCGCCGGCTGGGAGGCAGGCTTGTCCTGACGCAGCTTCCTGGCCCCGGAGGCCAGCTGGCAAGACCTCGGCCACCTCCGCCCGATCCTGCTCTCGGTGTCCCCCGCCCCCAGTCAAGGTGGCGGCATGCTAGTGCGGGCCCACTCATGGCCACGACAGTCCTCTGGTGCCCGCTCTCCAGCGGCATGGCCGCCCAGCCCAGGGGGGAGCTGGGCCTCGGGCCCCAGAGAGCAGGTGCGCTAGGCCCGTGCTGCTGGGTCCCTGGGAGTAGGGCCGTGAAGCTGGCAACAAGGCTCAGAACGCATCCCCGTGTGGTCTCAGCTCTGCTCACGGGTCCTGCAGCTGGTACTCCAGGCCTTCACAGACACTGGACCGGGACAAGGACCGTGGTGTGGTCCCTTTCCCTGGGTGCTCAGTCTAGTGACAGAGATTCTCTGGACCAGACTTTGGGCCCGATTCCCTGGACTTCTCACCTAGGCCTTGACTTTCTGGCTTCTGTGTTCATCTCTGCATCATTTGCTTTCAGCAAGGATCTGGCGAGGCGGCTTTGGCTGGAATCCCCCCAAACCCCGCATCTGACCCGCGGAATCTGGCCGGGCCACATCCCCCAGCCTCCCTCGGCCCCAGTGCTCCCTCGGAGTGGGCTCCAGTCCACGGACCCTGCCGTGCTCCTTGGCCGCGAGTCCCCGCTCGCCCTGTGCGTTTGGAGATGAGCCTGGGTTTATACTGATGTTGGTTTTCTCCTCTTTTACTCCTGAATGAAATCTGCTCTTCCCTGGATGGTTTACAGTCCAGCTCTGGTTTTTCTTCAGACCGCTGGGTGGGTATTTGATCCTGTGTAGGATGACAGGAGAGCTAAAATCCAAGCGTATCCAAACAGGTGAAAGAGGCTGGTTGGCTGGCAGGCAGCGACATGTGGAGAGGCCTGGGGAGGCCATGGGGTGTGGGCAGGGGCTTGGTGGTGGGCCCGTGAGCTGCAGCCTGAGCACGGGGGTGCAGGTGGCCAGAGGGGATGGGGTGCGTCTACCAGAGCTGGGAGGAGTGAGCGGGGTCGCTGAGTGTGTGCATGCCGTACCCCGGACGGGAGTGGGAGGCGCACTGCTCTGTGGCTGCTTAGGATTGCCTGGGAAAAACAGGACTCGCTGGGGGCCGCTGCCGTTGTCACAGGTGACCGGTGTAGTCGTCACGGCCTGACTTGCGGAAGGAAAGGGGAGAAGCAGCCTCGGGAAGGAAGGCACAGCGGAATAGACCCGTTTAGCCAGCCCTCCCGTCTCCGGGCTCACGCTCCCCCAGCCGCTTTCTCAGGTTACAAAAATGCACCCGAACCCTGTCTTCGTCAGTGGGTTTCATGCGATCTCCCCCTCCTGTCGCATCTGGTCATAACTGATGTTGGTGATCGTGGCCCAGATTCAGAAGAAGTGAATAAGTCAGGTTCAATAAAACCTCAGCTTTCTGTCTGCTCATCTGCTCTCGAATGTCCTAAAAGCAGGAGCTCAGGCAGGGGAGCCATGTTAGCTTCCGAGTGTCCGGGCGGCGGAGCCCCCGCCCCGGCCGCCGAGCAGCCTGCGAAGCCGCGTCAGAGCTACGCGTGCGGCCTGCCCCATGCACACCGTTCTCACGGCACGTCAGAGCCTTGCGCCCGCTCCCCTTCCATAAGGAAGACAGCGCATTCTCATTTGTTTCCCTTTCCTGCTGTGTATAGACTAATTTTGGTCTTGTTGTAAAAGAAAGGGAATTCTGACTTGCTGCCCTGGAACCGGCCAAAGAGCGGAAGCTAAGCGCGGGGCGAGCTCTGGAGATGACAGAGCGGATTTGGCCGACCCCGCGCCGCCAAGTAAGTGGGGATCCGCTTACCCTGCCGGCAGCCAGAGACCGAGCTGTTGTGCTTAAAGCGCATTTGGAATGGCACTGGGCAGGGCCGGGGGTCTCTTCCACGAAAAGCACTTAGTCCGTCACTCCTGCTGTCCGTCCTCGGCGAGGGGACGTGCCACCTGCATTTCCCTGTCACGTTTGAGCCCCCCCTGCGGGATGCTGGTCACCAGGAAGGTGCCCCGAGGTGCCCTTGGTTCCTGTTCCTCTGGGTGTGTGACTGGGGGGTGAGGGCGGGGCAACAAAGCCAAGGGGATCGCCCTGGAAGAAATGACATGAGGTTTCCTCAAGTGACATCTGTGATAGCAAGAGGTGGGCTGACTCGCAGATGCGCTCGTGAGGACCGTGGGATTCGTCTTGTACCTGGAGGCCGTCTCGTCTGGTCCCCTGCGTGCGCCGGCCAGGCGTGGGCTTTCCCACCCCACGACATGATGCGTAGCCTTGAAACCCGGCTGTGGGGCGACCCAGGGGTCAGGAAGCCTCACGAAGCCGCTGACATGCCGCACTTTGACGGATGCCTCCGGCGGAAAACGCTGGTCTTTGCCTGGTCTTTGCCCGAGCGCGGGATCCGTCCTGTGCTGAGGCAGGAGCCCCCGACTTCCCTCCCCGCTCCTCCTCCTCCCGCTCCTCCTCTGTCTGCCTTCATTTGTGGCGGCTTGTGAAGCGAGTGACGGTGTACGGCGGGGGAACGGGGGCTGCGGGGAAAGGAGAAGCCAGGAGGAGCGGGAGGTCCCAGAGTCCCTGCGATGGGTGTGGCTGTCCTCCGCATATCCTGGACGGGGAGGGGTTGGGGGTGCTGGGATGACTCTCCCGCCCCCGCCCCGTGCCAGCTGTAACTGGCCTCTCCCTTTAGTCCTCGGGATGTTTGAGAACGTTTAAGTGGCTCAGCAGCAGGGGCTCCACGTGCTTGCATCAAAGAGATTAGCTTTGGTCACAGGGGCCATCCCTCTGCACGTGGCCCTTTGGATCCAAAGGACTGGGGCGCCACCTGGCGTGCCTGGGCCGGTGCCTGGGGCCTGACGGCGACCAGCCAGCTCAGAAGCTCTCTGAGGGCACAGGAGATGCTTGGTCCCAGCTACGGCCCTTCCACTCCCTGGAGCTGGCTGGGGTGCCCGTCCTTTCCGGCCGGCCACCCGGAGGGCCGAGAGCCTGCGCTCGCTCGCTGCTTGGCCCCAGGGGTCCGCCGGCTACAGGAACGCGGGCTGGGGCCTCCCTTCTGGGTCCGAGCCTGGCTGGGCCGAGCTTTTAGCTTTCTCGGCGCGTTCCCTGTTTAAGGGCCCCCTTGTTCAGAGGGATAATGACATGTGCTTAATTTTACCTTCAGACGAGAAATTTCATCTTTTAGTAGACGACGGTACAGAGGAAGAAATGAAAACACAGAAACAAACGGATCCATGTGCAAAAGTAAACTTATTCTTGGGACTGAATTCCAGTTCTTGGAATTAAATTCCTCTGAAGTCTTTGAACAGCAGGGCCGACCCAGTCTGCCCCGGTTCCTGAGAAAGAGCGATTCGGTGAGGGTAGGTGGTTCTCGTACTGGTCGCTTGTGGAGGCTTGTCACAGCCTGGTGGAAGGACGCCTGGGGACCCGGGAGCAAGCCCTTGTTTGGGTTCCCGAAGTTCTGCTTCCCTGAAGGCAAGCCACGTCAGCTCAGTGTGTCGTGGGTGACGTGTCCGTAAAGGGCCGTTCTGTCATTGCGGTGCAGCCACCACTAAAACTGTCTGGAGGTGCCAGTCAGCCGAGAGAGGACAGACCGCATGACCCCGCTTAGGAAGGGAGCACGTCACCAGCTTCAGCCCAAGTTTGGATGAGGGAGAACAAGAGAGTTTGGATAGGCTCAGAGGTCACACGGAAAGATGTCGGGCGCCAGAGGCCCCCGCTGAAGGCCCTCCTCGGCCTGGCCCAAAGCCAGCCCCATCCCCGCCCTGCATCCCCGGGGCCACTTCCTGCCCAGCACTGTGGCTCCCCGCCGCCTGCCCACAGCCCAGGCTCGCTGCCACTGGCCCGCCTGCTTGAGCGCGTCTCCGCTCCCCACTTACCCCATTCGTCGGGCAGCTAGAGTGCCCCCACCCCAGGCACGAGCCCCTCTGTGGTCACGGGACAGGTTCCCCTTTGGGTTTTCTTAGCTGGTTGTCGTTGCTCACATGTGGACGTCTGTAACATCGGTTTCCTTTCCGAAGAGCGAGTTTCTACATCCGTGTGCTTCATCAGCGTTTAGTCGCCTGTTTCTGACCGATGCACAGCTATGTGACCGCCGTCACAGTCCCCTCGAAGAAGCCATCGACCCCCAATGTCCTGCGCGTCCCCCTGGAGTCAGCCCGCCCCCACCCAGTTCCTGACGGTCGTTCATCTGGTCTCCGTCCCTGTGATCTTCGGAATGTCCCGTCACCGGCATCGGTCTATAGCCTCTCAGTCCGGCGCCTTCCATGGAGCGTGGCGCGTGGGAGCTGTTGAGCAGGGTCCACTGTGTGTGCAGACAGTGCTGCGGACGGGCCTTTGGGCTCCTCCTTATTTCAGTATGAGTAAACCCGCTACGAGCGTCTTACACCGGTTCTGTGCGATCACAGCCTGCGTTACTCACTTGCCTCGAAGAAGGATCCCGGGCCTTGTGGTAAACGTGTGTTTAACTTTACAAGAAGTCGCCGAACAGCTCCCCAGCTGGCCCCCATGGTGCGTCCCGCAGCAGGGCTCCCGAGTCCCCGGTGACCTCCATCCTTGGCACCGCGCTTGTGATCTGTCATCGAAATTCAGCCGCTGTGTTCGGTGGCCAGGCTGTCCAAGTGTGGCTTTACGTTGCATTTCCCTGATGACTAATGATGTTGCCCAGCTTTTCACGTCTGCATTTTCCATCCATAAATCTTCTTTGCCGAAGCATCTGTTCCCGTCTTTGTCCACTAAAACAACCAGGTCGTGTGTTTTCTTATTTTTGAGTTGTGAGAGTTCTGTGTATTCTGGCTATGAGCGCTTTGTCAGATGTTTGATTTGCAAATATTTCTTTCCAGGCTGTGCTGCTTCTTCGTCCTCTTTTTTGAAAAAAATTCTCTTCATGGTGTCTTCCACAGAGCAAATAAGTTTTAATTTTGCTGATGTTATTATTAATGTTGTTGATGTTGTTATGTAATTTATTAATTTTTTTATGGATCACACTCTTGTGTCATATCTAAAACCTAGTAGCCTAACCCGAAGTCTAAAAGGTTTTCTCCTGTTTTTCATTTAACACCTTTGTCGGTCTCCCTCTTACGGTCATGCCTGTGGCTCCCTTGAGTTAATTTTCGTGCACTGTGGGAAGTAGGAGGTTTCTTTTGTTACACATGCGTCTCAGTAAGCAAGGTGGTCCTTTGAATTGCCTTCGCAATATTTTGAAAAACTATTTGAGTGTATTTGTGTGGGGGGAGCTGGGTTCTCTATTCTGTTGGGTTGATCTGTGTGTTTACCGCATGAGCCTAATTCGCTAGTTCTTGGAGCTTTCTTTGTTTACAGTGTTCTTGGGGTTTTCCAGGTGGAAGTCAGAGTCTATGCAAGATGGAGACAGTTTTATTTCTTCGTTTCCATTCTGTATGCCTTTTGTTTCTCTGTCTCACCCCATTGCACCGGAGGCCACAAACCCCACTTCAGCGTTGAAAAGAAGGGCTGGAAGGAGCTGCGCCAGCTTTGCTCCTGGTCCCCGTGTTTGAGTCCTTTGGTCTTTGGCCGCCAAGCGGAGATACCGTATATCAAGCAGAGGAAGTCCCTCTCTCTCTCCCTGTTTATCTGAGAGCCGTTATCATGACTGGACATTGAATTTTGTCGAACATTTTTTCTGTTTCGTTTCTCCAGAGATGATTCTGCAGCTGTCACTGTACTGCGTCCCGCTGACGGACTTTTCAGTTGCTGCCCGGCCTTACGTTCCGGGATACGCTGCTTGGCCATGACTTGTTATCTGTAAGAGATAGGACTAGCCCTTATTTGCTACGGTGCTGCGGAGGATGCTGGCGTCTGTGCTCATGAGGGCTACTGGTCTGTTCTTTTCCCGTGATGTCACAGTCCGGGTTTGGCGCATAGTAGGGCCGGCCTCTTGGAACGCGCGGACAGCGGTTCCTGCTCCTTCTCTCCCGGGAAGTGGTGGCGGGGAACCGATTTGGTAGAACGTTTCATTGCATTTGCCAGTACATCCTTCTGGAGTTTTCTTTGCTGGGAGGGGCTCCTGCCCCATAGGTTTTGGGGGCCGTGTCCATTCTTCCCGCGTCTGCCGTGCTCTCCGTGCTGCAGGGGGCAGAGTTCGCGCAGGTCTGCAGACCCCTGACTCCCTTTGCTGCTGTGTTCTCCTGCTGAATCTCCCTGGTGATCTGTCATTTCACTTTGGATATCTGATTTTTCAGTTCTAAAACTTCCCTTTTTCTGTATAGTTTCTCCTTCTCTGCGGAGACATGTGTTTTTCCCTTTGTCTCCAAAGTGTTCACCTCGCTCTCAGAAAAGTATGGTTGCAACTGCTGCTCTCAGGTCTGTCTCGTACCTCAGAGAGCCAGGTCCTCTCAACGCTGGCGTGTGCTGCTTGTCTTTGCTCTTAAAAATTGGTTGTATTTGCCCGGTTTTAGTACGTTGAGTAGTTCTGAATTGTATCCGGGTGTGTTGAATATTATGTTGTGAGGTGCTGAATTCTCTGTGTTGTGTTGTGTTGTGTTGTATGTGGGTTCCCTGCGCAGCGTGGAGCCCAGCGGAGGGCTTCAGCTCAGGACGCGGAAATGAACACCTGAGCCGAGACGAAGAGTCGGATGCGTAGCTGGCTGGGCTGCCCATGGCCCCGAGTGCCGCTGAAATTAGTAGTTCTCAGCTGGGTGGGTTTTGCCCCACAGAGGACCCCAGGACGCTGCTAACCCCCCAGAGTGCACAGGACAGCCTCCCCCACCCCTAAATAATTATTCAGTCCAACATAGCAGCAGGACGTAGGGTAAGAAACCCTTGGGTTTTTAATTTTTTTTGTTAACATATAATGTGTTATTTGTTTCAGGGGTACAGGTCTGTGACTCGTCAGGCTTACACAGTTCATAGCACTCACCGTGCACACCCCCTCCCCAGTGTCCATCCCCCAGCCACCCCATCCCGCCCAACCCCACCCCTCCAGCAACCCTCAGTTTGTTTCCTGAGACTGAGTCTCTCGTGATTTCTCTCCTTCCTGATCCCATCTTGGAGAAACCCTTGTTTAAATCTTGTGGAAAATATTAGGTTCGGACCGCAAGTCCTGTCGCCCCAGCCGCGGGAAGGGATTTCGGTGTCCGCTCAGGCCACAAAGGCTTTGTGGTGCTTTCTCGACTCTGCTCCCTGCACACACAGCTGGGAAGGAACCTGGGGCTCAGGCCCCCTCACGTGCATCCTTGCTGGACCTTCTTTCTGCGCTCTCTCCCCTCGGGATGTGCCCAGCCCTCTCTGGACCACAGGGGTGCTTTCCCAGGCCTTTGGCGGGACGGTTCTGGTTTCCTTAAGTCTGATTCATCCTCTCCCCATGCACTGTGTTGTGCTTTTGCACAACTGGGGTGGTCTGGGGGCAAGGTGGCAAGAGAAAAAAAGAAAAGAAAATAAGCGGGATTCCCCTAAGTGTTTGGAACTCAGGGGCCGCTTTTCCTGGTTCTCCTACAGAGAAGTGGTGTTTCCGGGTGTTGAGGAGCCAATAGCCCCGGCATGGCTGCGGCTTCATGACCGGGAGGTGGTTTGGAGCAAACCAGGGGAGAAATGAAGGAAGAGGGTCCCTCAGTCCTCCCGCAGCACGCTCTCCCTCTCACAGGCCCCTTTTCAAGTCCTCTGGCCAGAAGGAGGGTTCTCTGGGCATTATTTCTGGCCTGCTTCCTGTGTGGATCTGAGACCCAGCCTGCCTGAAGCCAACCCGAGAGGAAAGCCGGTCAGCCCGGCACCGCACTGGCATCCGGCCAGATTGCCGTCCCCTCGCTGTCCCCACTGCTGCACCCTTGTCCGCGTCCTTGGATGCCGGCCTTCCCTATTCTGCCAGAGCTCCGGCTGCGATCACTGCGGGAGGCCCGTGCAGCACCCTCTCCATCCTGCCCGGCACTGGAGGTGGCTTCTCTTCCAAGAAGGAGGGGAAGGAAATGCGGGTCTGGGTGGTAAGTGCATTTGCTTTAGAAATCAGCGCACAGGATAACTTCTCTTAAACCTTTGAAGGGCTGTTGGTTGGCATGAGGCCTATTTTCTTCTCCTCCGATGTCCCTCTGAAGAGGGTGGGAGACGCTGGCAGCACAGCGGCGGGGAGAAGGCGAGGGTGGGGGGCGGCTCCTGTTGTAGGTGCGGACCTGGCGGTGATGGCGTGTTGTCTGCGGTCATCTGCAGTCATGAGCCCCTCTGGCAGTTAGCTGTGGCCACGGCGTGGAGGTCTGGCCCGGAGTGCTTGCAGCCGCGAGCTGTGTCAAGGCCAGACCTTGTCAGAAACCCTCCTGTATGGTCCTCGGGCTGGCTGGCCGTCGGTGCTCGCGGCCGCTAAACACACAGGGTGGGTTGGCCAGGCCTCCATGGCTTTCTGGCTGAGCCACAGGTCGGAGAAGCCCTGGGTCCCCGAGTCACCATGTGGGGGAGGTGCCCGCGGTGGCTGTCCTGTGCACTCCAGGCCGTGACGTGAGCACCAAGAAGGATTTCTGTGGGTGTCCCCTGCCCCACGTCGGTTAGGGCAGTGAGGATTTATGACCCTGACACATACGGTCTGAGCCGGGCAGTTACAATCTCTCCCTGGCTTGACCACCAAGAAAAATGTTGGACTTTTGATGGATGATCTTCTGTCTCTGATACTGGCTTAGCCCCCTACGCATTCGTGTGCTAATTTGACCCATGGGTGTGGCTTGTTTCTTCTCACAGTGATGTTGAAAGAGAAATTGAAGCAATCTGGGGAAGATTTTGAGCCCTTTGCAGGGAAGAGAGCCCGTGAAGACAAGGCACTATTGCCATCAGAATCTGGAGCACCACTCTGCCAAGTACACAGAGAAATTATTAATCATCCCTTAACTTTGACGGGACGTAAGTGTCATTTCTGCAATTGAGAGTTGCAGATGATTAGAAAGAGCGGTGCTTCAGCCTCCCGGTTGACGCCTTCCCTCCTGATTGGCGCGGCATCCTCGAATAGGCATTGTGCCCGCCACGGCCGCCAGGACCCCCGAGCAGCTCCAGCAGCCCCTGTGCTCAGGAGGAGCGCGCGGACGGGACGGCAGGGCTTCCTGGCACGGAGTTCTGGGAAGCAGCCCACTCGGCCTGTCTCTATCACTCGATAGATGTGGTTTAATTAAGCAAAGAGGGTCACTGTGGGGAAGGCTGCTCTGCCCACGATTTGATTTGCGAGGTGGTTAAAATGTTTGGAGGCTCCTTTAAGAGACCAGGTGGTAAACATGAGGGGGGTCGTCTACCTGAGTGGTTAAATTAGGAGCAGCTGAGACGCACGAGGCCTTGTGGAGGCCGTTCCTGGGACGCGGGTGCTTCTGACCTTCCGTGCCAGAGGGGCGGGGGCTGCGGGAAGTCCCTTGGGGGGCTCCCCTGCACCCATCTCTGGCCCCTCCAGGCCTACAGGGCCAGGCTCACGGGGTGAAGCAGAGGCATCTGCATCCCCTTCCCCTGTGTTATGCGGGTGTCATGGTAGACTGACCTCAGCTGTGACAAGGCCCGCGGCGGGGGGGGGGGGGGGGGGGGGGGGGGGGGCGGGGGGGGGGGGGCGGGGGTGGTACTCTCTCTTTCATTAGTCTCCCTCAGCAGGGGCTGAGGCCAACCTTGCAGCCAGGTGTTGACCCCGATGCAGGCCCTCCCTCGCCCGGGGTCCCCAGGTTTCTTTGTGCGGGGCTGTGTGTGCGTGGCTCTCACGGCCTGGCCACATGCGCCCTGCCTCGCCGTCTGGGTCTGCAGTGGTTGCCTCCCTGCGTCTCAGGTACTCGGGGCGTGGTAGGGCTGTGGCAAGGACTCCATAAATCTTTGCCGGAGAACCGTTTGGCTCCCCCGAAGAGGATGGTAGGACTTTCATGCCGAATCAGAGACGTGATGAGGAAGCATCTGTCAGGATGCATGAGGCGCTGGAGAGATCCAGGCAGGCCAAGGGCTCCGGGCGGGGTGTGCTGACCGTGCAGCAGCGGGTCTCCCTGCTGGGGGGTGTCTGTCTGCAGGGAGCACACTGGGGTGGGGCTGCCATCACAGGGTTCCCTTGCGGGGACCCGAAGCATCTTCTGGTGTCCACTCCCGTGCTGGGACCAGCCAGCTATTAGTGACACAGAAGCTGGAGGCAATTGGCACCCGTGGCCTTGTGGCACCAGTGAGATGTTATAGAGACGCTGGGACGTGTGTGGTGGGAGGGTGGCCTGACCAGCTTCCCGCTGGGCTGGGAGATTGAGGTCTTCTGGAGCAGCAGGTAGTGCAAGGACCTCGATGTCCTCCATGGTTTCAGTGCTGTTCTCCTCTGTGCTGGCCTCCTTCACTGCCACTGTGGAGCCGCATGGCAGGAGCCGTGTGGTTGCTGTGTGGTAGTTGCGTGGTGGTTACGTGGCCATGTGATCATTGCACGGAAGTGGCATGGGGGTTGTGTGGTAGTACATGGACATCATACGATAGGCATGTGGTAGTCGTATGGTGGTAGCATGGAGGTTACATGGCCGGTCGTCACGTGGTAGGTGCGTGGTGGGTGCGTGGTAGTGGTGTGGTCGGCGTGTAGTCCTCACATGGCTCTTGCATCAGAGCTGCGTGCAGCAACGTGGCAGGAACGTGGTGGCAACACGGCCCCTGGAGACCCATGTGTGAAGGAGCTGTGATGGTCAGTTGTACAGACATAGACTGTGGCCACACCGCACATCACAGTGTCGAAATCTCTCCGTATGCCAATTCTCTACCGTGAACTTCCCCACTTGCCTCTGCCTGGACGGCCCGTGGACGCCACTGGTGTGGCTCCTCATGGACGGCCCGTGGACACCACTGGTGCGGCTCCTCATGGGTCTGACCCATTTAAGCGGTGGCTGGACTGTGTCAACAAAAAAGGATAAAGTTGGAGAAAGTTTCTAGAAAGTAGAGCAAAAAAGAGAAACTCTAAAAGAAAAGAGAAAGGAACTTACAGATCAACACAAAAAATCAATATCATGTGACCAGAAATCTCAGAAAGGGGACCCAGGGACGTGGAGCAATGAGGACGTCTGAAGAAGCAAGAGGGGCACGGTGGCGGGTTGGGAGGGGGCCGGCTGGGCAGGCGGAATCCACGACAGCCTTGAAACGGACGGGCTGCTGGGAACATCAACCACCAAGTTTAAAGACACTGAAGGAGTACTTAACAAAAAGAGACGACTCGGTTACAAAGACGTTAAACTCGGGCTGGCGTTCGGTCTTGAAAAGCGGAGAGCGCGCCAGTGTCCCGGAGGGCAGCACAGTCGCGTTTGTCAGCTTCTGGGGAAGGACGGGCCCACCTAGCACGGAGCCCCACACCCCGGCCTTTGTCGGTTAGTGTGGCTCAGATGCACGGCGACTTGTCAGGGTCCCAAAGGCCCCTTCTTTAGTGAGCTTTACCACTGGGGTAAACCCTCGTGCAGAGAAGTGCAGGGAGCGGGCACGGACACACATCTGCCGACAGACAGAAGTGCTGATCCACCAGCCTCCCAGGCGGGCCCCACGGTGACGGCCATGCCACCAGCCACCACTGTCATTTACTGTGCCAACTACTGAACGGTGCTAACTAAGGGGGTGTGAAATGGGGGGGCACACAGAGAATGAGGAAGCGACAGGGTCTCAGGTACTGGGGGCCTGGCGCTGCAGAGCTGGGGTGTCTGGGTGGCGGCTGCTGATGGCCCCAGCCCACACAGGAGCCTGCCACTCGGGGTCTCTAGGAGACATGCCCCTGGCAGGGGGAATGGGCACCTTCCCCAGGAGCAATCAGCTTCAGTGGGGGGAGGGGGGAAACATGAGGCCACTAAGGGCAGAGAATGAAGGAAAACACCCAGCTGACCCCCTCAAAGCAGGACTGGAAGTGATGGGGGCAGGGAGCAGGAGTGGCCCAATGCACTCCCTCACCCCCAACCCCCGAGGCAGCTGAGTGGGTTCCAAGCACCACCTGAAACGTATGGCCCAAATACAGGTCAGCAAAAATGGCTCGGTTTTGAATATTTGGTAAAAGTGTAAGAAAGAAAAGTCACTTGAGTACGGCCCCTAGGAATGTTGTCCTGTGAGTGAAGGAAGTCTGACCCCAAGGCCGTCGCTGGCTCGTGCTATCCGCGGGAGCAGGGTGAGGGCTGTCTAGCGGCAGGTGGCTGCCCCCTTCTGTGCGCTGGGGACGGTGGGGCAGGTGAGTGGACGGACCTGCGGGGACCCCTCTGGGCTCTGCCCCACCCACTGGCCGAAATGCTGTGCTGGTCACGGGGTCAGGATGGCAGTGTCCTGACCCGGGTCCCCAGGGACTGCTTGTGGCCGTGTCTACCTCCCCCTGCGTGGACCCAGGACACAGAGAAGGTGATTCCCCACCATACGTGGGGTTTATCGGTTCCCGTGATTAGCGATGCTAACTCATTCAGGTTAATTGGTTTTCAACTTTCCAGTCTGTAGACAAAGCACAGGAGACTCAATTGTGAGTAAAAATAGAACGTCTGCCAGCGTCAGAGGCGGTGGGGGCGGGGAGGGGCAGACCAGGCACGGAGGCGCCAACCCCTCCCTGAGCCTACGGGAGCAGGGGGCCCCGCGGGGGATGGGGGGAGGCCACAGGGCCTTGGTTACTGCTGTAGTCAGACGCCTCTGAGCTCGGGGCCGAGTGCTGGTGCACCTGCCCTGGGGGGCGTGTGCCGCAGGGGAGCCAACACCTCCTCCACGACGTGGGGAAATAGCCTTTCCCCCATCCCGGGGGCAGGGAGGGGCCACGGAGGAGCTGGAATCAGAGCAGAGGAGCAGGTGTAGGGGTGGGGAGGGTGGGCAGGGCTCTTGCTGCCCCCTCCCTGCCCTCCCCCCCCCCCGCTCCCTTTCTTCCTCTCCCTTCCTCTGACTCCCCCTTCCCCATACCCCCTCTTCCCTCCTCCCACCCCTCCTCACTTCCTCTCTCATCAGCCTTCCCGTCCTAGTGTGCATGTTCATCGTGTGCACTTCTTACTTTTATTGAGATTTAAAACACGAAGAGTTTGCTCAGTAAGTCGACATTAAAACTTAGGCGACAAGAGAAGGAGAGGTTTTGTTTCGAGCACTCGCGGGGCCCTCGGTTATTAATAATCGATAGCGCCTTGCGCGCCGTTCTCAGGGACTTGTCAAGCCACCCCCACGTGCGGGGCCTTCAGACTTTCATAAATGGGGTCGTTACGGGCCACCTTCCCCCCTTGGACGTGCCGCCGCTGCGGTCTTGGAGAGGAGCCCCGGTTCAGGCTTTGTACCTTCTCACGGAGGTGCCCACTCCCCCCCGTGCCCCAGCGATCACAGATTCTGCCAAGCGCGCGGGCCAGTTCCGTTGCGTGAACAGACACCGGCCGCTGCTGGGGTGTGCGGCGGGGCCGGAAGCGCCGAGCAGGGCTGACAGGAGAGCCGAGTCGGAAGAACGAGGTTTGCAGGTCGCTTAGAGCGGCATGGAGGGAGGAGGCCGGGGGTGGGGGGTAACCGCCCACCCCTGGGGCCAGCTGGCCTAGGAAGAGGCCTTGGGGCTCTGCGGCCTGAGCCAAGACGGCTGAGGAGGAGGTGACGTCTGAGATTGTCACCCAAGGACAGGCTGCCGTCACCAGGGGAACAAGTGGGGGTTCGTGCGGAGAGGGGGTGGCGGGGAGGTGGGGCCTGCGTCAGACGCCCCGGGCAGCCTCCAGCCGGGGGTCAAACCAGGCATGAGGAAGAGGAGGGGGTCGTCAGGAAGCCGTTCCTAGTGGGGCGAGTGCAGCTGCGTGCGGAGGACGCGTGCCGAGCCCGGTGAAGCCCTGCCTCTGGTCTGCGGGTCTCCCCGGGCGCGGGCCGTGCACAGACAGCTTGCTGGGAGGTGGTCTGGCCACCGTTTTACTGGAGAAGAGCCCAGGCACGGAGTCTGTAAAAACTGAAGAGGCAGAAACCAACCCTGGCGAAGGCCTGTTCCGGTCGGTTCGAGGAACCAGGATGTCGGTGCCGATGTGGGGCTCTAGCATACGTGCATGGGTGTGTGTGCGTGCGTGCGCGCTGGTCTTCAGGGTGCCGCACTGACGTTGGGGTGCCCAGAGTGGGACGAGCAGCTGGCCTCCCCCGGGACCTTCCTTGTGATCATCTTTAGGGCCCTGTGGCCTCAGTGGCCTCTCTGAGGCCAAACTCTGTGGCCCCAAAGCTTGCATCACAAAACCAACACTGGTTTTGTGGGCTGGACATCGTCCTCCCTCCCACACAGGAGGTGCCGGCTTCATGACAGACGGGTCTGGTGCCTGGGGGAGCCGGGGACACGTTCGGGGTGTCCCAGCATTGGAATCACTGTGGGTCCCAGTCCTGCTCTGCGACGATGCCGCAAATTCCCAGTTCTGCCAAGGAGAGTGGCAACCCCGTTCAGCCGAGGGAGGCGGGAGGCAGGAGTGGGGTCTGCCGTGGGGGTTAGCACGTCATGTGCGATTCCCTCTTAAAGGGAATGGAAAAGACGTCTGCATCCTTTTCCGTCCACCTTCACATACCCGCCATCTGTCTGTCCTTCCATCCGTCTGGGTTAGTGGTGCCAGGGCCACAGGATCCTTGACTCCGGGGAGCTCTGTGTTTTGGGGAGGCAGGAGGACCCTGGGGACAGGGGGCCCGGGCCCTGAGAGGTGGGGTTTGCCTGTGGACGGCACAGTGGGTGAGATGGGACTGGTGGGGCTCCGCGGGGCTCACCTCCAGTCACTCCTGTCACCCCCCCGACCTGCCGCTGCTGCTGACGGGGCCCCTAGAGGGAGCCGAGATATCTCAGCAGCAATGCGGGGGCGTCTTGCCCGGGCTCTGCAGTCCCTGTGTGCTGGGGTTCAGAGGACCCCTCCCAGCTCGGGAACCCTGCCACAGAGGCGCTGGTGGTGCACCTGGATGGACCAAGGGCTCCCAGGGCACCGACCTTCCTGCTAAAGGGCGATAAGGCAATTCCTATTCCAGGGACATTTCTCTCAATAAATCCAAGTCAGGCTCTGAGAGATTGAAGTCCCCGAGAACAAGGTTATGGGGCAACTTGACAGACCAGAGGGAGGTAAATCACCAGAACGGATGACATTTCTCCAGAGGGAAACCGAGCACGGATCTCATCAGGACGAGGACAGGTGACCCGCACAGCGGGTTGTAAGCGGCGCGGAAGCTGCTGACGGGTCTGCGCTGCCTGCGGACAGGGGTCAGGTTCGTGGTCATGGGAGTGACACCGGAGGGAGGGCCCGTGTCTACTGTCCCACGTCCATGAGGATGACGGGCCCACCGTGCTGGGAGCCCCTCCCGGCCCTGATCTCGATCTCATTTATCCTTTGCGCTGTCCCGAGGGGGTCCTGTTGTTCCCGCGGTGGAGGCTCTGAGACGTTTGTGCTGCCGCCAATGGCCTCGCGCTGGGGCGGTGGTGCGCACTTTCCACGCAGCCTGACTCCACCGTCTGTGCTCTACCTTCCCCCGGTGAGCTCCCTGCGACATGCAGAAGGACGCGCTCACCCCAGGCTACCCTGTCCAGCTAAGTGACTTCCGGGGAGGCATCCGAGCGTCCAGGTGAATGAATGAATGAGCCCAGTGCATCCCCGGGACTCCGTTGCTAACACCAGCCTCTGTTCCCTGAGGGCCTGCCATGGACTTGGCTGCCCAGCTGCCCCGTCGGGGGCCGACCATCAGCGGCTCCGGGCTCCGGGCTCTCGGAGGAGAGAGTGCTTGCAGCTTGTGCTGTTGGCAGAATTGATCCTTGTGGGAATGCTCACAGGGAATGGGACCATTCCCCGTGGCCATGCCACCCCTTCTCAGGGTGGAGCCGTGAGGCCGGCCTTGGGACGCTCAGATCCGCAGGAAGAGATGGAAAGGACGCTGTGCCGGTCTGGGTCCAGTCATCGAGGCCTGGCAGCCTTGCCTTTGCTCTTGGATCCTGGCTGCCATCTAGCACGTCCGTTGTGTCCTTCTGGAGGTGGACCCTCAGGAATGACAGCACACGGAGAGGAAGAGACGCTCCTGGAGGAGGATGGCTGTGCTCACAGAGGGAGGAAAACACGCCGCCCTTTGAGCTCCACGTGCTACAAAGCCAAGCCCTGTGCCCCGAGCCCACCAGAACTCCCGCCCCTCAGGGTGGCGAGCACTGTGCTTCTCTTAGGCTGTGGTGTCTTGGGGTGGTTTGTACAGGATGGCTCGGCCCACCAGCCCATGAGCACTAGTGGCTAACAGCAGCACGCAGCATGGGGTCTGTGAGCGCCGGAGGCAGAGCGAGTCTGGGGCCGTGGGCAGAGGTGAGACACGGAGAGCTGTGGCGACATCTGTGTGGGATCCAGGATCCTGAGAAGAGGGAGGGATGCTCCAGAGGAATGGGATCCCCACAGGGAGAAAAAGAGGTTTCCAGTTACTGGCTCTCACGGGAAGTTGGCCGGAGAGTTCGCGTTAGCACAGGAATGCTGGCAACCATCCCTGCCCTGTGACCTCTGGCCAGAGACCAAGGTGGCCTGGGAGACGTGGGTCCGCGTGCCCACTACTGTCTGAGCCCTGGGTTATTGGGATGGCATCATGCAGCCTGGGGAAGTCAGATGGACAGAAGACATTCCACTGTCCATCTTGCTGCACATCTCTGGAAGGACAGAGGTCAGGTCCAGCCCCGGCTCCCCTACTTTAGAACTGTGTGACCTGCCGTTGGCGACCCCAGGCTCCTGGGAGCAGGGCGAGCTCACGAGTTGGGCTCTGTTCTCCTGTGATTCTGCTCACCCCAGGCCTTCCCGCCTGTCGCTGGCTCTGCATCTCCTCCTCCCACAGCAGCTCAGCTCCACGGCCGGCCACCAGAGTAGCACCTCGGATATCCAAGGCTTGTCTGTTGTCCCCTGAAAATCTCAGCCTTCTCCATGCCATAAATCTTATTTTATCCAATTCTCTATTTCTTTTTTCTTTTTTTAAAGAGGCTGGGGAGTAGGGACAGAGGGAGAGACACTCTCAAGCAGGTTCCACCCCCCCCAGCGCAGGGCCTAATGTGAAGCTTGAACCCAAGACCCTCAGGTCACGGCCTGAGCTGAGATCAAGAGTCAGATGCTCAACCAACCGCACCACCCAGGCGCCCCCATCTCTGATTATCTCTTAATGTGAACTTTTCTCTCTTATCTTTTTCTTCTTTCCTTTCTCTGGCACTTCTTAAAAGTCTAAAAAAATAAATAAATAAAATTGAAAAAATTTGTTTTCTACTACTGTGTCTGCCACCTTCTCCCAAATACAGACTGTTCCCTTTGGGGCTGGACCCGTGCTCGTGGACGCCCAGCCTGGCCTCCTGCCTCCTCCTCTCCCTCGCGCGTCCCCTCCATGGTGGTTCCAGTTGGCGGCAGCGAGGGGCAGGGATGGAGAGCACCCGGCGGATGTGGGAGCAGCTGGGACCCCACACTGGCACTGAGGGCTGTGAGGCTCTCAGAGAGGGAGAATGGGGCACTTTTTCTTAAAGGTTTTCTCCAGCCAGCTTCACGTTTTTGCAGAGAACATGCAGGGACGCATGCTCTAAGCACCTCCAGTGGGACGAGAATTGTACTGGGGACCGTAAATGTTTTATCCACCGTGTTCACTTGTCTCAGCAAGTCCACAAGGGAGGTGTTTCACTGACACGTTCATGTTGGAGGACACAGAAGCCCGAGGAGAGCCAGGGTTGCGTGGTTGGCAAGGATGGGGTTAAGCTCTGAATCCAGGTCACCTGCCCACTAACGAACTTGGTTCATGGCTCGTGGTTCCGTTCTCATTCAGCAGCTTCCTAGGGAGCCTCCACTCAAGGCAGACTATATGTTTTGGGAGCTGAAGACTGGTTTCTGACGAGCTCCACTGGCCCCCCGTGCTGACTGGGTGCCAGAGAAAGGGCTGCCCCCTCCCTTGACCTTGGTCCAGTGATGCTGCTTTGTCGTGGTCCACGAGTCCAAGTGTGGATGGAGTAGGTTCATGGGGTCCCACCTCCAGAGAGAGGGGTGTGGGCCTGGCCCATGAACCCTACCTGAGTGGCGTGGAAATCATCCGATGTTTCTTTTCCCAGACGGCTGCGGACGAAGTCCCACCCACAGCAATGAGCCACCGGCCGGGAAACCTCAGTGTGCGCGGGGTAGTGTGTGCTGGTGTGTGTGCACACACGTGTGCTGTTGTGAGCGTGTGAGTACTGGGGATGCGGGGAGAGGCCACGCTCAGGCTTAGAGGAAAAGACGAGCACCCAGTGAGGAAATCAGCCCTGAACGTCGCCTGTGTCTGTGATCGGGGTGGCCTGCCTCAGAAGGGACCGACTTGACACTTTGTCTTTTGTTCTGTCTCTCAGCGATGGCCAGACAAGCAGAGACGCGTGGCCTGCCGGGGCCGGATCCTGACTCGGGGCGGGGGGGTGTTTGGCACCGGCCGGGGGTGTTTCTCTCCCCACCTGCTAACACAGCAGCGGAGAAGCCGCTCCCCACCTGCTAACACAGCAGCGGAGAAGCTGTTTCTTCTCCCAGTGCTGAGCTCTGGGGTGACCTTGCCGAGTTGATGCATCCTTTTGCCGAGGCCCCTGAAAATGAGTCTGGGCTCTTAGCTGGCAGAGGGCATTCTGGGGGCTCTGGCTGTAATTCCACCTCGGGGCCCTCCGTGGGGTCAGTGTCCTTGCTTGTCCGGGAAGGGAGCAGAGGCACAGACCCAGCAGGTTCCCGGACCGGGCAGAAGTGGGCTTGCACACCACCTTTTGTCACCTCCAGGCCTCCTGTCCACTCCTGGGGAAAATGTCTTCCTGGCCGTTCTGGGACGTGGCCTTTTGAGAGGGGCGTGTGTGGTATGGGGTGCATGTGCGTGAGAAGGAGGGTCTGTGCTCCGCTTTATCGCCGTGGCCCACATGGCCCTGGAGCCAAGGCGGCGACCACCCCAGCCACGCGGCGACCACCCCTGCCACACGGCTCCAGCCGGAGCTCTGTGGATCCTCGGCAAGGCCCAGGGCGCGAGGCTGGCTGCCGTCTTGGATGGGAGGGGCATTTTGTAGGATGTCCTTCAGCCAGTCCGGCCGTCCCGAGGCAGCCGTGGAACTGGCCGGGGCCCACATGTCCTGTGGCTCATGGAAGCCGCTATGCCGAGCACGTCCCTTCCCCTCATCTGCACAGTGATTTTGACCGAAGGCTCGAGGGAGTGAGAACACACTCGCCCCAGAGACAGTGCCCGTTGCTCCCAGGGGACTGTCCAGAGTCCCTAGTCCAGGGTGGCCCTGCCCCAACCCTGAAGGTCCTTTGCTGTGACAGCCGCTCCCCGCTGCCCCACTGTGCTCGCACACCACCTGCCTTCTTCCTATGTCCCGCGGGGATGCACGGCTCTGGAGCTGGAGCGAGCGGGCTCAGCCCTGGCCGGGCCCCAGCCGTGTGCCAGGTGCTGGGGAAGGCAGCGACGACGGGGTCGTGCTGGCCCGGGAGCATGGTGTCCAGAGTACCTGTGCTGTGTGCGTGCTGGCAGCCACTCCGGGGACCAAGGGAGAGGGAAAGCAGAGGCCTCTGTGACGCCCAGGGCCAGGGACCCTGTGGAGGCGGGCAGTGAGGGGCAGAGGAGAGACCGTGTGAGAAGAGCAGCTCGAGGGTCCCTCGCATCGGGTGTGAGGAACGCACAGTGCAGTGCTGACTGCCTGGCTTACGGCTGACCCTCCAACAGGGTCACTTTGGTCGGAAGCCGGAAGGAGAAGCAGTGGGGCTGACGCCAAGCCCAGGGCCCAGGGGCAGCTCCACGATGTAGAAATGGTGTCTGGAGGGATGCTGGGTGGTTGTGGACAGGTCTGAGAGGCGAGGCACAGAGAGAGGGTGGCCAGCTTCCCCGTCCCCTGGGCTGTCCTCAGACCTTCTCCTCCGGATGGCTGGAATGTGAGCTCTTTCTGGCTCCGCGCCCAGCCCGGAGGGAGAGGGTCGCTCCGCACTGTGGGACCGTGCCGAGGAGGGTAAGGTGCACCCCCGTAACTCACAGAGGGAGGCGCTTTCTTGGCCTGAAGGTTGCACTGTGGAATGGAGGAAGGGAAAACACTGAACTTTTCCTGGTTGTTCATTAACAATGGTGATGCTCTGGGCCAGAAGAAAGTGTGTGTGTGAACGAGGCGCGCGGAGGAAGCCCTCGGACTTGACGGCAGGAGAGGGTTCTCTGAGAGAGAGTGAATGAAGCCGGCTGTGTCGGGTGCAGGGTGGGTGGTTCTGTCTGTGAGGTGAATCTGGGAACGGACAGGGCTCGGCCAGCAGCGGGCTAGCGGTGAGGAAAGACCCGTGTCGAGGGGAGGATCTGAGCTGCTCTGAGGCAGGGCCTCCCTGAGAGGGCGCTTGGGGCTGCTCGCCGGGGCCGTGGTTGGTGGAGGTGAACCTGAACGGGAAGCTCGAAGTGGTTGAACCAAGAACTCACATTGGTTAAGACATTCTAGATTAGGGTCTCCTGGAGTTCCAGGGTTTTCTGTTGGTTTTGGGACGCTGGTTCGTTATCATCTCCTAGTGCTCTTGGCATCCGCCGTGTGGGGAGCTCGATGTGTCTTCAGTGCTTGTCCCCACTGCTTTCCTGGGCACGCAGAGGAGGCACCCCACGTGGCCATGGACTCCCGCAGCAGCGGGGCCTCCGTGGCCCAGGCCGTCCCTGAGCATGCCCCGGGCGCCTGCTGCCTGGTGGGAGGCGTGCGAGGGTTCGAGGTCAGACTCCAAGCCCTCTGTAAGTGACCTTGAACGCGGCTGTATCTCCCGGAGCCTGTGAGTAGCTCTCAGTTTCCTCGTTTGTGATGTGGGATCATGGTTAATGACAACATACGCTGTTTCCAGACTGACAAGAAATTAACTGATTCACATAAAGCCCTTCGTGCTTCACTTGACGTATAACACGTGCTCAGGAAATAACCTCCTTTCTTGTTACCCCCTAGGGTGTCCGCGTGCGCTACAGTGTTGCCACTCACGTGGGGAAGGCGGTCCTGCCGGTACAGCGGGACGGAGGAACCCGCCCACGTCCTGTCCCCGGCGTTTGCACGGCACGGCTGCGGGGGGGTGGGGAGCTGGACCTCGTCGTCTCCCTCACGTCGACCAACGGCACATGTCGGCTGTGACTTCTTTCTTTTCTGTCATGAAACGTGCCTGCCATGCGACAGCCGAGGAGGAAACCAGGTGCTCCGCGAAGAAGGAGGCTGGACCCGGGGGCCTCTGCCAGGCTCCGCATTTCCTTCCGCGCTCAGCGATCTTACGGGATGTGTGGGTTTCGTGACATTGGCTTTGTGTTTGTGCTTTTGTTCTTTGCCACCGTCCTGTCAACCGGCTGATGGCCGGGCACGTGCTGGAAGGGCTGCTCCGACCAGGCCGTTTAAGGAAGCCCGGACCGGATTGCCTTCGGAAGCGGCGTTACTGAGGCGCAGTGAGCAGACGCGGGGCTCCCCGTGCTCCGCGCCCCAGGCCGTGGTTGCTGGTGCATTCACGGAGCTGTACGGCCAGCCGCACAACCTCGAGGCCCCACAACCTCGTTTTAGGGCACTGGCATCCCTCTGAAAACAACTTCTCACTGTTCATACTCACTCCCCATTCTGACCCGGCCCTGGGCAATTATTAATCTACTTTTGGTCTCTGTGTATTTGCCCACTATTTATTTACTTATTCTTGACATTTAAGAGGAGAGGAACCACACAGTGGTCTTCTTCTGTGACTGGCTTCCTTGACTCGGCACAATGTTTCTGAGGTTCATCTGTGTTGTGACCCAGCAGCTGGCACTGTTTTGTTACCAAATCGTGCTGCCGTACCGTGTCTGGTTTCCAGTTCAGCGCCTGACAGATACCTGGGTTGTTCCCTTCTCGGGGACATTGTGACTAATGCCGCCACCCACATTTGTGCACAGGCTGTTGCGTGCACGTGTGAAGGCTGTCCCCTGGGAATGTACTTAGGGACACGACTGCAGGGTCATATAGGCCCAACGTGCTTCCTGTGTTCAGAAACCACCGGGGCATCTCTGCGTCCCTGTGGCCACGCCATCTCTGCTCCATCCGGCAGTGTGAGTGTCCCGTTGCTCCACACCCTCGACGACACTGGTCATTTCCCTTGTTCTGGTACCAGCGGTCCTCGTGGGCGTAGCTCGGATGCACTGTTCTCTGTCAGCTAGGGACGGTGCTTATGGGCCACCAGTACTTCTTCCTTGGTCACATTTCTGTTTTAGAAGCGCCGTGAGCAGAGGGGCCTGCACACCTGCCGCAGTGACGTTTCCTGACTGTGAGCCGATGGAAGGCTGCCGCCGCGATCCCACCGGCTCCTTGCTGGTGCGTGGTGCCGCCGTCCCACGTAGAGCTCCCTCTGGAGCTGGGGCTGGTGGTGCCTCCACTGGGGCCTCATGGTCCGCTGTTGTTGGAGGGGGGCAGCGGTGGGCTGGCCGAGCGTCTCCCGCCTGCCTGGACGCACTGTGGTGGCTTCTCACGTGTGGCATCCTTTGGATTTCCGTAGGCCTGCATGGTTGCGGGGCTTCTCCCCGATTTTGTAGAGGAGGGAGCTGAAGCTTGTCCAGAGTTGCCAGCGCACGAGGGGTGGGCTCAGGACCCGACCCCAGACCTCCATTCTCTCGCTGTGGGGTGTCTAGGGACCTTGTCAGAGCAAGAGTTCAAACAACATGAACTTGTTCCTCTGGCTGCTGCTTGGGAGACCTGGCCTTCTTTTCCTTTTCCTTTTTGAAATATTTTCATCACAATAAAATACACACGGTGAAACTCAAAGCTTGAGCTGTTTTTTTGAGGGGGTCTCGCAGCCCTGAGCACATTCCCACTGCTGGGCAGCCGTCACCAGCCTCACCACTGGTGAGGTCTCCGTCCTGCACCCTGTGAAGCTCTGTCCTTGTGAAATGTTACTTTCCCACCCCTGCCCCGGCCCCTAGAGCCACCCTTTCCTGTGCGTCTCTGTGAATGTGACCGCGCTGGGTCTGTCGTGTGAGTCCTATTATACAGTGCTGTCCTTTGGTGTCTGGTTTATCTCAGGGCCCTGTCTCGAAGGTTCATCCGTGTTGTAACAGGTGTCAGGCCCTCCTTCCTTTTCAGGGCGGAGTCACGCTCACTGCAGGTGTGGACCACATTTCCACATCTCCTTCGTTTCCATCATGGACACTTGGGCTGCTTCTACCCGTTGCTGTGTTACCAATGCTCGTACGAACATCGCCGCACAAATGTCTCTTACAGCCCTGCCTTCAGCTCTTGGGGTGCCTGCCCCGAAGGGAGCTGCCGAGCACAGGGCAGTCGTGCCCTTACTTTCTCGAGCTTCTGTACTTTCCCACGGAGGCAGCTTCCCTCTGTGTGCCCACGAGCCATGCACAGGGGATCCGGGCCTGGCATTCTTTTCAAGAGCGGAATGAAGGAGGTATATATTTCCACGTATAAAATCAAGAAGTCACAGGGATAAAAAGTACAGCATGGCAAATATAGTCAGTTATACCGGAAAAAGATTGTCCGACGACAGGGAGTCGCTCGCCTTCCTGTGTGTCAACGCTACTGAAAACCACCACTCCCCAGTCGGGACAGGCGACGTGCCTGGACCGACGGGATCCAGGGTTTGTGGGCGGGCATCAGCCAGGGCAGCTCGAGGGCTCCTCAGAGGACTGGTGCGTTCCCAGAGGCAAGGGACACTGCTTCCTGCCACCGGTCGCTCCCTCGGTTCCTGAGGTGGCTTCGGGGGTGAGAGGGCACGGCTGTGTCTGCGGCATCCCGTGCCTCGCGCCGGCTCTGATCCCGTCACCATGTGATGAACCATTTAGTCCCTTGCACGTGGCTGGTCCCGTAGATGCCTGCCCAGACTTGGCTTCCCCCTTTCCATCCTAGAGATCGGCGCTTTTGTGCATACTTAGGACCAGATGTGTGTTTATTGGCCCTGGGCCCTCCCCGTTCCTCCCCGTGGCAGGGCCCAGTGCTCCCACCTCCAGCCCGCCTTCCGGGGAGGTAGAGAGGACAAAAGGCTGCAACGTGTGGAAGACAGATTGGCAGGGCTGAAACCATGAGCAGAGTCTGCTCTGGACACTCTTTCACAGCCCGGGACGAGGAGCCACAGCCCAGGGGAGTGCGACGGGTCCCCGCGTCCCGGGAAGGAGGCCCGTCGGAGCTGCCTATCTGGCCAGCCGGGTGAGGCCCTGAGCCCATATGGCCTGTGGGGCGAGGGTCTGTCTGTGTCTTTGGACGGAAAGGGGGGGTTAAAATACCTCTTCGTCTACTGAGGACTGCGTCCATCATTAATCATGTCTCCTTCCTTCTGTTTAATATAAAGACCTTGGGCCGGGCAGGTGCCGAGCCTTCCCGAGTCCCCGTGGCCCACCATTGCTCATTTAAGTGGAGGCTTAAACAGCTCTGAGAACCAGAGAAGCCTGTGGATCGCAGCACAGGAATTCCCATTTTACTTTACCCCCAGATGAGGTGGGTGTCGTGGGGCCTGACGGCTGACGCCCCTGAGCCGGCCGGAGTCACTCTGGGGGTCGGACGGGGCCGCATGACGCCCACACCGAGCGCGCTTCAAGAGGGCAGGGCTCCAAGAGGCAGAGGTGGCGCTGTCATTTGACTGTTTTTCTCTCTGTTTTCCATCTTACTGGTTAACAAGTCCCCACGATCCTCTGTTCCAGCCCGGGGCACACATTCACATCGCCCACAGAGGTCAGAACAAGAGCCTGCCCCCGTGTCTCGCGCCGCCACGCGGGGACACAGAGCCTCAGGGCTCCCTCTTGCGGGGTTCCCTGGGCGCAGTGAAGGCCCCCGCCAGGTACCTGTGGGGCCCCGCTCTGCCCTGTGCGCTCCTGCCGCCCCCCAAGCGAACACTTCTCTGAGGTGGAATTTATGTGTTGGAAACAAGAAAAATAAAAACTGGAAGGGGCGAGCAAAGAAGGGTTGTGTTTTCTGCTAGATTCCCACGGAATTCTGTTTATGCGGAGACTCCGTGTGCAGATCGCGGTCAAGCCCCGAGTGGGCACCTCCAGGGCTGACCGGGCCCCGCAGCCCCACATCTGACCTTTTGCTGAGACCCTCTCATTCCGATTATTGATTCTTTAATGGCACCTAATGATGATGTAAGGATCTGCCGGCTGCGTATTTCAGTGCTATCGATCACTTGTTAAAGAGCAGGGGGACAGGCCCGTCCACGCACCCCGGACCTGAGAATCACTATAGGTTCCTGTGCTGCCCCCAGCACCCCTTCCGAGGATCCCCCAGTCCTCCCGGCTCTGGCTCCCTTTGCCCAGGGTCCCCCAGACCTCCTGACTCTGGCCCCTCTCTGCCTGGGGTCCTCCAGTCCTCCTGGCTCTGACCCCTCCTGCTCAGGGTCCCCCGGTCCTCCCGGCTGTGGCCCCCCTGCTCGGGGTCCCCTCATCCTCCCAGCCCTGGCCCCCTCACTCACGCACACGCTGTGTCTCGTCTCCGCGTGTGTCCACCTGTGGGCCTGCATCCCAGCTCTCCGTACCTGAAGCACACGTCTCACCCCCCCATCTGTCTAAATCCTACCCGTACTCTCAAGACGCATCTCAAATATCATTTCAAATGTCAAATAACAGAGTGATCTTTAAAAAATATAAATCAGATCATGTCATTCTTGTGCTTAAAATCTTTAATGGTTCTGACTGCCCTTTTCACGCAGCTGGGGGGCTCCCCACACCAGGCCCACAGCCCCTGCTTGGGTGCACATTTGCTGGCCCATCCGGCCCTCAGGCCAGGTCTGGCTCCTCCCATTCTGGGGGCTGGACACCCACTGCCCCTTCAGGGGGCGCCTTTCCAGTTCGCACACGTCTGCTCTGTGTCAGTGGCCAAGTCGTCGTCCAAGTAGATCCTGGAGGAGCCCTTCCCTGGGCCCGGGTGAGGTAGCCGCTGCAGAGGGCACGCAGATGCCCTCAGACGCCATGACGTGTGGCTCCAGGGGCTTGGCAGAGGGAACGACGGTTGCTGAGGGCAAGCCAGGACGTCATCCCAGGTGCCATGGCTGAGCCGCGGTGATCCCGTGTTCTTGGAAGCGGGAAGGGGGCAGGAGGGTGAGTCAGAGAAGCCATGTGAGGGGCTCACCCTGAGTTGCTGGCTTTGAGGATGGGACCGGGAAGGAGCCAGCAGCCCCCAGGAGCTGGGAATGGCCCGGAAGCTGGGAGACAGCTGCCCGCAGGGAGGGAGGGTCCCTGAGGAGCCGTGCATCCATGCTGGGTTCTGCTGGGGAGCCTGTGGGGGCCTGTTGGTCTCTGACGGCAGCACCTCGCTGTTTTCTCCCTGGCCCTGCTCCTCTGAGATAACGGGATCCTGTCTACTTGTCTGTCTCCGCCCGTGGGTCCCCAGCTAGAATGGGATCGGGGCAGGCCTGTGCCCGCTCACCCCAGGGCCGTGTGGGCGTGGGGGAGGCGCACCGTGGATGGGGCCCGGTGAGAACACGCTGAGTGGCTTTTGTCTGATTTCACTGTATTTTAGTTTTGTAATAAATCTGATTTGTCAGTGAATAAATATGTATGGTTTGTTAAACCTCCTTACGCCATCCGAAACAAATAAAAATTGTGGTTTTGTTGATGACCGTTTGGAGAGGCAGCCCCTCATCCAGGGACTGGTCTCGGAGCTGCCCAGTGGGCTGGGCGAGAGGGTCCGGACTCTGCAGACCCAGCCCCGGTCCCACATGCCTATAGGCCAGGCCTTTGACCTCTGGTGGGCAGGTGGCCCCCGACCGTGGTGCCAGGGACACTCACCTGTGCTCATCTGGCGTGGCTCGTGGAGATGCCTGTGCTGGAGCCATCTGAGTGCTTCACGTCCTCTCCGGGGGTCACGACCTGCAGGCCAGGTGTGGCGGAGTGGGGGTGTGGGCATGCGGCTCCCACGGAGGGACATGTGGGCCCTGATTGCCACCTGCAGGCCGGCTGGGGCTGCCGCCTCCGGGGAGCCCTCGGCTAGCCCGCCCCTCACTGGCGTTTCTCCCGCCGCCCCCGCGGCAGCCGCTGCACTCCAAGTCCTTCCCGGGCTGTCTGAGCTGCCCAGGGACTCGTTTCGGGGATGGAGTGATGTCTGCTATCTGGATGGTCTCCAGGGCACCGAAGCGAGCAGATGGCCTGGAATTTAGGAGAGACGAGACGGCACTGCGGCACTGAGCGGAGCTATTTCTTCCTGGGCGATGCTTCCTGTCAGGTAAACACCAGCAAATCAAAAACCAATTCTGCAGAGGGACGATTTTTGCCTTCCAAAAGATGAAACTACCGGAGCTGAGAAACAACGTGCGCTCCGTGGAGAAACCCAGATACAGCGGTTCTGCAGAGCCCGCGTGTTTTCCGTGTGTGCTGTGCCCAGCGTGTGCACGCGCAGGGGGATCGCGGGCACAGCCGCTGATGTCAGGCCCCAGAGCGCCCGCTCTGCTGCCCCGTCAGCCGCTGTCACGAAGCTTGGAGACGGCAGCCGTCTGCCGCGGCCTCTGCCGGGTGTGCACGAGGCCTGTGTCCCCCCATGTCCTCCCATGTCCTCCCATGTTCTCCCATGTCCCCCTGTGTCCCTTGTGTCCTCCCGGGTCCTCCCATGTCCCCCATGTCCCTCATGTGTCCTCCCATGTCCCCTCTTGTCCCCCCAATGTCCACCATGCCCTCCCATGTCCTCCTATGTCCCCCATGTACCCCCTTGTCCCCCTGTGCCCCCTATGTCCCCCACATGTCCTCTGCACGTTCCCCCGGGGAATCTCTCTCCACCACTTACAGCCCGCAGTCTTTCCACTGGGGAGGAGGGGCAAGGCCGCCGGGCATGCCCCGCCCGGGTGCCGCTTGCTTTCGAGCCCAGGCCTGGTGCTGGCCGGGCCGCCGCATGGAGCTCGGTCCTCACTCATCGTCGCCACCTGGGAGTCCACCTGGCTTCCAATAAATCACAGCCCGGACAGCAGCCCAGGGACGTGGGCCCTGATTTCCTCTCCGCCGCCGATAACAACAGACAATTGATTTCCTGTCCAAAGCTGGGTTCTCCAGCGAAATGAAAAGAGTCAGGTCTCGAGGCAAATAATATCGTAATCTCACCGAACCCCGGTCTCCAGCACGAGCTAGCGCTGTAAGCTTCTGATGCTCTCAAAACCCAGAGGGACCCTGTTTTCCCTCCGCCTGTCTCTGTGCCTTGCTCCCGTGCTGCAGGCCAAGAGCTCAGGAACCGGCCCCGACCCGCACGGCCTCCCCTGACCCGCACGGCCTCTCCTGACCTGCACACCCTTCCCCTCTGATCCACACAGCCTCCCTCCGTCACCTGAACAACGTGTCTCCGACCTCACATCCTCCCTGTCTGACCTGCACAACCTCCCTCACACATATGGCCTCTCCGCGACCCTCATGCCCGCCCTCCCTGACCTGCACGCCCTCCTTACGGAGAAGAGTCAGCGCGGCCGTGCGCGTGGCACTGGCAGACTTCACAGACGGAGAGTTCCAACACGTGCGCACACGTGGCCGGGCCTGCACGTTTGGATGCCGGGGAAGAGAAGGAAGGGAAACTGGGTCTTGTTGTCCAAACACTTGGACTCCAGGACACCCACCTGTCCTCCCTCTGCCCTCCCTCTGGCTACCGCATGGAGTCCACACTG
Organism: Enhydra lutris kenyoni; assembly: GCF_002288905.1. Taxonomy (NCBI): domain Eukaryota; kingdom Metazoa; phylum Chordata; class Mammalia; order Carnivora; family Mustelidae; genus Enhydra; species Enhydra lutris. Next base: position 21,394,369 of record NW_019154119.1, read on the forward strand.
TGTGCTGGCCGGCCTGTCCCCGGGGGTGCAGGGAGTGGCCCCAGGTTTTCGCCTCCACGGTGGTCACTGTCATCCCACAGACAGGCGCCTCCATGTGGGGGAGGGGAGAGGGTCTGGCGCATCCACAGCAGGGGTGTTGTGGGGAGGCCAAGGGAGAAGGCAGTGTATCCGTGGGCAGGACCCAGGCCCCGAGGCCTGGGGGCTTCTTCCCACCTCCCCCCGGAAGGAGAGCTCGGCCCCTCCGTGGCCTCTGATGCCCGGGCTCTGGAGCGCGACAAGCCCAGGGCTGGATGCTGGGCCGCCTTTGTGGTTTTGGTTTTCTTACCTGTACGCCGGGGCCACAGGCACGGTTGGTCTTTGGGGTCGTTGGGATTAGATAGCGTATGGAGCACCCGTCATGGGATCATCCGTGTCCCTCTGTGTCCCATGCCCGCGCAGGCCGTGGCGGGAAGACGGAGGGAGCTGTGGAGTGCGGAAGGCACTGGAAGCAAACCGTGCCCACATCTCACTTTTGCGATGGAGAGACCCTGGCCGGTTGCTTCCGTCTGGTGATTTTTACAAATCCTTGGAGTCCCGCCTGAAGGCCCGGCCCCCCCGCCCCCGCCCCCGCCCGCCCCCGTCACTGGTCTCCCCACCTCCACCCGGCACCGTCCCTACTGTCTGGGGTGTCCTTGCTGCTGGGCTCAGCGTCTCCTAGATGGATCCCGGTGGCGCTTGATCGGTGCTCAGGGTACGGCCAGCCCCTCAGAGGGCCCGGGTTCCGGCCAAGCCGATCCTTCTTCCTGCTGCCTTCTCTCTGAGGACTGTGGGGCAGCTTCTCGGTGCCCCCGATCCCCTCCCCATAGGATCGTAGCTCCCCACAACTGCAGGGAGCTACGGGCGCGGCGGCCGCAGGGCGTCCCCGGCGTGATCTGACTGCGCGGACCCCCGGCTCCCCGGGACGCGGTGGCGGCTTTGCACACAGCGAGGCGGCGACCCCCCGAGGCACAGCGCGGCGTCTTGGGTCCAGGCAGATGCACGCTTTGGACGAGATGTGTGCTCTTTGGTGTTCGTGTGGGTTTTGTAGCTGTAACGAGGAGACTCGGTCCCTCAGAAAATATTTTTTTAATGTAAAAAAATGATTGATTGGAGACATTTCAGTTTCCTGTTTTTGTTTTCTGAAGGTTCCTGCAAAGATGGAGAATGTAGGAATTCCGGATCTGATGCCGGAGATTATTTCTGCCCTGACCTGATTATTTTCACTTTTTAAGCTTGTATAAATGCTTTATCCTCTCCTGTTTAACTCAAACCTGCACTGAGCTCTCATGGCTCATGAGGGCTTGTCACTGGAGTCACTCCTCTCCCAGCCGTCTGCGCTTCTGCATTTACGTCGTCCCCTTCTGTCCGTTTCCCCCTCCTTCCCCCTGTCTGCCCTCCTCCCTCTCCCCCCTCTTTTTGCCCCTTCCTTCTCTGTCCCCCTTTCTGCCCCCTCTCTCCCTCTCTCTTCCCCTCCCCGCTCTCTCAGGTTAGAAGCACTTTACTTCTCCAAGACCATGGATCCATCTACAATTTGCACCAGGGACTGCATGACTTAACTTTGTGTCCCATCTGCCCCCCGAGGGGGTGTCTGGTGTGAACATGTGTGGGTCTCCTTCATAGTCTCCCCCCGCCATTAACTAACTTTCCTAACATAATTTTTCTTTTATTTATTTTTTTTTTTTGAAGATTGTATTTTTAAGTCATCTCGGCATCCAACGCGGGGCTCCAACTCACGACCCAGAGGTCGGACTCAAATGCCTCACCAGCTAAGCCCGCCAGGCACCCCTGTTTAATACGTTCTTATCCGGAGCCTACTGTGAGCCTGGTCCTCCGGGAAGGGTTTTAAATAAAAATAACTTATCTGGGGCGCCTGGGTGGCTCAGTGGGTTAAGCCTCTGCCTTTGGCTCAGGTCATGATCTCAGGGTCCTGGGATCAAGCCCCGCATCGGGCTCTCTGCTCAGCGGGGAGCCTGCTTCCCCCCTCTCTCTGCCTGCCTCTCTGCCTGCTTGTGATCTCTGCCTGTCAAATAAATAACTAAATAACCTTTAAAAAAGAACTTATCTAACCCTCGCAAAAGACCCGTTAGATAGATACTCATATCCTCATTTTGCTGATGAAGAAATTAAAACAAAGAGAAGGTAAGTTTCTAGCTCAGGGTCACATCGCTACAGCGGTGGAAGCAGGACTTGGACCAGACAGCCAGGCAGATCTGAGCTCTTTTTTAAAAAAAAATTTAAAATTTTTATTTATTTGTGAGAGAGAGAGCGTGAGCAATTGGGAGCGGCAGAGGGAGAGGGAGAAGCAGGGAGCCCGACGTGGTGCTGGATCCCGAGACCCTGAGATCATGACCTGAGCTGAAGGCAGACTCTTACCGACTGAGACCCCCGGGCTCGTGATCTCTTGCGGGCCACCCCTCAAATCTGAGTGCCAAAGTCTGTCATGCACTACCTGCCCAGACCTGTCCAGGCACATTTCTGGGTCTCCGTTCATTGGAGCCATCACGGTGTGTGTTTTGGCCCTCGAGGCTTGCCCATTTATATACTGTGCTTTATTTCAACACGAAGGGTCCTACAGGCATCCACATTACTCTCGGTTGAAAACTTCCCTTGCCTTTTCTTGTTTTTCATTACTCAGGTGGCCTTTCTGACCAGTTCTACATGAACGATCCTACTAGAATTCTGCATGAGTTGCATGAAATTCCTGTGTCAGCTCGGCAGGAGCGCACATCTTCCCCACATCAGTCTTTGGATACGGAACACGCTGTCTTCCTTCACTGGTTCAAAACCATTCTTAGGGCACCTCGTTGGCCTGTGGCTTTAATCATGGGAGCCTGACGTAGTCTTTGTAAGGTTAACGTCTAGATACTCAATTTTACTGTTACGAATAGGATTCTTTTTTCATGTTTGCCCTGTTAATGCTGCCGTATAGGAAAACTATTGCTTTTTCTGTTCACGTTATGGAATTTTATAAATGTGCGTATTTTCAGATTCTTTTTTTTTTCACATAGGCATGTTTGATTTATGTCAACTTTGCCCCTGCCTTCCTGACGGATGATGGCTAGCTAGCGAGCGAGATATAGGTTGGCCCCCCCCCTTTTTTTATTTTGCTGGGGGGCTGGGGGAATGCTGGCAAGGCGGACTGCCTTGTCTTCTCCACGGTTTCAGAGGGAACACCACCTCTCATGTACCGTTGGGTTTCTCCTATCAGCTTTGTGGTTAGAGTAGATATTTTTAATCACGTTCAGGAAAGTAGTCCTCGTTTTTAGTTTATTAAAAAGTTTTTGTGCTTGTCTCCGGCATCTACTCATGTGTGCAGAGCGCTTGTCTCCACTGACTTACACCTGGGGCGAGCAGATACAATGTTCGCCGCGTTACCACTGCTGCCCTGGGCTCACTGCCTGTATCCGCCCCTACCCCCGCCATGGCTTTAACGTCCCACCCTGGTAGTTCGCGTCTAATTTTCGCATCTGTATCCCTGCCTTTCATTTCCTTTTCAACCCGCCCTTGCTCAGGTCTCTTGGATACGCCAGCTCTGTGAAATGAGTTCCTGGGATGCGTGACATCTTCTTGTGTTCTCTGGAAACGTTTATCCGGCATGGAAATGATCTGCTCTATGATGGTCTCAGAGCCTAGCCTGTAAAATATCTGGCCTGGTACCCTGTGAGAGATAATTCTTGAATAACATTTTCAATTTCATACACAGCTTTTTGTCTATTGCTTATTGATTCAATTATGGGACTCGTTTTCCTAGAGAAAAGCATATATTGCCTAAATATCAACATCAAGAATGAAATGTATTTATTGATCTTCCCTAGATAAATTGAGGAAACTGACACATTTATGTTCTTTGACCTCTCCTTCTGTCTTCTGTGTGTCGCCCCCCTTACATCGTCACTAGGCTACTGTTTTTGTATACTCAGTGTTCTCGTTTTCAAGAGTTACACATGGCAGGAACACTAATTCAGGTTTGTTTGATGTTGGGGTTTTAATCCTGCCTGCCAGTCTTTTATGCCATGACTTTTAATTTTTGAGCGACTTTTTCTTTATTTCTTTGTGGATGACCTGCATCACATTCCTGAGGGGAGGCGAGTGGGTGTGTGTTCTGAATATAGAATTTGGGGTCACAAAATGTCCTTTCACCTCTGGAGTCTCTGTTTCACTGCTTTGTAGGATTTCCTGTTGTGAAAGGAAAGTGAGGCCCAGACTGATACGTATTTGTAAAAAGAAACCTGTTTTTCGTACTGGACTTTAAAAGGAAGCTTTTTCCACAATTTGATTCAGGTGTTGGAACCTTACCACCAGTTTTAGTGGCACATGTGGTGTCCTCCAAGCATCCAGATTTGTCTGTTTCCAGGACACCTTCCTCCCAGGCAGCTTGCTTTGGTCCCATGTTCCGATCTCTCCTGTGTGCCACATGTCTAGTCTGTCCTTCCTCACTGCTTTTGATGCCTTGCTCTGTCCTGCTGCATCATGGGCCAGCCCCAAGCCTTCCTTCCACAGTGTCCACTTGATTTTTCTGCATAATAATTAGCATCTATGTAAATTAAAAAATGCTATGCATTTTTGGACTTCTGGATGCATTCTTATTATTTTTTATTTTTTTGAAGCATTAGTCGTTGCTGGAAATTATTTCCTTGACTAAGGCTATTCCTATTTTCTATCGATTTGGCATCTTTTTAAAAAGACTTTATTTATTTAAATAAAGAGAGATAGTGAGTGCAAACAGGGGAGAAGGGCAAAGGGAGAAGCTGGCTCTCCGCCAAGCAGGGAGCCCGATGCCAGACTCGAACCCAGGACCCTGAGACCGTGACCTGACCTGAAGGCAGACAAAATCGACTGAGTCACCCAGGCGCCCCTATTAGTTTGGCATCTTATTAATTCATATCTCAGTTCCTATTTCTAGAGTCCACGTTTTCTTTAAATAACAACTTCATTGAGATGGATGTAATTCACATTAAATTCATATCACATTCATTATCCTAAAATTCACCCTTTTGACGCATACAAGCCAGGGGGTTTCTGTATATTCACGGACTCGCATGACCACCACGACAGATTTCAGAACATTTTGTTACCTCCCAAGCGACACTGTGCCCGTCGGTGGTCACTCCTCACCCCGTCCTCCCGGCCCCCGGCATCCACGGGTCTACTTTTGGTTTCTACGGATTCACCTATTCTGGGCATTTGCTATGAATGGAATCACAACAGGAGGCCCTTTGCCACAGACTTCTTTCCCTTGCCAGTCTCCTCCTTCCCACCCACGCCGTGGCGCATATCAGTCCTTCCTTGTCATTACTCACTCACGAATGCCCCACCTTGGTTGCCCGCCCAGCAGTGATGGCCTGCAGTTCGCGCTCTGCTGGCCATTGCTACACGATGTATTGTGTACGTTGTGTACACCGTGTGGATGAATTTTGCAGTGTTCTCGGGTTCATGTCTATGGGTGGAATTCCGAGGTTTATGGTAACTCTGTGTTTACATTTTGAGGAACTGGTAAAATAGTTTCCAAAAGGAAGGCACCATTGCACTTTTCCACCAGCAGGGCCGTGTATGACGGTCAGTTTCCCCACGTCTTCACCAACACTTGTTACCGTCTGTCTTTTTAAACTGTAGCCATCCTAGTGGATGTGAAGAGCTATCTCCTGGTGCTTTTGCATTCCTTTCCTTCCAATGATGCTGAGCATCTCTTTTTTTTGCCCATTGGATGTCCAGATCTTCCTGGGATAAATGTGTACCCTTCTTTTTTTTTTTTTAATTTGGTTGTGTCATTATTATTTTTAATTTTTGAATTGTAAGCATACTTTCTTGGCTCTGTGTACTAGACCTCTATCAGATGTGTGATTTGCAAATAGCTTCCCCAATTTTCCAGGTTAAATTTTTAATATTTTTTTTTGATAGTGACATTGTCCTTTGAGGCACAAAAGTTTTTAATCAAGTCCCACTTACCGATTTCTAAAAACCATTTATTCTCTTGGTGTCATATTTAAGAAGCTGTTACCCAATATCAGGTCATAAATATTTATTCCTGGGATTTTTACTGGGAACCTTACACTTCAATCAATGACACATTCTGGGTTGGGTTTTGGACGTGACATGAGGTAGGGATCCACATTCACTCTCTCGCATGTGGACGCCCAGTTGTCCTGGGGTTCCTTTTTGAAAAAGGCTGTTCTCTCCCTGTAGAATCACTTTTCTATCTGGACTCTCAGTTCTCTTCTGTTGGTCCATATACCCGTTCTCCTGCCGATATGAGATGTCCCGATTTGTCTCTGGTAGCAACTGCTCATGGTCTGTTTCGTCTCATGTAAGTGTAGCCCTCAGCCCTGCTGCTTGCTGTTTGCATGTTGCTTTTTAACTTTAATATATCTTGGAGATCTGTTTTTAAGGAGGGGCAGAGGGAGAGGGAGAGAGAATCTTAAGCAGGCTCCACATTCAGCTCAGAGCCCGACGTAGGGCTTGATCTCACAACTCTGAGATCACGACCTTAGCTGGAAACCAAGAGCTGTGATGCTTACCTGACTGAACCACCCAGGGGCCCCTATCTTGGAGATCCTTATGTATTAAGATTTTTCATTCATTTTCCATTTATGGCCGTTCCATAATTTACTGATGTAAATTCCATCCTTGAAATCCTGAAATTTTAGCATAGAGTGGAGAGAAATATGGACCTTCCCTTTTACATACTTTCAGACACTTGCGGACGCTCCCGATCTAAAGTTTTGTGCTTTTCTTCAGCTCTAGAAAAATTTGTCCTGCTATTTACAAGAGAATACCACCCCCCATCTGTTTCCTTTTGTCATCCCTACTGCAGAACAGTCAGGACTGATTCTCCGTGTCTTCACTTCTCCTTTTCTGTCTCTCTCTGCATTCGATTGTTCCTGTCTCTGTCTTCTAGAAAGTTAATGCAGCCTTCAGGTGCGCAGTGTTTCGGGCTCTGTTTTCACATCTTCTGCTGAGCTCTTTCCTTCTGGTGTTTACATGTTCACGCGCTTCAGTCGTGAATTTTTCTCCGCAGCGACCTTCATTAAGTGGACGTGGTACCGCACTGAATCTCTTCTGTTTTCTGGACGATCCTTTTCTTCCCCTCGGGGATATCAGTGCAGCTTGGGTTTTATCTTTCTTGCTGTTGCTTTTCTTCCAAATATACGGTGACCCTTAGTGGTGTCTTTCTCCTCCTCAGTGGAAACCGGCTGATGGGTGTGGGTGGCTCTCCCGGCTGCTCCCCAACGTTGCAATGTCTGGGTCCTGGACAGGTGTTCCCTCGGTGGCGGTGGCCCCAGCCTCTATGAAGAGGGCTCTAGGAGGGCAAGCCTATCCTGCTGGATCCTGGACAGGACTCCTCCCTCCCACCCCAGCCCCTCAAGGGTCGCTAAGCCACGCTTCTTCTCTGTCTGGAACGCGACACCCCTGTCTTCCCGAGAGCTCGCTGGCTCCCGTTAGCACTCTGGTTTTGTCCCGGGGCCTGCCGCTGCTTCCCGTGACTCTGGAGGTGCCCCAGCGGCCCCTGCAACCCCCTTTGGAGCCGGAGCTGGGAACAGGGGCCCGCGCCCAGGTGCCGCTCTCCTGGGGGTGGTGCGCGCCGCGCTCTACCGGCTGCAGCTCGTCGGCCGCCACAGTTCCAGGGGCCTCGGCGTCCGGCAGGCCACTCAGCGGTCTGCTGCGGCCCCGTCGCCCTTTCTTAGCCGCGGCGGGGACGCATGGACTCGGTCGCCGCGCTGCGTCTGGGGAGCAAGAACGCACCTGCCGCGCTCCCGTCCGGAGCGGAGCTGGCCAGGGCGGGCGCTGTCGGGAGAGGCGGGGGCGGGAGAGCAGGGACGGCCCCGACGCGATGTCCGTGAGGACGCTCCCTCCGCGGGACGGGTCCCTCCATGCGGGGAGGACGCCGAAGGCCCTGCAGGGAAGGGGCGGGGAGGGCCCCAGCGCAGATCCCACCTCCGCCCCGAACCCGAACTCGCCATTCAGGGTTCGCCTCGTTTCTCGCGTCTTCACTGTCTCTTAGCCCGCGCCGCGCCAGGAAGGTTTTGCCTCAATGAAGCAATTATTCTGCTTAACTGGTAAAGTACCTTCCTGATGCCAACTAATATGGGCCCGGACATCTTCCTCTGAAAATATGGGAAGTAAATTAGCTAATTATTGTTTTTGAATTGACACGCTCTTCAGGCATTTGATTTATAACTTAATTGTACTGCTTTAGGTAACTTCCAATTTTTAACTGGATCCATTTGAATAACTCAGCGTTCTCTCTCAGATTAGCCAAAGGAAGATTAAAAAGTGAGCTGGAGAGTTTGGTAGCTTTGTAACAATAGCATAAAATGTGGAATAATGAACTGTAAATGTGTCTAATTACATAAATAATGCATTTGTGTAATTGCCAAGTAAGGGGTGTGCTAATGAATCAATTATTTTTAATTGTAGGATGCTTGTTTCAGAAATATAATTGATTGTAATCAAGAATCAATTAAATGTTGATAGTAATTATGTTTATCAAGCTTAAATACATGACATCATTACACTGTAACTGCTTCAGGAAGAGGGAACGAGGATGAGGTTGTTCTAAGTGAAGGAGAAACAGCTCATCTTTATGCCAACAGCTCGGCAGTGGCAGGACGGCACAGTAATGAGGGAGAGAAGAGAAGCGGCTCTCCGAGGCTTATCAGTCAAGGCTGATGAAGGCGAACTCCTCCAGCTGTGAGCTCTGTGAGCTCATCACATCTCCGGAGCCAGGCGGGTTGCTGCCTGTGGGGAGTGTCTGGATTAGAGGCTTCGAAGATAGAAACCGCAGGTGCGCAGCAGGCGCGGGCACGGCCAGGCCCTCGCCCGGCACTGCTCTCCGTGAAACTCGGCGTGCGATCCCAGGATGATGGAGGCTCTTGGGAAGTGCGTGTGGCACCTGCCTCGGGCGTGCTACTCTGCGGCTCTGCCCAAGCTGCCCGGAGGTCCTCGACCCTGTGAAATTCACGGTGGGTGGCCGGCACATTGTAGGGACCACTGCACTGTTCGAGATGCTGCTGGATTTAATGTCCCGTCCACTAGGCTGTCCTGTCCTGTAGGCACGTCTATGCGCAGGACCGCGTTCCATTCACGTTTGTGTCCCTACCATGTGCCACACAGTAGGGACTTGATAACTGCTGGATGGGTGATGACAGGATTCCTCACCATCTGTTAGCTAAAGAGGGTATTGCTTCTTGGTGGCTACCTTTGTCCTCAGTCTACCAGTCGTTGGCTTACCTCGGCTTAGTCGTGCTCTCCCCATCCACCCTTCCTTCCTTCCATCCATCCATCCAGTAAAAACTTACGGAGCACCTGCTGTGTGCCAAGAGCTGTCCCAGAGGTTTAGGGTCTGTTGATTCGCAAGGTAAGAGAGTCGTTACCCCGAGGAGCTCAGTGAATGAGTGGAAGCAGGGAGCTGAAGGAGTCGTCATGACGGGATGTGACATGCGCTCTGGGACACAGAGGGGCGTCCCTGGTCCCAGTCTGCACATCAGGCGGGTAGTGGAGCTAACATCGCCACCCCGGCAGAGTGATCGCTGGGCCCATCCCTTTGCTACCGCGTGGGGACCTTCTCATTAGCTTGATTCCAGAAGCCCTCACAGCAACGTCCTTTCTCTTTGGGCTGGATGGTGGGTTGGTGCTGTCCATCTGGACACACATTCCTATCCGTTATTGGAAATTTTCTTGTGTTGTTTCTTTGATAGTTTCTTCTCTTTGCTTTTTTCTCTCTTTCTGGTGCTATGACTTTTTTGATGTTGGATCTCCTGGGCCGATACTCTAATTTTCCTGTATTTTCATTCCTATTTCTTACGTTTCTGTTCTGTTCTACTTTGTAATCCAAATATCACAGTATTTTCAGTGCTTGATGTTCTACTTTCAATTTCCAAGATATTTTTTCCTTTTCACTGATTTTTTTTCCCATAGCATACTGGTCTAACTTTATTTTATTTTTTTATTTTAGTTTTTAAAAAGTTTACTTATTTATTTGTCAGAGAGAGAGAGAGAAAGAGCACACAAGCAGAGGGAGGGGCAGACAGAGGGAGGAAGAGGCCCCCCACTGAGCAGGGAGCCCGATTTGCTGGCTGTGGGTGATGTTCTCTCCGGTGACGGGCTGTGGGCTCTGCTGGCCCCTGAAGGCCCAGCTTCCATCCTGGCGGTCAGCACCCCCGTCTGACACACAACAAGAGGCAGTGTGCGTGCCCCCGCCAGGTCTGAGGCCCCAGGTGGTATGAAGAGGGCTTTTGCGCGGGTGCGTTCCCCTGCCCTGTCTTCCTGTCGCTGGCCACGCAGTGTCTGTGCTGCACACACCTAAGCAGCCCAGGGTCCAAACCACATTTTTTTTAAAGAGTGATGCTTTACCCCGTCCCCACCAGGGGGCAAAGTCAAGCGCATAGATAACCACTGACCAGTTCCCACCTTCCCTTCTGCCCATCACGCTGCAAACTTGACGTTCGGTGACCTCCAGACTCAGTCTTCTCCCACGCATCCTCCTCGGGACCCAGTGCGTCCTCCTCCTCCCTGGATGAGCCTGGCTCTCTGGAGCTCATGTGGGCAGAGCGCCTTCTCAGGTCCTGGCCCGGCTCCACAGCAGGCCCTGGCTCCCCGAAGGAAGGGCGAGGTTTGGGAAAGCCTCGCGTGCCTGAAAGCGTGGGGCTCTGTGTCTTCCGAGCTGGTCAGGACCCCGCGGGCGGAGTGCCCATTACAAATGTGCGTTCTCGGCCCCTCTCTCCAAGCGAGTGAATAAGGATCTTGGCGCTGAGGGGCTTGCACTTTGAATGTTTTTAGAAATCCGCGGCCATCTGGGCCACGCGGCTTAGCTGCTCGGGAGACTTGTCTGGATCGTGACGCTGCTGCTGGGAAGGGTCTCCGGGACCCGCGCCCAGGCGCGCTCCCAGCTGGGTGCGGAGCGTGGTGCGGTCGGAGCTAACGGAGATGGGTCGGGAAGAGCTCCCAGATGAGGAGATGATCGTGGTTTTCACGATCTTGTCCATGTACCCTAAGCATGGCCTTGGCCTCAGGCATGTGGAGAGGAGAGCATTCAGCACGAATTAGTAGGAAGTTTTGAATTGATTGGCGTGTCCTTGATGACGGTCGTCTTCTCTCTCGCTGGCGTGTCACGGTGTGGCGACGGTGGCGCTACTTCCCTCCAGACACGCTGCCCATGGTGCCTGCAGGACTCCGTGCTGACGTCCACCTGTGTCCCAGATCCTCCCTGAGTTGGGGTGTGGACTCCGGGCCTCATGTCTCTGGGCTGTGCTGTGCAGGTGCTGCTCCTGCTGTGGGTGGGGTGGGGGTGGGGGTACCTGCTCGAGGAGCCTCACCTGCACTGGATGGGGGTGGGGGCGGCGTTCCTGCTTGAGGAGCCTCACCTGTGGTGGACAGAGGTCCCTGCATCCTGCCTCGGCTCCTGGCCTCCTGCAGTGGCCGTTCGGTGCTGTCCCCTGGGCAGGCATCAGGCTCAGGACAGCAAGGCCGTCTCAGGCAGAGAGGGAAGCGAGGGAGCCGGGAGGGGCTGGGTCTTGCAGAGGAGGGTGGGCCGTGTCTGGAGCTGGAGCAGCGAGGCTGAGGAAGTCTTTGGGTCCGCAGGGTGATGGCCGGGCTGTCTTGAAGAAATGTGTGTGGGAGGGTGCAGGGGTAAATGCCCAGGGCAGGGGAGTGGCAGGCGTGGTGCTCCGGGCTCTGGGGCAACATGAGAGCGTGTGGGACCCACGTGCTCTTCGGGGCCCTCTGAGCCCAGGCACGGCAGGAGAGGCCAGGATGGGGCAGCGGCGTCACTGCAGGACAGGCAGGATTTGCTGGACAGAGAGGAGGGAGTGTTTGCACTGGTGCGTGTGCGTGCGTGTGCGTGTGTGTGCGTGTGCGTGTGCGCGCATGTGTGTGCCTGACAAGCAGGAAAGGACCGAGCTCCGCCGCCTGCCTCAGGTGTGGTGCGGCTGTGTGAGCGGCCGTGAGCAGGGCCCCTGCAGGGGGATGGACCCAGGCGCAGGACAAGGCACAGAAGGACTCCTGCGGGCAGACCCGAGGCATGTTGGGGGGGTGACCCGGGCAGCCAAACCACACGGGCGGTGCGGGGCCAGAGAGGGGCTCCGGCGAGCGGGAGTGACGTCACATAGTGCTGGCGATCACTGTTTCATATGCAAGGATTTTAGAGATTTGGAGAAGAATCCATGTTTTTACCTAAAGAAGCTGGCGGGGGAGCCAGTTGCTGAAGGTCACGCGGAAGCCGAGCAGAGCGAGGCCGGCTCTCCCCTCCCCGCCAAGTGCACCGGATGTTTCCAGGAATCGATAAGTCATGAATAATGCATGAAAACCCATTTTTACAGCAGTAGGAAAGGGGATAAAATGTATCCTGTGAGGCTACCTAGAGAGGACAAACACGCGTAAATAAAACATACGTAAACAGTAAAGAGAAAGGTGTCCTGCAGCCACCCGGGCGGGGGGGCGGGTGCTCGGGGATGGCGGGGCCCACCCTCGCTCCTGCCGAGGCCCGGGGCTGCTGCGGTGCGGGCGACCCCGGTGGGGACACTGTGACCGCAGCCTGGAGCCGCTAGCACTGTGGCATCCATCCTGCCGCCACCTCTGCCTTTAGGCTGGGGCCCACCCACGGGACGGGCTTTCTCCAGACATCGGGGGACACAGCACAGGGCCCGAGCTCCTGGGTGGACAGGCCGAGGGCAGATCTGGGACCAGACTTGGCAGCCCCGAATACCGCCCCGCTGGGCCAGGAAGACTGGCGGGCTCTCCCATCCCTTCCCCTTCCTCAGGCTCTGCTCTCCTGCCTCTGCTTTCTCCTCTTCCTGCCCTATCTCTGGTCTGTTCTTTTCCTTCTCCCCTCTTTCTTGCCTTAGAGTAAGACACTGACTTAGGCAAGCGGAGCCGGTGCCTCTGAAGCCCCAGGCTGGGCCCTCCCCCTAGCTTCCCCTCCGGCCTCTCTGGCTGCCTGTGCAGAGCGGCCCCGCAGGGTCCCTGCTCCCGGCCCTGGGAACGGACATGGCTGAGTGGAACGCGCTCACCGAGCGATTCCGCAAGAAAGGCCCTCGCTCTCTTTTATTGCACTGCATAAATTTCCAGCCTCCGCGGCTAGTGGGATGTGCTGACTTTGACGGAGCGTGGCGCATCGCCTGGAATTTACAGCTGGGTTTTTCAGTGTGGGGCTTGGCTTATTACTCTTTTGGGTAACCTCTCGGGAGACGTGGGATAGCTTCTTTGTGGCCAGACACTGAATAAGTTCTGTCATTTCCATGAGGGATGTGGGCCCTCACCCTCCGCCTGCGCACTAATAAAGGCAGAGGGCTGTGTTTCAGGGAGCCGCTCCGAGAGTCTGCACTGGCTTCCTCCGGGAGGGTGGCCTTGGGCGCCGTGCGGCCTGACCCGTGTGCGTCAAAGCCTCATAGATGTGGCATGGGAGGAAGGGTCCAGAAGTGCTCACTGCCCATTCACCTAGACCAGTGCTTTCTGATGCTTTCAAAATGAAGCCTCCTTTGTCTTAAAAACTGTCAGAGCCCCTTGCTCCCCACCAACATTGCTGGTTTCCTTTTACTACTTGTTGATTGAGGAAAAAAGCATAAATAAAACTACTGTGCACTTATTTATAGTTTTAAAATGGATTCATGTTTTATAAATATAGCAGCATCTGGGCGCATCTGCAGACAGCCTGTTATTTGGCCTACAGCCAACCCTGGACTCCCGCTGATGAGCAGAGCCCGCCCCACCCCAGCCCCTGCAGCTCGAGGTCCCCACGGGCACGCCCCGTCTGAAATCTGCAGGTGGGGTCTGCCGCTCTCGGTGCTCTGGGAGCTCCCCCTACACTCAGTGGGGCCCTCCGTGAGCCTTGCATGCGGATGGCCTTTCTCCCTCCTCCTTCCCCACAGTGAGCTCCCTCTGCGGAGCTGGACTCTGTGCCTGTGTCACTGGCCTGGAGGGTGGTGCAGGAGACGGCACTTGGGAACCTACGTGCCGGGAGGCAGTCACGGAGGTGCCGCGGTCTGAGGCGCGGCGGGGCTTCCCGGCTGGCAGCACCCGCAGCCTGTCCTGGCTGAGCTCGGTGCAAAGGAAAGGCTTGTTGAGCCGCTGCCACCCTATGTCAAACAACCACAGAGACGGGAAGCGTTTATGAGGCAACTGTACTCACTGCGCGACTATGAGCCCAGGAGAGGGGACACTGGTGAGCTGTGCCCACGGCTGCCCACGCTGCTCGCCTGGTTGAAAGTTGCTGTCACGGCACAGAAAACTGAAGTCCAGAGGGGCACGGTGACCCCGCTAAGTGAGGGCCACGACACTCAGAATTTGTGGAAGCGGATGCGCCCGGAGTCGGCAGGGTGGGCACGAGGAAGGAGGAGCAGCGCAGAGGGGAGGCCAGGAGTCCACATGTGGCTCTCCATGAGCACTCGGTAGGGGTCTGGGCTGTGTGTGTCCAGGCTACACTGTAAGGGGCCCCCGGGTGAGTAGTGGCTGTGGGGCTGATGGGGACAGAGAGACTAGACACCACACAGTGCTGTGACATTTGGGCCCAAACAGAGTAGACAGACGCTGTTAGCACCTCTGTAACATCCTGTACCTTCATATCACAGGAATGAAGGGATAAGAAAACGCTTCCTGGAGTCAGGCCTATTCTAGATCTTCCCTAAGTGTAAAACCAAGCCCTGATAAGACCTGTAGACACAGCCTTTGGAGGTTGAGTCCTACCAAGTTACAGAGTTTGGGCACAAGTAAAAAGGAAAATGAAGGGGCACCTGGGTGGCTCAGTGGGTTAAGCCTCTGCCTTTGGCTCAGGTCATGATCCCAGGGTCCAGGGATCGAACCCCACATTGGGCTCTCTGCTCAGCGGAGAGCCTGCTTCCCTTCTTCTCTCTCTGCCTGCCTCTCTGCCTAATTGTGATCTCTCTCTGTGAAATAAATAAATACAATCTTTAAAAAAAAAAAAAGGAAAATGAAAACAAAACAATGGAAATGTGTATTCATTCAAGGTGAGTAGCCAATGAATGAACTAACAGAGTAGAAATGGGCCCTTCTTCTGAAGAAGGTGACAGAACACAGAGTCCATACAATGTCTCTTCAGCAATGGCCAATAATATTTATAGGGAATAGGAAATGTGACCTGAGTCAAGAGGGCAGTTAAAGGAAGCCAACTCGGGGTCGCCAAATGTGGGATTTGTCTGAAAAGGTTGTAAAGCAGCTATTATAAATATGTTTAATATTCCAAAGTAAAACACATTTAAAGAGTTAAGGGAACATAGGGTCCTCACAGGTTCCCAGACAGGGAATCCCAGCAGAGAAATAAAAGCTAGAGAGAAACCAGATGGAAATTCTCTAGAACTGAAGAGTACAACAGCTGAAATAAAAAGTGTATGGGCTCCACATCAAATAGAAGAGGCCAGGAGAAAAAGTCTGTCTAAACTTCAAGTCTAAACTTGAAGACAAATCAATAGAATTTGTCCAATTTGAAGGTGAGAGAGAAAAAAGTTCAAGAAAAAAATGGTCTCCCATACAGTGAGAGTCCCTTAAGAGCATCAGAATAGGGCAAAAACAACATTTGAAGAAATAATTTAGCTGAAAATTTCCATATTTGGTGGAAATCTTAGAAATTCAGAAAGCTCAGCCAACCCCAAGCAGGTTAAATACAAAACCCCACAACTATGCGTATTGTTGCCAAACTGCCAAAAATCAGAGATAATATCGTGAAAGCAGCCTAAACCCCAGAAAACAAGCAAAAAGACACGTGTAGAGGAGCAATTATAAAAATGATGCCCACCTTCTTAAAGGTACAAAGGAGTCCTGAAAACATTAGAACATCTTTAAAGTGTTAAAAAACAATGGCATATGTCCAGAATTTTCTATTTCAATGCAATATCTTTCAAAAATGTAAGCAAAATAAAGACATTTACAGAAAAACAGAAAACCAAGAGAATTTGTCACCAGCAGACCTGCACTGTAGGAAGTGTTAAAGGACACAACTCAGATTGAAGATAATGCAAAACACGAATTTACAGGAATTCACAGAAAGAAGAGCACCGGAACTGGAACTAGGGAAATGTAAGTTGGCATCTCTCCTCATAATTTCCTTGGAAGGCAACTGACTGCTTAGGAGAAAATAATGACAATGTGAGGGGACGTTTAGAAAGAATGGGCCGTAACGGCCGTAAGACAGCCGAGCAAGAGCAGGGCACTGAGTGGGTGCATCCATGAGGGAGGACTGACGTGCGGATGTAAAACATCAGACGGGAGGCGGAAGGTGCGAGATATTATGGCATTGACTCTAAATGGACTTTGGTCATTTAAGGATGTATATCGTTCTAGAGCAACAATGAGAAATAATTAAAAAGAAAGGAAAAGCAAAGAAGCTAATAGAGGCTGTAAAATGAAATCCTGAGAAACATTTGATTAACACAAAAGAAGGCAGAAAATCAGCATGCAAGGGGCAGAGATGTAGAAGAGGCTGCAGTAAACCCAACCATGTAAGGAATTACATTAAATTTAATTGGACTAAATATTCTAATTAAAAGGCAGAGATTGTCAGGTTGGATAAAAAGCAATCCCCAATTACATGCTGTTTACAAAAGATGCACTTCAAAGTTGAAGACACAAATAGTTTGACATAAAAGAATAAAAAAGAAGTTAGACTGCAAACAGGAAGCACAGAAAAGCTGTGACGGCTCCATCAATACCAGACAAAATGGATTTCCTAGCAGAGAGGATTCTAGGAGGTGAGAGGGCCACTTTGTACTGGTAAGTGGGCAGAGCACGTGGGACACTTCACAACCCAGGGTGTGTGTGGGCCTGATCACTGGGGTTCAAAATTCAGGAAGCAAGAAGCAGCAGTTCTAAGGGGGAAATGGGCACATCCATAGTTATCACCCAGGGCTGTTGACTTTGCTGACATTATTTATCTGAACGACGTTTCCTGCCAACATGACCTGCTTGGCATTTATAGAACACCACACTCAACACAACACATGTTTTTTCCAAGTGAACACAGAATGTCCACTAAGATACACTGAGCCATAGAAAGTGTCAGTAACTTCTTAAAAAATTAATATGTTAACAGAGAAATTCTTCTGACTACAACAGAGTAACTTTGAAGTAAATAACAGTAGGCTATCCAGAAAATCTCTAAGCTGTTGGAAATACATCAGGGTGCTTCTAAAGAGCACCTGGGTCCAAGAAGAAGCTGCATCAGAAACTGGAAAAAACACAAGCTAAATGACAATCATCCAACAATGTATCAAAATTTGTGTGAAATAGCTAAAGAAGGCCAGAGGGGGAACTTATGGCTTTTAATGCATATTTTATGACAAGATGAAACAGAAACAGAAAAGCAAGTTAAGTCCAAGTAATTAGAATGTAAAAATAATGAATATTTGTGCAGAAATCAGTACAATAGAACTCAGATAGACAATAGAGACAATAAAGAAAGCCAAAAACTGGTTCCTTGAAAATATTAATAAGATCGGTACATCTCTAGAAAGGAAAATAAAGAAAATAAGACACAGAATACCAATAGCAGAAAAGAACAAGGGAATATCACTATGTATTCTATAGATATTTTAAGTAGGAAATGGAACGTTACATTGGAATGTGACAAAACTTACTCAGGAGGAAATGAAAAGACTGAATAGTCCTATAGGGAGTAAAGGTTGGAATAATAATCAAACACCTTTCTGTGGAGAAAACATTGGGCCTAGAGGGGTTCATGTGAAATTCTTGTGGAAAATAAACCTGTAGCAAATTATGCAAGCTCTTTCAGGACGTAGAAGGCAACTGGAAATTGCCCAACACGTTTGGGGAGACCAGCATCCATCTGATGTTGATACCAGTTAAAGATCGTCTAAGAGAAGTACAGACCTATGTCCCCATGAAAAGAAACAAAAAGTCCATATCAGAAGCATTCTCACATCAAATCTAGTATTGTATAAAAAATATATTACATGGTTATCAAGTGGGGCCTATCTCTGGAAGGCAGGTGTGGGTTCACCATGAGAACTTACCAGGTTCCCACTGGTGAGTAAGAGCCTAACCAACCAGCTCTCCTGAAACTCAGATTTCTGGAAGAAGAAAGAACTCCGCAAGTACTGGGAAGAGTGAAGGAACGAGGCTGGCTTGGGACGGGAGTCACAGCTTGGAACGTGGTCCTTACCGAGGGTGGGGGGCCCACAGGTAGGATCCCCAGGGATCTCGGCGCGCCTGTATCACCACGTGCAAAAGCTCTCTACTGGGGAGTGGCTCCCACAGCCGCCCCGCCCTGCACCTGGGCTGGATGTGGGTTCCAGCAGAGCATGGCAGCTTCCCAGTGGCTGCCCTAGGGCTGCTCTTGGAGGCCACAAGGGGGGCACGTGTCTCTCTGTGCCATTGCCCTTCATCCTCGTGGGTCCGGGGCCCCCACAGACGGTCTGGTTCATTCTTGTGCTAAGTCGCGCCTCATTTCCTCACTCCTGGCTGTGCCAGCTGAGCCAGGGCCCCTTTGATCTGGGCCTTCTTTGCCTTTTTCTCTAATGTCCCTGTCCTGCTCTAGTTTGATCCACCTTCCAGAAGTTCTCTCTCTGTGTGGCCTTTCCTGAGAGAGTCCTAGCTGATTGGAGTGAGCCGTCTGGCCCCTTTGGTCCTATGCAGACCCTGCCCCATGCCACAGCATGGCCAGAAGCGTGTCTAGTTCCAGCTGCTATGCCGAGGCCCGTCAGATGCGTCTCCTCCCTGTTTCCCCCTCACGGATGCTGGGGCCACGCACATTGCCTGGGTGGCCGTGGTTCGTCCTCCTCTACTTGGATTTTGGGATTTGTGGGGCAACCTTAGGTAGTGGGTTGAAGTCTTTTCCAGAAAACATGTCCAGGTCTTCAGTGCCAGGGCCCTATGTCTATGACTTAATTTGGAACAGGGTGTTTGCAGATGTCATTCAGCTGGAGACTTGGAGATGAGGTCATCCCCTGATTCCAGGAGCAGAGAGGGAGACTGGGCAGAAGGACGTGGAGGAGGAGACAGAGGGTGGAGCGATCGGCTGCCAGCCAGGCCGCACCCAGGACGCTGGCAAAGGCATGGGCAGAGTCTCCCCCAAACCCCCAGAGAGACTCAGCCCTGTGCACGCCTTGACTGGGGGTTTC
The DNA here is from genome assembly GCF_002288905.1 of Enhydra lutris kenyoni. Classification (NCBI taxonomy): domain Eukaryota; kingdom Metazoa; phylum Chordata; class Mammalia; order Carnivora; family Mustelidae; genus Enhydra; species Enhydra lutris. The sequence goes on from NW_019154119.1 coordinate 21,413,469, forward strand.
TGGCCTCTGCGACTGTGAAGACATGAGTCTCTGTGGCATTAGCTGCTGAGTCGGCGGTGCTCCTTACGGCAGCTCTGGGAAACGAGGCAACGGGTCATCAGCGGCGACGGGTCGGGGCGGCTCAGACCACGGGCAGGTGTCTATCTCCCCGGGCTCTGGAGGCTGGAAGTCCGAGATCAGGGGCTTGTAGGCCTGGTGTCTGGGGGGGGGATGGGCACGTCCTGGCTCGAGGGCCCTTTCCTGCTATGTCCTCCCCTGTGGTGGGGGTGGGAGCTCCTGGGGTCACAGGGGCTCTACCCTCCCACAGCCCCACCTCCTAATGTGGTGCACTGGGGGTCAGGTTCTGACTTGGAGCTTTCATGGGGACCCAATGTTCCGTCTAAAGTGCCTGGGTTATTTTGAATGTGAGCTCTGGTCTGTGTGCTGCCGTCCAGCGGCCCTTTCTGCCTTTCCAGGCGGCATCTCGGGGAGGGGCTGGGGAGCTCTGCGGGCACCCGCCATATCCCCAGCCTGCACTCGCTCACCAGTTTGTGCAGCCCCCGGCCTCTCCGTCCCCCCCAGTCCGTGTCCAGCCCCTGCCCCTGCCACTCTGGACATGCTGTCGCCGTGGTGCTGGGATTCCTCCCCTGCCCCGCACAGCGGCGGGGTCCCCTGAACCCTGAACCTGCACCGTCCCTTCCGTGGTTCACTGGGTTTTGCTTACCTGCCTCTTCACAGCGGAGCTCTGGAGTCTGGGTTCCTGCACTCCTGGAAATGCCTTATTTGCCCCATGCTGGGTTTGCTGGTTGAAGAAGCTCCAGCGTCTTCCAGACCCAGTGCTGGTGACGTCCTGACACAGTCCCGTGCTCGTTCACTGCATGTGACCCATGTTTCATTTCTGGGAGCTTTCAGTAGCCTCATCAGGCCGCAGGCACTCCGTGGGCCTCTGGGGCGCAGGGACACATCCCGAGTTCTTCCCATGGCCGTGTGAGGATGGCCTTCCCAGGTGTCCTCCTTCTCACGCTCCTGGAGTTGCACACAGGGTGACCTGGCACCCCATCCTCTAAATCTTTACCATTTTCCCTGTCCTCCGTCATCTTGCCACACGTCCTGTCCTCCCTGTCCTAGTTCGTCCTCTGGATCTTCAGTTTCATCATCTTAATTTTAAAGAGACCGCTCTTTCCCTTGTTTTCTATAATTCTCGGATTTTTTAAAATGAATCAGACCGTCCCCAGGCCCGAGAGCATTTCTTCTATATGATTTCCCCCCATCTTTCTCTGTGTCACTATCTGTTTCCTTCAGGTTCCTGCTCAACCTTTGTTTCCTGCGGCCTCGTGCTTGGCTGTCTGCCTGGGTTCCCGGCGAAGGGCTGGGGGGCTGCAGCGGCGAGCGGCACAGGGTGCCCCGGGCTGACCTCAGTCTGGTTGTGGGGGAACAGCGGGGGTTTGCCCACAGCGGCGGCTTTCCTCCGCTCAGCAGACCGCAGCTCAGTCTCCAGCGGCCTGTCGGGGCTCAAAGCTAGCGGGGCAGGGGGCCGGGGGGATGTGAGCGGGGAGGCGGCCAGGGAGGGCTGGCCTTCCCCCGTCTGGGCCTGCGGAGCGGGTTGGGGAGGGAATGGGTCATCTGTGAGTTTGAGGCGCCTTCTGGGTCGTCTACCTACTCTGCCCACCGATCGCGGCCTCCCCATTTCTGACCTCGCTCCTCGCGCCCCCGACCACGTGCTCCTGGCTCTCCTGGTCTCTCGGCCCTGACTCTTCTCCTGGGTCCCCAAGGCAGCTGCTGGGTGCCACCGCCTCGGCTTTGAGAAGCTGGTACCCTCGTCGACCCGCTTCCCGGTTTCACAAAAGCTGTGGACAGTCTTGTGGCCTCTACATCTTTATTTCATGGGGTCTAGTGTGGGAATGGAAGACTTGATGTTTAAATTGCACTGCACTGGGACGCTCTGCATTTTCCTTGGAGGTCTTGTGAGGTCCTGCCTCAGACAGGGGAGGCACGTGTGTGGGCACCCCGGGCTCTGGGCCGCAGTCCACTGTCCTCGGGCTCTGGTTTCAGGCAAGTGTGCGCAGCATGGAGGAAGATGGTTACGGGGGTCTGGGATGCATGTGCCCAAGCACATATGACTCCCTGCAGACTGGGAGCTCCCGGGAGTGGTTTCCTGTGGTGCATCTGCCCACCTCATCCCAGGAGGTCGGTGTGCGTGTGTGGAGTGGAGCTGAGCCCTGGGGGCCGGGTGGTCAGCCTGCAGGGGTGTGCGGTGGGGGCTCCCCATGGTGAGGGGCGGGGGAGGTGGAGGGAGAACCCCCAAACAGGGTTTAAGAGACTGTTCCTAGGGGCGGCAGACCACCTCCCAGCACCCGAGGGCTGCGTGACTCCTGGTTGACCACCCAGGTTATCCTGATAACTTTCTCTATTTGTTGCAGAATTTACCACAGGAACTAGATTCCTTATGGTGAAAATGATGTTTATTCACCATGAAGGTTAAGAAAAACAGCCCTTGAAAGGGAATGAGCTTTTGTTGGACGACTGTAGTTTTTTTAATGAACAGGATTATGTTTATACAATTGTGCATTTTGTGTGCACATTTTTTCTAAAAGGAATGAGGACTTTTCAGAGTAAAATGAAATCCTTTAATTAGAAAGCATTTGAAAAAGCAGAATAGGAAATAATCCCACACTTGCAGCTCTGCCGTGTCTCTGAGGACGGCCCAATAGTGTGTGTGGAGATTGCCGAATTTCTGCGGAAAACAAGCTTGCTGGGCTGAGCTGCAGGCCGGGAGGCTTTGGGAGGATGAAGACTCAAATGTCCGTGTGCCCCGGCCCACATGAGCACAGCACGTCCCTGGCGGGGCCCCATGTGCGTGCTGGGCCCCCCGGGTGGGTGCGGGCAGTCCCCTGGCCGTGCTCGGGGAACAGATGTCTGAAGCCATGAGAGGGGGCTTTGGTGGCCGACAGGAGGGAGCGGCTGTGAAGCGGTGTTGGGGTCCTGGGCTGATGGAGTCGGGCCAGCTGGGCGACCACTCTAGACTCGTTGGACCCAAGGGGGAAAAGAAGAGCCAAGGCCGCCGTGATTCACCAGGTCCGTGGTTCTTGACTGGACAGCTGAGCCCCTTGTCTGCGGACATCCCCGACCGTCATGGCCGCAGGGCGGGAGGTGCTGCTGGAACTCGGGGGCAGAGGCCAAGGGTGCTGCTGGACATTGTACCGTGTGCAGACCCTACCCCCAACGAGAGTCATGGGGTCACTAATGCTGCCGTCGAGAGGCACGTGTCAAGCCCAGAACCCCAGACTTCCCATCCCATCTTTGCTCAAGTTTCTGCAGTTACCCATGACGTACCTGGAGCAATGGGAGGGGTGAACCGTGTGCTCCCAGGCTGAGCACCCAGGGGGCCGACTGCATCGGATCACACACAAGCAAAGGAGACACCTTACCCGGATCCTGCTGTCTGGCTGGGAGCTGTGGGCAGGCCACGAGGGTCACCCACACCGTCTCTGGTTCCGGCTGCCAGACCCTCGCAGCGTCTCTCCACGCAACAGTGCAGGTCGCACAAGGACGTGATTTCCTGCTCCGGGTTTATGGGGTGTGAATTGGGGGTCACTGGAAAGATACCTCTCTACCCGCCAAGCAGCCACACATCATTCTCGTGTCAAAGACTATAAATATGAAAATGCCCCAGAAGAGGGTGAGATGGAAGCTCTTATTAACCTTCCTTCTTTCGTGTGAATGAGGCTATCCTTTCCAGGCCATAGTGATCATTGCTGAAACCAGAGAGTTCCGTATCCATCATCGGCTGAAAGGTTCTGCATGTTTGACAGAAAACCCTTGCTGGGTGTGGGGCAGGCGTGGGCCTGGGAGGCGGCAGGAGGGCCTGGTGGGCCCGGGAGGTGGGAGGCCGGCCGCCCCTGGGTGTTGGAGCAGAGGGCAGTCCCCAACTGTCCCCAGGTTCGCCAGGGGACTGCCCTTTGCTCAGGCTGGTCCCCGGCTTTGGCAGCCCAGGGAAACCAGCGTGAGCCTCACGGAGGTCCGCGTGGCAAGGTCTCTGGGGCCTGTGAGGCCGGAGCGCTCCGTCCCACAGGAAGCTACTGAAGATGCTGCAGAGGGCCACAAAGGTTGCTTGTGCCTAGACCAGAAGCTTCTCAGGGTCCGTTGTTCTCTGGAAGTCAGTCGTTGTAGAAAATTGGGAACTCCAGACGGAAGGCAAAGATCCAGCGACTCCACCGACGGGTCCCACCAGAGAGACCCTCACAGTATGCTCCAAACCTCCACCACCCTGCACAGCCCCGCACGCCCCTCCCCTCCAGCCTTCACAATGTCTGCACTTGGCCATGGCCCCAGATGGCCTCCAGATGGCCCCCAGATGGCCCCCGCTTATGGCCCTTTCCCAGTCTGCCCTCTGCAGAGCAGGATGACCTTTAAAATCATATTTCTGATCATGTTGCCCTATTATTCAGAGCGTACGAGGGCTTCTGTCACACTTAGAAGGAATGAGGAACCATGCCTCAGCTTGCAGTTCTGCCTGCTCTCTTGCCCTCTTCGTTCGCGCTGCGTGGCCCTTCTTCCATGTCGCCAGATGTAGTGGAGCCTGCTGGGCTGTACCCTCTCCCCTCTTGCCATGACCCATGCTGGAAAGTTCTCTCTTACCCACGCACAGCATCTGAACCTCTGAATGTTCCATCTAAAAATCTCTGTGACTCTCTTGACTCTTTACCCTCTGTTGTTTTATATTATCAACACTCGAAATCACAGTATTTATTTATTTGCTTACTTTTTGTTACCTAGTTCCCCACTACATTGCAGGCCCCGTGTTGGCAGGAACCTTGTCTTTTTCACCTGTGGTCCTAGTGACTAGGACAGCGCCTGGCACACAGTAACGCTGAGTGAGCACTTGTTACATAAATGCCCGAGTCATCCGCAGAGGGACCAGGGAAAGGGATACTTACATAAATCACCTTTAATTAATACACTTAAGAAAACAAAATAACATAATTTCTCCAGGAAGTTTGATAACATAAAACCAATTTTGTCAAAATGCTTTGATACGAGGGGGTCTGCAGCAGACACTTGGTTATAAGATGTTAAGGCAATTCCAGAATGGGCGGCCTGGAGGACAGTGGTTGGAAGGCCCATTTCGTGAGCAACAGAACGCACAAAGGTGATACAGCCTGGAGCTCCGAGAATAAGGGTGTTATTCCCAGCGAGCCGGGGATCCGTGCTGGGAGTCTCCCGTCACTGTCGGCAGGTGTCCATGGCCACGCGTGGTTGGAGAAGGGCTCTGCACTGTCTAGTAGAGGCAGCCGCGTGTCCTCCCCAGGGTCACAGCTGTGGCGAAACTCTTCACCCGTAGGCAGGAGGTGACGGGCAGAAACTGGTGTGCTGCAAAATTGCTTATAACCACAAAGACCAAAATAACCTAAATGACCAACCCTGTGAATGAGTGCGCTGCAATGTATTGAGAGATTAATAAGCGAAAACAAACGAACCTGAGATCTCTCTCTCTGTGGGCATTTGTAAGTCTTCGTCATCCAACGAGGAGCCACGGACCCTGGGCCACGTGGAGTCCCCGTGGCGGGAGCTCACGCGCGTGCAGTGACGGTACAGACCCACGCCGGGAATGGGACACGCAGGGCTCTGGGTGGCGTTAGCTTCCGAGGAAGGGCGGGTTAGGGACCGGCAGAAGGGACTAAGGCAGTGAACGTTCGCTTTTATCATTTAAATAAACATTAAAATTTAAATACAAAGCACACAGGGCACCGCGTGACAGAGCTGCGTGGGAGGGACGTGTGTGTTTTCTCTCTCCTTCTCTGTGCTTTAATGCACATGTGTCGTTTTCGTAAGCACGTGACTGACTTTTTAATGGGCTGAATAAATGGCAAGGAGGAAACAGTATTAATTTCTCTATAGATTCTTTTTTTTTTTTTTTTTTTGAGTTCGGGGTGGAATTCAGTGATTCGTCCGTCCCATGTAACACCCAGCGGTCATTCCATCACGTTCCCTCCTTAATGCCCATCCCCCGGTGACCCCATCCCCCCACCCTCACCCCTCCCCCAACCCTCAGTTTGTTCCCTAGAATTCAGAGTCTCTAATGATTTGTCCCCCTCTCTGATTACATCTTGTTTTATTTTTCCTTCCCTTCCTCTATTTTCATCTGTTTTGCTTCTTAAATTCCACACATGAGTGAGATCACATGGTGTTTGTCTTTCTCTGATGGACTTATCACACAGCAGAATCCCCTTGGTTCCGTCCTGTCCTTGCAAACGGCAGGATTTCGTTCCTTTTGGAGGCTGCGTGGGATTCTGTGGCACGTGGACGGCGTCTTCCTCATCCACTTGTCTGTCCGTGGACGTCCAGGCGGCATCTACTAATTCTTAGTAGCTCTCTGGTCGGAAGGTTCTCTTCCCTCTAACCCAGCTTACAGGCTGGGCTCACAGCTCTGGGTCGTCAGGGTGCCACAGACAGTCCTGTCCTGGTAAACGTCACCCACTCAGGTCTGCAGCCGTCTGGGCTCTTCTGGGGCAAGGCCTCAGCCCCACATTCCATCCCGGCTCTCCTCCCCGAGGCCGTGCTGCGGCCGGGGTCCTCTCTGCCTGCTATTCCGGGGGGGGGAGCAGAGAGCAAGCAGCGAGACGTGGTTCTCCTGTGGCCCGGAGCTCCGATAGCTATGGGAGTCAGGCAGGGTGTCGGGGTGCTCCAACCGGGGTCTGCGGGGGAGGGGCAGACGCTGGCCTTGGTGTGCACGTGTCCCCACACGGCAGGGACACAGCCGGGCTGGTCTCCCAAGCACATTGCCTCAGCGGCCGGGCCGGGCCGGACTGCAGAGCCCTCCTGTGCCAGCGTCCGGCAGGGCAGACGGGAGGCCAGCAGAGGCCAGCTGGGTCGGAGGCCACGCACATTTTTTTTTAATAAAAAAATAAGTCATGGCAAAATTTAAAAAGAGTCGATCTCATATTCGAAAAGCAAGAAGTGTTTTTATTTCTCTTTCTGTGCTAACCCTGTCATTTTTTTTTACCTATAATTTACTTAAAATGTGGTCATGTGCTCAATACACCGTGCTTGATACATCGTCCGCAGTTGGTTAGACACGAAGATGTCGCGGAGGTGAAGGGAGTGAGCAGAAGGATGCCCGCGAGCAGAGTGTCCAGCCCAGGTCAGGACCACGCCGAAATGTCAGGGGCTTCCGAGGAGGCGATGGGCAGGCGTCAGGCTTGTTTGCTGTCCCTGTCCCAGGGGCCCTCGGACACCTGCAGCCCGGATGCCATGTAGACCGAGCCCTTCCTCTCTGCTCACAGAGCAGAGTGCTGGAGGCCGTGACAGGGTCGCGGCTCGGTTCCTGACCCTCTCCCCGACCCTCTCGCGGCTGCTGAAGGAGCCGGAGGAGGCTCAAAGACGTGAGGTCCAGGCCCAGTGTGGGCAGTGTTCACCGCGGCAAGAGAGGGTTTCTGACAGCGTGGCGGAGAGGGGGAGGCCGGGAGAGCCTTCAAAAGCATATCGACTTGAAATCATTTAGCTTTTAGGAGAGCAGGCTTGCCGGTTCATAGCGGCCGCATCCCTGGGCGTGGGAGCTGCTGGGGCGCGGGGAGGAGGGCGGGCGGAGAGAGGGGGTGGAAGCCCCGCATTTGTGTGGCACCCGCACCGCATGTGGTTTTCACGGCGAGCGCCTCTCTGCAGGGCAGGTTACAAGGGAGAGGAGCAGGGCCTGGAGGGAGGACCACAGTCAGAGCTAGCTCAGGCCGGCGACCACGGAGGCAGCCAGACAGGACGAAGCCGTTTTCCAGACGCTGTGTCAGAAGGCAGGGGACGTGCTCCCTGTGCACAAAGGTCTCCGGAGAAATGGCTCCACGCAAAGGTTCTGGTCGTGCGGGGACCACTGCGGTAGCCCAGACTGCTAGTGGGGAGGGATGCTGCTTCCCCGGTGCTGAGCGCCAGGGCTGCCCACATGGCGGGGCCAAACCCCGCTACTGTATAAAGGGGCTTCTTCCAGTTCGGGGGTGCTCGGAGGGAGGCTTGGGTGGGCACGTTGCAGCAGGATGTCCCACCCCTGGACGGGGACCCAGGGCAGGTGGGCTCGGAGGGTCCCGCCCTCCAGGGAGCAGAGTGGAGCGGAGCGGAGCGGGCAGCCTGTGTGCAGAGCTGAACCGGTTCTTATCTGGAAGGAAATGCATATGGTACTTTGAGGAAAACTGAAAGATGCTGAGCGTGGGGATGGGTGGCGTCGGTCCCAGGAAGCCGTGGGGGGTAGGAGTGGGGAATTACTGCTTTTCCTCCTCCACCGCTGGTCTGACAGCCCCGGGTAAGGTGGGTCTCCCGGAGGCCCCAGCCTGGGAAAGTGCCCCCCCGCACAGGCCGGCTGCGTGCAGGGGCCAGAGCATGGAAGGGCGGGGGTGGGGGTGTGTGCACAGAGGTTGCAGGGGCGGCAGGTAGCACAGCCTGGCCCGCCCCTGGCCCGTGTGCACATAGTCCCTCCGCAAGCCTCGCTCATTGTGGAAAACAACCGGTATTTATTCTGGGCTTTGGGGAATAGCCTTTGTTCCTTCGGCCCCGGAAAAGTGCCCTTAATCCAAAGTGATTACTTTGCCGCTGACTCAGATTTATTCTTTGGTGATAGCCTCTCCTCACGGCCTGAATCTTGGGCTCACATTACCCGCGGCCTGTCACAGAAGGGCCATCTGTCTTTCCATTCCCGCGCCGAGAATGACGTTGGGGTCGCTCTGTCCTCTGAAGCTTGTGTGTATGCGACACTGAGCTCCTTTCCACCTGCTGTAACAGGAGCCGTAAAAAGCACTGACACTTTAAAAAGGTCGCCTGGACAGAAGGAAATAGCTCTGCCAGCAAGGGCTCGCAGGTTCCCCGCGTCTCTCCTTGCAGGACCTCTGGCCAACGGCGCAGCCGGGGCACGGGGGTCCACGGAGTCGCACCTGCAGGCCGTCGGCACGGGGACGTGAGAGGCTGGCCTCCTCTTTGCTCTGCTCCTGGAGCCCCTGGCTCTCTCTGCAGGCTTCGAAAGGAGCAGGAAAGGCCCCTGAGGGCGCCGTGGGGGGAGAGCCTCCTTCCTGGCAGGGTGGGGTGCCCCGGTGTTCAGGGTTTGAGTCCATCCCTCTCTCCATCGAGTGTCCCGCTGGCCCGTAAGGACCCCGTCCCTGACGCTCGAAGTCTTGCGTCTCCGTCCGGAGTGCTGGCTGCGCGGCCTCCCCACACACCCTCCAGCTCCGCGGCCGTCTCGCTGCCGTGGGGGTTGAGTTCAGGCAGGCTGAGCCTGTGGACTGATCCGATGGGGATGAGCCCTGTGTGGGACAAACAAGGGGGTTCTGTGAAGGCAAGATGGGCATTCGGGTTATCACGGGACTGAAGTGCTCTGAGGAGCAGATGCTTCTGGAAGCCGCCATCGGCCCATCTGCCCCTCCTACTGGTCTCCTCCACTGGGCGTCCATCGCAGGCCACGTGCTCTCGGTCCCGGGGCGACAGCTGCCATCGAGATTCAGTCCCCTGGTTCCTGGAGCCTGTGAGCCACATGGGGGAGCCGCCAGGAAAGGCTTAGGCACATGAATCAGCGAGAGAGTAAGAAGCGGCTGAAGGGCTCAAAAGGTAAAAAGAAAAAAAAACAAGTAAATAAAATAAATAAAAATAAATGAGATCAGCTTTCTGAGCTACGCGAAGGGAAGGAAGTAAAGAAAAAATTGTTTAAGGTTTGCTTATTTGTATGATTCCTGCCTTCCCTGAGTGTTCAGTGATCAACCAGAGACCCATTCTCGAAAGAGGGTTGCTCCCGGGCTCACCCCCAGGGGAAAGGTGGGAAGGTGGTGGGGAGGGCGGGGCCCGCGCCGGCTGGGGGTCCGCCCTCCCTGGGGCGGCTGCAGATCCAAGAGTGTGGCCTGGGGAGACAGCAGACGTCTGCTGTGGGGCCGGTGGGTGCCACTGCAGTCTGCCGCGTCCCTACTTCGCGCACCGTCCACACGCCACCTCACCTTTGTCAGCAATCCCCGGAGGCGCGAGGACTGCGGTGGGCGACACTCTGACCTCCCGGCATCTCGCCATGGGCCCAGGTGTGGGTGTGGCCTCAGACCTCGGAGAGAAGGAAGAACGTGCTGAGGCCTGGTCCCGGAGCGGCCGCGGGACCCTCAGCAGCCCTGTGGTGGGGGCGGCTCCGCGGCTTCCAGGCCCCACACACGCCTGCATCCTCGTCAGGGTTCAGGGCTTGGCCGGTAGCCTGGAAACGTCCCTACCAGACCAAGGTCCTGGCGATCACTCTTTATAAAAAGCAGAACCGTCCCGATGGCGGAGGCCAGGGGCTTGCGCCTCCTCCCGGGGCGAGCGTCATTTGAAGTTAAATGTGGGGGAGCAGCTCACACAGGTGGACGCGTTTGGAAGAGCCCTGGCTCAGCACCTCCCCTCTGGGGCAGGTCCCGAGTGGGTTTCCTAACAGCAGCAACAACACAACCCCCAAAGGAGTCAATCCGGTGGCCTTACACGGTGTGAGAAATGGGCGGAATGGGAAATGCCTGGGGCCTCTCTGAGGGGCAGAGAAGCCCTGACCTGGTGACACTGTGCAGCCACCACAGACCGTCCGGAGCATCTCACGGGGGCACGGCCGGCCTCCTGCCCTAGATAGCCTCCAGCCCCAGCCAGCCTCCGGCCTCCAGTCAGCCTCCGGCCTCCAGCCAGCCTCCGGCCTCCAGCCCCAGCATAAGCCTCCATGTCGGGGGTGAAGGGCAACAGGCAGCGTGTCAGAAACATCTTCCTTCCCAGCAAGTACATGTGTCGTCTCAAGGACAAGGGCTTGAACTGAGCGGCTCAGAGCCGTGTGGGGTGTGTGTCTGCTCCCGCGGTGGGGACGGCATCACCTGGCCTTGTCCCACTCGTGTCTTCGAAGAGCAGCTGCGCTAGGGGCTGCATGACTCTGGACGCCTGGACTGGGAGCAGGTGATGGGCCTTCGCTCCCCCTTGGGGCTCTCTCTGCAGGCTTTCCTCGCAGCTCAGGGGAGTTTTCTGGGGCTCAGGCATCTGCGTTCCTCTAGAACCTGCCCTGGGGCACCTCAGGGTCAAGGTTCACCTGGCCTGGAGGAGCTCCCGCCGCCCGCCAGCCCTCCCTCCGCTGGCTCAGGGCGCGGTGCTAGCTCAGGTCGTGGCCCACAAGTCCGTCCTTCGGGTTGTGAGCAGGACGCCATGCTACTCTCAAAGACCCCGTCCGTCCTTCTGAGACCCAGCTGTAAGCCGGCCAAGCTGGAGCTGTGGGCACACCTGCTCCCCCCACCCCGTGTAGGTGGCCTCTGACCCAGCGCCTCTCCTGAGGGCACGATGCAGTGCTATGTCCCTCAGGAGGCCCGCTGGACCCGCCTCTGCCCCTTCATGCAGGTCCTTCTCCCCAACCCACTTGTGTGTCTGTCTGTTCAGAGCACGGAACCAGCCGGTTCTGCTGCTTGGCAGAGACCCCTAGCGGAGCCAAGGGCAGGAGGGACAGGTTAGGGATTTCTGGTGTCCCCTTGGGCTGGGGGCTGTCCTCACAGACACGGTGGCCTCACTTAACTCTCTGCGCTGCCCCAGGCCCCAGCCTCTGCCCTTGGCCTCCCCACCCCCTGGCACCCGGCCTCTGCCCTCATCCTCCCCGGCCTCTCCTGCATTTCCAGGTTCAGAGCACCACTGTGTCCACACCATTGCCCCCTCCTGTAGCCCCTGCTGTCCAGCTCTGCCCACCCCCAGCCCTGGGCTTTGGCCCTGTGCCCCCGTCCAAGCTTCCCTTGCCATTCTGGGGGGCCTTGTGGGTGGGGCCGTTCTCCAGGTGGGGCGGGCCTCCTCAGGGCTGGGCCCACATCCCACCAACTCTTTCAGAGCCCAGAACCCTGTGACCCTGACAGTCAGTGTGGTGGTTCTGGATGGTTCTGGATGCTGTGCTCAGCCCCATGGTTGTGTTAGGTTGCTCCCCCCATCACAGCCGGAGCCCCTGCGGGCAGGGCCGACTCCAGGTGACCTGAGGGTCCTGCCCCCCAGTCCGCAGTTCCCGAGCAGTATCTGCACGAAGCCCCGTGCTGGCTCCTCCCAGGGGAGGCCCCTCCCTCCGGAACGCTGCAGAGCCCCCCCACCCCCAAAAGGGTGAAATTCCGAGTTCTTCACCTGGCCCGCGAAGCCTCACCTAGCTGGGCCACCTCCCCTCTGTAACCTGAGTTCCCGCCGTCACTGGTCCTCACCCTGTGACCTCTGCTGCCTCCTGCACTCGAGGCGCCCCTTCTGGGCCCTGACATGTCTGAGGTCTGCTGGTCCGTTAAGGCCCAGAGCAGATGCCACCCCTTCAAGGAGAGAGCCTGGGGCCAGCAGGTGGGGTCAAGATCAGCACGAAGGCAAGAGACGTCTGTTTAGTGTTTGCAGGTGCGCGGAGGACGGGGCTCCCCTTGGCCCGGGTAGCAGGGTGAGCTCCGCACTCTGTCCTCTCTGGGTCCCCAGGTGGACGGCCCCAGGCTGCGACGTGGCTGTGCGCTGGCTGACATGGCAGGCCTCGGGTCTGGCTGTGCAGGCTGCGCCCTACGGGACTCTGCAGGGAGGGGGCGGTGTGCACACAGACCGCCTCATGGACAGCGCCTCCAGGCTTGATCCCACCCCAGCAGGAGCCAGTAGTCCCCCAGGGCCCGGCAGGCACAGACAGAATCCGCAGTCCCACATTCCCATTTTCTAGACGGCTGAAACTATTGGCCTGTGAGTACAGTGTCTCCGACATTGCTGGTTTCCCTGTATGCTTCTTTTTTTTCAATTTGTATAGATCACTTAATTGCTTTAATTTAAATTCAACTAGCCAACATGTAGTACATCGTTAGTTTCGATGTAGTGTTCAGTAGTTCATCCTCTGCGTACGACACCCAGTGCCCATCACATCACGTGCCTCCTTAACTCCCATCGCCCGGTTACCCCATCCCGCTGTCCACCTCCCCTCCAGCCACCCTTAGTTTGTTTCCTAGAGTTGAGAATCTCTTATGGTTTGCCTTCCCCTCTGGTTGCATCTTATTTAATTCCCCCCTTACCCTGTGGTCCTCTGCACCGTTTCTTGTAGTCCATTCATGAGTGAGATCATAGGATGATCATCTTTCTCTGATTGACTCATTTCGCTCTGCAAAATCCCCTCCTTCCACGTCGATGCAAATGCTGGGTGCTCATCCTTTCTGATGGAGGAGTCCTATTCCGTTGTGTGTATGGACCACGTCTTCTCTGTCCATTCGTCTGTTGAAGGGCATCTCGGCTCCTTCCACTTTGGCTACTGTGGCCATTGCTGCTATGAGCACTGGGGTCCAGGGCCCCTTCAGATCACTACATTTGTATCTCTGAGACAAATACCCAGCAGTGCGACTGCTGGGTCATAAGGTAGCTCTATTTTTGACTTTTTGAGGAACCTCCATGCTGTTTTCCAGAGTGGTTGCACCAACTTGCATTCCCACCAGCAGTGTAGGAGGCTCCCCTTTCTCTGCATCCTCACCAGCATCTGTCATTTCGTGACTTGTTAATTTTAGCCATTCTGACCAGTGTGAGGTGGGATCTCATTGTGGTTTTGATGTGTATTTCCCTGATGCCAAGTGATGTGGAGCACTTTTTCATGTGTCTGTTGGCCATCTGGATGTCTTCCTTGCAGAAATGTCTGTTCATGTTCTCTACCCATTTCTTGGTTGGATTATTTGTTGTTTGGGTGTTGAGTTTGCTAAGTTCTTTATAGATCTTGAATACTAGCCCTTTATCTGATACGTCATTTCTAAATATCTTGTTCCATTCCGTGGGTTGTTCCCTTTTAGTTCTGTTGACTGTTTCCTTTGCTGTGCTGAAGCTTTTTATCTTGATGAAGTCCCAGTAGTTCATTTTTGCTTTTGCTTCCCTTGCCTTTGGGGGCGTGTCGAGCAAGAAGTTGCTGTGGCGGAGGTTGAAGACGTTGCTACTTTTGTTCTTATCTAAGACTTTGATGGGTTCCTGTCTCACACTGAGGCCTTTCATCCATTTTGAGTTTATCTTTGTGTGTGATGTAAGGAAATGATCCAGTTTCCTTCTTCTGCATGTGGCTGTCCAGTTTTCCCAACACCATTTGTTGAAGAGACTGACTTTTTCCATTAGATATTCTTTCCTGCTTTGTCAAAGATTAGTTGACCATAGAGTTGAAGGTCCATTTTTGGGTTCTCTCTTCTGTTCCATTGCATCAATTTTGTGCCAGTGCCACACTATCTTGTTGATCACAGCTTTGTAATATAGCTTGAAGTCTGGAATTGTGATGCCACCAGATTTGGTTTTCCCTTTCAACCTTCCCCTTTGCAGGTAACATGATACTTTATGTGGAAAACCCAGAAGAGCACCCCCAAAATTGCTAGAATCATACAGGAACTCAGCAATGTGGCAGGATATAAAATCAATGCACAGAAATCAGTTGCAAGTCTATACACTAACAATGAGACAGAAGAAAGAGAAATTAAGGAGTCGATCCCATTTACAATTGCACCCAAAATCGTAAGATACTTAGGAATAAACCTAACCAAAGAGGTTAACGCTGTCCTCTAAAACCACAGAACACTTGTGAAAGAAACTGAGGAAGACACAAGAAATGGAAAAACATTCCATTCCAAATCCAAAATCCAAAAACATATCCATAAGAATAAATATTCTTAAAATGTCTATGCTACCTGGAGCGATCTACACAGTCATTGCAGTCCCTATCAAAATCCCATCCATTTCTCACAGAGCTGCCGCAAACAACCCCCGTTTCCTTCTGAGGAAGACCCCCCCGCCTCTCCTGCGGTGCAGGCAAACCCCCTGTGTTTCATAAGAAGGGATTAAAGGTACATAGTACCTGGTTTTGCTGAAGGTTTGATTTTTGCCTTTGGAAAACCAATGAGGACTGTGCGGTCTAGGAAGGATTGAGTTCTGTTGTGGTTTGACAATAGTCAAAGCTGGAAGGGTTTTGCCCACAGGGACCGAGCCCTGTGACAGTTGTCCCGGAGCAGGCCGAAGGGACCTCCCACTTGACTGCGCGCTCTGTGAGCCGGGCGGTGCTCCCAACCGCTTTTCATGTAAGGACCAGCACTGGCATTGATTCGATTTTCTTTTTCCTCGATAAAATGTTCATAGTAACCTAGTTCCCCTTCTGAGTTAAACAATAATCGAAAACACAAAACAGAGCCAGCTCCCGTTGGCGGTGTTTCTGGGTCCCCAGGATTTGTCATCGATTCTCAGTGGCCTTGCCCCGCGGTGGACGGCACAATGTCTGGAGGTCGTGGAAGGTCTTCAGCCAGTACCCTCCGACGGGCCCCGTGCCCTGCGGGTGCGGGAAGTGTGCGGGGCCTGGCCAGCCCAGCCCTGCCCGTAGGATTAATGTTCCGGTTCACCCACACGGAACCCACCACCATCAAGCAGAAAGCTTTCCCTCTTTTATGTGTCTGTGTTTCAAGACCTTCAGTTGCAAGAAGGTCATAGAATTTCTTCATCGAGAAAGACCTGAGGACGTTTGTATGTGGAACCCTCAGTTTGCCAGCAATATTTTTTTTTAAAGATTTTATGTATTTATTTGTCAGAAAGAGAGAGAGAGAAAGCACACAAGCAGGCAGAGAGGCAGGCAGAGGCGGAGAGAGAGGCAGGCTCCCTGCTGAGCAAGGAGCCCGATACGGGACTCGATCCCAGGACCCTAGGATCATGACCTGAGCCGAAGGCAGCGGCTTAACCCACTGAGCCACCCAGGCGCCCCTTGCCAGCAATATTTTAAAATCTGTAAGTTTTAGGGAAAGAATAAAAAAATCACAAGGTGTCCATGTCATGCCTCCCGCCCGTCCTCCCTCCTTCCTTCCTGTGTAAATAGGTCCTGGGGATGTTTTGCATTCAACACTAAAGCTATTACTTCTTTGTATTTTCCAAACTCCATAGAGGATTTCAGTTAGCTTAGAATATTAAATCATGTATGAAATGACAATCATAATAATGAGTCAGTAACAGACTAACAGTCACGAACAGGAGGAGTAAAAACTTCTTTTAGGATTTGAGAATTAGAAGCTAAAACTGAATGATAAATTTTCCTCACAACTTTTCAATAGTCAGACGAGAAGGATGGACAGTGAGAGGCTAGAGGGGAAATGGGGACAAATGGCTTGGAGGAGGGTCAGAGAGAGAGAGGGAGAGAGGAGGGAGAGAGGGAGGGGGGGAGGAGGGAGAGCCTCTGGCTGTCTGCCTGGGGCGTACCTCTTGGAGGAAGAGCTGCTTTAGGCCCTTGGTCCCAGGTGGGGGTCCCAGGTGAGGGTCCCAGGTGAGGATCCCAGGTGGGGGTCCCCTCACGTGTGGACACTGGCTAATTTAGGAGAGACCGTTTCCAGTCATAGCGGAAAGTAGCAGGATCTGGGGAGGGATTGGACAGAGAAGGCAAGACAGACTGAGGAGCCAGACTCATCTTGGGCTGGGCTTGTGCAGAGCCCGGGGTCCTCGTGTCGGGGCACCCCTCCCGCTGCCCCTCGGCTCCAGAGCCACCCACCCCGAGACGAGCATGGCTGGCTCAGGTCTTCCCTCTCTGCCGCGTCCCCCCTCTTTCTGCCCTTGCCCCACCCCCACTCCCTTCCGGAGTCGGTTCTTAGGCACCTGCAGGGCAGCCGCTCTGGCGGGTTTATCGGGTTTATCGCTGGATCCTGTGAGTGACGCTTGCAGTAAGGAGCCCGCGCTAAATCCCGCGCTGGGCGCACTGCCGCGGGCTTCATCCACACGACTTTGCTTCAGCCTCACTCATTTTAAGGATGGTACCGAGACTATACCCACGTTGAGGGAAGAGAGCTGAAGTCGAGAGGCCCAGCGCCTCACCCCCACCCTCCCCAGGGAACCGCCGCGAGCCAGTCCGAGCGTGAGCTCCTACCGTGTGAAACGGGCGCTCATTTAACGGGGGGGACTCCGGCTTCTCTCGCCTCAGGTGAGAGGCAGTTGTCTCTCGCTGGCCCGGCTCGTTCCACGTGTCCTCTGGCCTGTTCCTGGATGATCACCAGGCCCGGTGACCCCGCCTGGCTCCGACAACCCAGAGCTAAGAGGAGTCCGTGATCCCTGCGCCCGTGGCTGCCTGGGCCTGGTGGAGATAGGGACGGAACCCAAGTCCGCTTGGAAAGGTGGCGCTTCCGAGCAGGCAGCTGAAGTGTCCACCACGGGAATCCAGACGTTGGCTGCATGGGGTTTACTGCCGCCCGAGAAAGCTGGCGACGCTCCCTTTCCCACAGCCCACCGCCATAGTGGGGAGCACACGGAATCTGTGCTTTTGTATTAACCTTTGCACTTTTATTCCCCATGCATGGTCGCAGCACAGTGGGAGGCAGGTAGAGATCTCTGACGAGATAGAGGCAGGCGGGAGTAATGTGGCCCCGGGGACTGTACACCCCACAAAGCTCCTGGTGGGGATGCTGTGGCTCCTGACAGCAGGTGCTTGTCAGGTGCCTGTTCTAGGCGTTCCACAGGTGCACCCCGCTCACAGCAGCACTCTTCCCGGCGACCTTGCAAATGAAATGGACCTTAGCCGACGGAAAGCAGGCCTGTCTCGCTCTCTGAACGTCCGGAGGAGTGCTAAGCCAGCACAGCTCTCCTCGAGCACAGGAGAACCCACGAAGCCTGCCTTTGCACGTGAGCGTTAAAGAGTGTGAGTTGACATCTGGGATAACAATTACCCATGGTCTTTCTTGTGACTGTCCGGTGTTTCATGTTGCCTCTGTTTTTTGTTTTTGTTTTTCTTTTTTTTAAATGTGCACACACTTTTTTTTTTCCCAAAGATTTTATTTATTTATTTGACAGAGATCACAAGCAGGCAGAGAGGCAGGCAGAGAGAGAGAAGAGGAAGCAGACTCCCCGCTGAGCAGAGAGCCCGGTGCCGATGCGGGGCTCAATCCCAGGACCCTGGGATCATGACCTGAGCTGAAGGCAGAGGCTTAACCCACTGAGCCACCCAGGCGCCCCTCTGTTTGTTTTTTTAAAGCTTTTGTCGCCCTTAGTATCCACCTAGAGCACAGTAAGAAACTATTTGGTTGGAAGAATCTTAGGAGATTTTCTAGTTGGCATTTTAATGGTTCTCAAAATTTAGGATCCCCTTGAGGCCTTATAGAAGTAGAGACTCTGGGCCCCACACCCAGAGATTGGGATTTGGTAGGTCAAGGGTCGTGCTTGAGAATTCACATCTCTTACAGGTTCCCAGGTGATGCTGGGGGGCTGGCCGAGGCTCACACTTCTAGAAACACCAGCATGATCATCCCATGGGAATGAAAATTTCAAAATGATACTAGAAGCAGAAACTTAAAATCTCCTACCAGTTCTGCTGTTTCTGCTTCTTCTCAGAGGCCGTAGACTCAGGAGAAGAGCTTTTCATTTTTCCTTTGTTGTATTTTAAAATTTTCTTGTCCAGAAGCTTTGTCCTGCCTGTTGATGCTTAAGATTTACAAAATACCCAATAAATCAGTCATGTTTTGAAGATCCCTAGTTCCCTACATATTGTCCATCATCGGTGTTTCCTCCCAGAGCTTTGCAGGAAAGAGCAGCGTGTCATGAGCAGTGGGGGGTGGAGTGGGACAGCTGGGCGGCTCACGGGGTGGCTATTTGAAATCCTGCTGGCTGCCCAGGAATGGGAAAGGGAAGACAAAAACGGCTTTCTGTCTCCCATGACATCGCCTCCAACCCTGCTTCTCATTTTATTTTCAACCGTGGTAAAATGCCGCAGAGACTCACCATCTTACCCACTTTTCCGGTGCACGGTTCGGCCACACAAGGCATGCACGCTGTTGCACAACCATCTCCAGAACCTTCCATCCTGCAGAACGGAAGCTCCATCCCGTGAAGCAGTGGCTCCCCATCCCCCGGGCCCGGACCCCGGCAACCTCTGTTCGACTTTGTGTCCCTGTGGATCTGACCACTCCAGGGACCTTGTGTGAGTGGAACGACACACATTTGTCTTTCTGCAAGTGGATTATCTCAGCATCACGTCCCCAAGCTTCATTCAGGTCAGAGCGTTCCTTTCAGAGGCTGAGCAGTGCCGTGTGGGCGGCCGCACGGTGCCCATCCAGGAACTCGCTGGTGACACTGGTGTGCGCCCACCTTTTGCGGGTTGTGAGTGACACCGCTGTGAACATGGGTGGGCAGATCTCTCTGAGACCCTGTTCTCAGTCCTTCTGGGCACAGACCCTCAAGTGGGGTTGCTGGACATCTAGTGCTTCTCTTTTTAATTTTTTGAGGAACGGACATATTGTTTGTTACACTGTCTGAACCATTTTACATTCTTTTTTTAAAAAAGATTTTATTTATTTATTTGACAGAGATCACAAGTAGGCAGAGAGGCAGGCAGAGAGAGAGAAGGAAGGAGGCTCCCTGCTGAGTAGAGACCCTGATGTGGGGCTCGATCCCAGGACCCTGAGACCGTGACCTGAGCCGAAGGCAGAGGCTTAACCCACTGAGCCACCTAGGTGCCCCTGAACAATTTTACATTCTTAACAATAGTGCATTTTCTCCAGATCCTTGCCAACCAAACCTCCCTCCCTCCCTCCCTCCCTCCCTCCCTCTTTTCTTTCCCTTCTTCTCCTTCTTTGGATAGGAGCCTTCCGAATGGGTGTGGGGGCATCTCATTGTCCCAGGCATTTGCATTGCCTAGTGATGAGGGATGTTGAGTGTTTTTTTGTGACCTTATTGTCCATCTGTATTTCTTCTTTGGAGAAATCTCTGCTCAAGTCTTCTGCCCATTTTTAATGAGATTTTGTGGTTGTTTTTGTTGATTTGTAGGAGATTTTTATAGATGCTAGACCAGCCCCGTTTTGAAACCTGGCATTCCAGACTGGAGCCCTGAGGCCCCGCTCACTGCGGTCGGGCAGCTGTGTCTGCGACCCAGGGTCTCAGCTGCAGGTGATTCTGTGCCCGGGGGACCTAGCAACGTCTGAAGACATCTCTGCTTGTCACCGCTGGGTGGGGGCACTATTTGAACATCCTACCGTGCGCAGGGAAGTCCCACAACAAAGAACTATCAGGCCCAGTGTGGCAAATCGGGTAGCCGGCCCCCGGCTGCCTTGCGGGTTCTGTCCCCGCACTGTGCAGTGGGAGGGCTGGACTGCGTGACCTGGAAGGTAGTTTACGGTTTTGATCTCTCACATATTCACTTTCTTTCATCTGCCATCAGTTAAAAAAAAAACAAAAACAAATCTTGCTGTGTTCTCCTAGGCCCGTGATGGGCGTTTACGCCGCCGTCTCAGTCATTCAGCCCGTGAGCGCTCCATGCGCGGGGCCCGTCGGCCGCACTGACAGCTGGCGGGGGCTGCATGCCCTTTGTCTCACCCTTGAAGGGACCAGAGCCATGTGATGGGGACAGCAGCAGGCTTGGGGGCACAGGGACCCAGGTTTGAATCCTTGATAGCCACACACCCCTGGGACAAGTCTGCATTTTAACTGTCCTGCATTTTCAGCGAACACCACTCAGACTCCGGGAGCTGAGGCGTGAGTGCGTCCAGGGCTCCCGCGTGGCGTCTTGAGCGCTCCCTGGGCCCTCCGAGTGCCAGGGTCCCGGCTTGGAGGGCGATGCAAGAAGTCCTGAGCAGGCCGGGGCACGCAGAGGGCGCTCACTAGTGGTTACTGAGCGAAGGAGTGGGATGAGACCTGTCGCTAAAAAACCCAGTTATTCCGTGGAGCCTGGAAATCGGGTAATGATCACTACACACAGGAACTCTGCTCTCTTCTCCATTCTGCTCCGTACCTGCTGGTCCACGTGTGGAGAGCAGCCCTAGGACTGGCAAATTCGTCTGCGTAGCTTTCAGTCTGGAAATTCTAATCTCAAGGGAACTGCGGACACACACAGTTAGCGTTCGCAGGCACCGAAAACGTGGGTCCTGTGTGTCCCGTTCGGTACGTCCGTGGTAGCTTTCTGGCACGGCCACGTCCCCATGCACGGGGGCTTCCATGTGGCTTGACTCGATTCCCGTCCTGGGGCCAGCCCTCGGCTCCTCCTCATGAGCAGCGGGCTGTCGACGCTCACAGAGATGTGTGGTCTGGGAAAACTCCTGTCCATTTAGAGAAAATTCCTCAAAGACTTATCTTAAATTGTTTCTTTCCCGAGTGGCTAGAATATGGTTATCCATTTAAATATTTACCGCGGGGGAACCCCCGCCCGCTGCAGTATCTCACGTCCGAGGCACCGGAGACTCACACAGTCTCCTGGACAGTCTGGAGTTCCCGTTGAAAACCCTCAAGGCAGGAGGCTGACGCAGCAGCCCCCTCGGACAGATGGGGAGAACGAAGCCGGGCGTTTGGGAAGGAAGCCGCAGAGGGTCGTTCGCAAGGGCTGCAGGGTTGTCCTGTGCCAGGCGCCTTGCGTTGGGCTCTCCTACATTATCTCGTATACGTGAGATATATCGTTTCAGCCACCCCTCGAGGTGGGGACCATCTCGCACTGGACACATGGGGAAACCGGGGTGTCAAGGCCCTGAATCAGTTGCACGTGGCCCACTGCAGCTGGCAGGGGGGAGGCCAGCTCTGCCGATCCCGAGGCTCCCCGATGACCGGCTCTGGCTCTGCCGCTGGGATGACGGCGTGCTGGTGGGAAACGCTTGGTTCTTGTTACTGATGTTCTTTTTCAGTGCAGGTCTTGGGAAACTCAGAGAGGCCTTTTTGGAGGAAATAGGAAGAAAATGTGTGCAAATTTGAAGCTTTCAGGTGTCAGAAAATAAGGGTAGGGACGGGCCATGTAAGCTTTTGAGTCCCGCAGTGGGGGAGGCAGTGGCCCCTAGTGAACGCAGCTCCGCAGGTCCTGAGTGCACTCCTGTCAGCTCCAGGGGGAGTGGAGTGGGGAGAGGCCAGGAGGTGCCAGTGATCCTGGCCCAATGGGGGCACGGCCTGGCCCATGCCCATGGGTTGGACCCCGTGAGAACAGATCGGGAGCTGGAGGTGTGCGGACGCTCGGGTCCGGCCCGCTGCAGAGAAATGGGAGAGGTCTGGTTTTGTAATTCTCCTTTTCCCTGATTCCTTCTACCTTCTGTTAAGCCAAAAAATAAATAAATAGAATCTACTCTTTAAAGACTGAATTATAAAAGCAATACATATCTTTATTGTCTGTTTAGAAAATAGAGACAAGCCAACAGAAGAATTTAGGAATAAACCATCCTAGTGCCACCCAGCAGTGGGCAGGAACTGCTTCCAGCTCCTGGGGTCGGGCTTCCGGATGCCCTGCGTGCACGCTTCTGTGTATCTGCTCATCTCCCCCCAAAACACACACACACACACGCGCGCGCGCGCACATGCACATAGGAGGACACATTTAGAATACACAGAAATAGAAATAAAATAGGTATTTCTCTCTTAATGTGCTGTTGGATACATGAATACATATATATATATAAACATTTAAATGTATATATTTAAATGTTTTTATTATTATTTATTTAAGAGAATGAGAGAGAGATTGGGGGAGGGGGAGAGGGAGAGGGTGAAGCAGACTCCCCGCTGAGCAGGGAGCCCCACACGGGGCTCAGTCCCAGGACCCTAAGATCGCGACCTGAGCCAAGGGCAGATGCTTAACTGACCGAGCCACCCAGGCATCCCCATCATTCATATATTTTTAAAAACCTTTTCCTTGGTGTCAAGTAATCTGCTCTTCACGATTTCAAGTGTGTTGGCTGCTGGGCCATGTGGACTGGCCGGGGCGCGGGCCGTCGGCTGCCCCCCGTGACCTGAACACACACTTCTGGATTCTCACTCTCTCCTGGTCCTGCGTTCCTCCCTGGGGTGTTTGCTGGGCCCCTGGCTCACGTGAGGCCGTGGGTTCAAGGCAGCAGAGGCAGGTCTGTGGCAGGTCTGTGGCAGGTCTGCGGACCCAGCTGCGTGAGGGTGGGCATTTCACAGGTAGGAGGTCCGTCTTGGGGTGAGGTGGTGAGCAAGGGTGGGCGGGCCTGGTGGGAGGAGGGCCCGGGCGAGTCAGGGTGGCTGGGGGCCTGAGTGGGCCGCCGTCCCAGGGAAAGTTCAGGCAAAAAGCCAGGGTGGGCCTCATCGTAGCTCAGCTGCTGTCACAGGGAGACTAGACTGGGTTTAAGCCACACGTATTCATTTCTTCCAGTTCCAGAGGCCAGAAGTTCCCAGACCAGGTGCAGACTCGGTCTGTGGCGAGGGCCCTGTCCCTGGCTGACAGATGGCCGCCTTCTCCCTGCGTCCTTGCATGGCAAGAGGAGCGCTAGCCTCCCTCCTGTCATGGGGTGCTGGTCCCACCACGGGCCCCATCCTCGTGACCCTATCTATACTCAGGCACCTGCCAAAGACCACAGCCCTTAACACCAGCACCGGGGGGACGCAGCCACACTGTCCACGACAGGCCCACACCAGAGGGCCCCTTGTGCCCACACTGAGGTGTTCTGGACATCGGACATGTCAGCCCCCAACATTACCGTTAACCCCGCGGTCTCGAGTCACTGAACGGATCGTGTCTCGCTGCCTCGTTGCGTGAATGGAACAGTGATTTCTGGGGAACTATGGATATTCATGGGCCGGAATGAGTAAATTCGCAGTTAAATTTCGTTCTCACAAAGCACCTGATAAGCAGCTGGTTTTGTGGAGAGGCCGCTCTGCTGCGTAGCTCCTGTGGGACACCACAGGTGTCCTGGACGTGGCTGGACCGGCATGTGGGGGACCGTCCGGCAACTTGCCCCCAGCCGCAGCTGTGGCCACGGAACTGGAATCCGCATCTCCTGGGCCCTCCTTCGGGGCCCTGCACCTCCCTCCAGGTGCACAGGACAGTTCGTGGTGCCCTTTGTTCAAAAAGGCTCCCTGGCTGGCGCAAGCCTGTTCCTGTTTTATGGGGACAGTGCCTGATCAGTGTTTTTCTGGTGAGATAAAGTTTGCTGGAGGGACCCACAGGTTCTTAAGTTTTTAGGAATTCCTAATAGAAAACCAGTTACCTGGGCAGTGGGGTTGGCTGGGAGCGTAGCAGAGATGAACTTGAGTGGGACATGGGTGCTGGTGTGCACCCCAGCCTTTGCTCACTGAGCTCACTAACTGCTAGTGACCCCAGGAAGTCCCTTAACAGAGTCTCGGTTTTCTTATCTGTCAAATGGGGGCATTAATGCTTATTCTGAGGATAACGCAAGAGTCAAATCATATCGTAGATGGAAAGGACTTGCCCAGGTTCTTCTCACCTCAAAGAGGGTCAGTAAAGTTTATTCCCTTCCTCAATGCTCTTTGCCTGTTAGCTGGTGTTGTCTAGGGTTGAGTGTTGGGACTGAGAGCCCGCCCTCCCCTCCAGCCTCGTGCTGCCATCCTGGCCTCTCTCCTGGAGACAGATCTGGCCAGGCCTGACCAGGCCGGCTGCCTGCCTCACGCAGCCCTGTCTGTGAGATCGGCGGGCCCTCTCCAACCTGCCACGGGACCTTCTGGGGAAGATCTTCTGGTCTTGGCTTCCGGGGATTTGAGACCCCAAAGTTGCGTGTTTTAGTCTTATGTGAGTTTGAGTGGGTTCCTTGGTGGCCAGCTGTTCTAGGATGTAGGGCTGGAATCTGGCAGATGGTGCCTGAGGTTTTGCAGCAGACTATCCCATTCCTGTTCCTAAAGCACTTTAAACTGTTCGTGGGGCTGAGCCTTAGGGGTGACTCAACCATTTTTGCTCCCAAAACGGACTTCAGGGCCACGTCTGGCATAGATGACTGCATCGTCAGGCGGTATGTAGGGGATGTAGCTGGATTCCACAGGCAGCCTCTGGTCTTCCCAAGGAGTACCGAGGTGGTAGAAAGAGGGAGGTTTGCTCATACAAATTTCCCATCTGGTCGCACAGTATCGGAGGTTCCCGTCTGGTCACACAGTATTGGAGGTTTCTGTTGATCACACAGAATCAGGTTCCGTCTGATCACCCAGGATCGTAGGTTCCTCTCTAATTGCACAGAATCAGAGGTTCCCGTCTGATTGCAGGGAATCGGAAGTTCCCATCTGATTGCAGGGAATTGGAACATCTCTGACATCTGGAAATTCTGTGGAGATCCCTCCTTCTAGTCCCGTCATCGGGGTGATGCAAAGACAAGGCTCAGGGCTCCTCAGTCATGTCTAAGGACACTTTCCTAGCCAGTGACAGCAGAGCCCGCAGTGAACCCAGACCTCTACGTGTTTGATCCAGCGTGTATCCCGTCACTGCAGGGAGACCTGAAAACATGGCTCTCCAGGTGCCGGGGGAGGGACCAGCCTCTGTCTAGTGCCTGCTCTGGGTTAGTACGTTCACGCGTACCTCACCCAAGCGTTTCGCGGGAGGTGGAGGACTGAGATATTTCTTGGAAGCCGCATAATTGAATCCAAGCCTGAGCCCAAAGTGCCCTCCGTGGTCATGTCAGCCACCACCCGACATGCAGCCCCTCAGCTCGCTCTCCCAGCCACCCTGCAAGCCCCATGTCCTTACTCCCATCTCCCGTGGGGCAGGCAGGCATAGAGAAGCTGACAGCCCGCCAGATTTCACAGCACGCAGGCTCCGTGGCCGGGTCCAGAGGTCTGCCCCACTCTTCACCCGGCTGTGGGTCACCCCGTCCAGCGTCCGACTTTCCTGAGCCGTCCTGCCTTCCTTGTCCATGGAAAGGGCTGGTCACAGTGCACGGAGAGCAGGGAATGGTCTGCACTCTCTACCACACGGTTCACAGAACAGCGGCCTCGGCCTGTTTGTGTCTCCCAGGAATCAGCCACTGATCACCTGCGGCGTCCCTCGGATCGCAGTCCCGGTCCCCCTGCACCCCCGTGGCCAGCGGTGCAGAGCACATCATTCCCCAGGAGGTCGCAGGGCACCCGTTCAGGGCCGGGTCTTCCAGTGAGGCCATCCTGGCGCGACTTCCCTCAGGGGTGTCAGGTGCGTCGGCCGCTCTCCTGCTGTCAACGGGTGTCAGCAGGACAGGATGTGACCGCCGAATCCACACGAGCCCCTCCGCAAGGACTTTGTCTCCTGACACAGCTGCACGGGCGCAGAGTTCCCACAACAGCAATGCCGACACGCAGGTGGTCTCACTGCTGATCCGCTCAGTGCTCCAACGTAAAGAAATGGAGACGCGACGCATTTTCTGAAAAGTCTGATTTCTGACCCAACAATCCCCCTTTCAATCCTTTATTACTTTTTGAAAATTGCTTTAAATGTCCTCAAGAAAAATTATTCCTGCAGTGACAAATGGCTTGCTTGCCTTGGGATCCAACTGTCCTTATAGTCAACTAATATAAGAGTTTGGGTTAATATAAAAAAAGCCTGGGAAAGATGTGTTTTTTTCTAACCTAATTATCCTTTGTTCTCCCAGATTGCATTAGTGGGTGTCATCGTTACAGGACACCATATCTTACTTGTTCACCAGTCCCTCATGCTTCTGCACTGTCCTTTCTGGGATGGCTGTGTCCCTGTCCCCTCTGCCCACATAGAGCGGGCGTAAACCCGGGGAGAGCCGGCAGGTAGGACCCAGCACACAGAAAACCATCTGACATAAAGAGTGTCTCTCTGGAGGACTTCTTTAGGAAAAGATAAAAGCCACTTCAGAGATAATTTCACCCTTCTTTAGGTTGATTTAACCCAAATCTGGCTTGTCCTCCCCACAGGTTCTGGGGGCGGACCCCCACCTCCACGTGCTGCTGCCCCCCCCACCATGAGGCCTCGCCGGCCTCTCCCCTCCCCATTGCAGCTTCTCATTCATTATGTTCCTTCCTAAAAGGGAAATGAAGGAAAGAATTTGTTTTTCCCCAGACGGGTGGTAAGGAAGAGCTCGAGAGATCAAAGTCGCAGACCTGATGCCTTTCAGCTCCTCATCTGTCTTTTTCGCCCATTTAAATATTTTAGCAAATAAGTGTCAAGTCAATAAAGCTACCTGGTCTGAGGACGCTTGCAATTATTCGTAGAAAGTAATTAAATGATCTCAATATTCTCTGCGAAACCCTCCGCAAAGCACACCCACGCGCGCGCGCGCACGGGCCCATGGGAGAAACGGCCTGGGTTGTCCCGTCTCTGCAAGGCGAGGAGATGAGCTATAGCTCTGAGCTGGCTGGTCTGGAGGCAGGAGGCTGACGGCAGCCACGGCTCTGTCATTGGGTGCCCTCTTCACACACATCCCCGTCAGGACAGCAGTGAGCGCGTGGTTGGAACTTGGTACAGGCCGGCTCTCGCGCGCACGCCCTCCACTACTGGGCTGTAGGCTCCTTGAGACTCCTTGAGGCCAAGGAATCATCTCCGGTTACTTTTCATGCCCCCATAACCAAGCTCAGTGTTGGGCACGGTGGAAAGACTCAGACTTTTAAGATTTCATCCTTTATCCATGGGTGGAACTTCCTTTGTTCCCCTCAGCGCTGCCGTATGTCCTCACCGGGCTCCGTGCTGGGGCGGCCGGGAAGGGCTGCACCTGTCTGGCCCCTTCTTCGCCTTGCAGGGGTGGGGTGGTCCCGAGCAAGAAGAGAGAGGCAGGCACCTGTCCTCCCAGCTCCTTCCCAGCCAGGCTGGGCCCCAGAGGGCCCCAACTCTCACTGGGCAGCCTACAAGCTGGTAACTGCCTCCTCTATTCTCCCCTGGGCCTGGGGACACAGATACTAGCCCCCCGTGTTTCCTTGTCCTGTTTTCTTTCCTTGAGCTCTGTAGTCCCATACCCCAAACAGTTGTAAGCAGTGCCTTTGATGAGCTCCTCTTAATCCCCCCTTTGGAATGTGCCAGTCAGTTTTTGCTGGGATCCCGACCAATAAAATCAAGACTCTTCCAGACATTGTTGTTTGCTTTTTTTAGAAGATGCTTATTTTTACTCCTCTGAGAAGACAGATCTAGGAGGTTAGTGGGGAAATCGGGTTCTCTACTAGCTGGCCAGTTTTGCCAGATAATGTGGCCTGTTCCTTCTGTGTTTGGAACCCCAGAGCCTGTGGTCCCGGAGCCTCTGCTTTGTGCTGAGCAAGTCTCAGTGGGGCCGATGGTCCCCGATGGTCCCGAGTGGAGCACAAGCCTGTGCCTTCCTGCTGCTGGGGATGGCCCTGCACCCTGCTGGGTCGTTTGCACTGTTGTCGACTGGCCAAGCCTGCCTTCCTCTTCAGTTTAGGAGCCTCTGGGGGGCACAGTGGGGTTTCACTCCATTTGGCTCTCCCAATAGCTGCTGAAGAGGCTGGCTTCCACGTTTGCATTCAGGAAACGTTTGTTGAATGCCGACCCCAACTTTTACTTCTTTCAGAGCCTGGGCAGACCCCAGGTGGTGGTGGTGATGGTGATGAGGACCATTTAGGTGTTCCCGCGGTCATGTGATTTCCGTGGCTGGACCCGCAGGTTCTAGTGGCCTAGGTGTCGTCTCCATGATTCAGAAATGACAGTGTGTCATTTTCTCTGAAACCAGTTCCCAGGATAAACGGCAGGACAGGAAGGTAACAAAGTAAAATATTAGTTACTGCCCTTGAACATTCCATAGAAACTAAACCGTTAACAATGGGAGATTGTCAGAAATGTGAAGTCCTTCCGCGTGTGTCGTATTTGTCAAGCCGTGTGTTGAGATATGAGCACCACGCCTGTTCCATTCTATTATAAGGAAGGCAACTGTGGAAATGCTCATAAAGCTTGCCCATTGTTTGTGATCATGGGTAATGCAGTTCATCTTTTCCATTTTTGATACCTTGGATCTATATATGATTATCCTTAAAATAATTCACCGTGTGCAGAATCAAAAAACCTGGCAGTTTGTATCTTGCAAGCCCCATATCTCTAATTTGGGATTGCTGGGTGAGCCACTCTGCTGAGATGATATTTTAATATATTTTACATTGGATGAAAAGATGAGCATTTTTGGATCTCTTGCTCATTAATTAGTGGTCTTTCACTCCTACTGACAAAAAAAAGGTGTGCATCCATTCTTGTTTAGAAAGCACATACCAACAATTTAAGAATTGGAATTAGAGCAAACAACTGAGAAAAGTGGAGGCATGGGTAAGGGAGTTGAAGAGTGAGAAGTCACGTGCCAACATCATCACCACCATCACTGTGATGATCATGAGTACACCTTCACTATCACTATGACAGCAATGAGCATCATCACCACCATCACTGTCATCGCCGTCCCCATCATCGCCACCGTCATCGCCGTCC
>NW_019154119.1:21442564-21472434 GCF_002288905.1 Enhydra lutris kenyoni
CACCATCACCATCACCATCACCACCATCACCACCATCACCATCACCATCACCACCACCATCACCACCATCACCATCACCATCACCATCACCACCACCATCACCACCATCACCACCATCACCACCATCACCATCACCATCACCATCACCACCATCACCACCATCATCACCATCACCACCATCACCACCATCACCATCATCATCATGATCAAAGTAATGAAAATCGTCAGCATTTGCTAACTCTATTCTGAAGCAGCACTGTGTTCAACGTTTAATGTCATATATCAGCTTTGTCATAACCTTTTGAGACAGGTAGATTCTTACCCCCAATATACAGATGAGGAATGTGAAGTGCAGGGAAGGTTAAATAAATGGGCCAAAGTGATTCGAACCCACAGCCTGACTCCAAAGCATGTATTCTTATCAGTTAAGCTATATGCATGTAAACAGTATGGCTGTGTGCGCACACTGGCATTTCCCGTGTGTAGTGCCGTGTAGGAAGGCAGGCTGGCCGGGTACAGATAACATTGCTTCCGCAGGTAAGCCATGCCCCAGACACTCAGGAGCACCTACTCTTGGTCTTCTCTCTGATAAACTTTCCTCCTTTGGACTATCCCTTTCCCTCCTGCCTCCTTTAGTGGTGTATGGCCCCCCAGGCCCTTTTCCTGCGCAGGAAGTGCCTGATGGCTTGTACAGGAATGGCATAGAGGGTCATCTTTGGTGCCAGATCTATAACCCTGTTACTCTGGTGTGGTTGTTCCCTGTATGACCTGTGAGCGTTGCATGGATGGCCTTCACTTCCCCAAACTCCCTGGAGCCATGCCCTCTGGTCATCTCGTCCTCCTCTGACACGAGCTTGCCCCCCCACCCGACCTGCTTTGCCAATGGGATGGAGCATTTGATGCCCACAGATACGTCTGCTCTTCCTTTGGACCTTGGTCACTGCCACATGCCCATGTCTGGGTAGCCTGCTGGGGGGAGTGGAGTCCTCTTGGCGGGGCTGAGACCAGCCATGTCCCGGCAGGGGTCCCCGGAGCAGGGTCAAGACCAGCTGAGACCAGCAGAGCCGCCCCAGGGACACAGAGATTGTGAGAAGGAGCCCGTGGTTTTCACTGAAGCTGCTGAGTTTGGGCGGGCTGTTAGGCAGCAGCAAAAAGGCAGCAGATACCTGATACCGTGTGTCTGGAGCAAAGCCTTACGACAAAGGAAAGGGGATGCTGCATGCACCAGAATTGTTTGTGGGGTCCGAGCGCACTTGCGGGACTCTGCTCCACGGAGGTGCACTCCCCGCACTCCTCCCCGAGCTTGGGCTGCCCTTCCTGCGCTGGGATGACCATTTTCCTCCTTCCCGTCATGCTGCCCTTCAGCCTGATGCCCAGAGGGTTGTGAAATGTCTTGTAAGCGCCTGGACACTGGGGACGGGGAGTGTGTGGAAACGGGGTGGTCAGAGGCGTGAGCCCTGTGGGGGGACAGGCTGCCCCCACTCTCCCTTGTCCAGGGGCTGACGTCGGCTGCGATAAGCCTGGCCTGGGACAGGGGCTGCCTGTGGGCGGTGGGGTCCTTACCCTCAACTCAAGTGGCAGAAATGTAGGCCAATGGCCTTGGGGTTTATTGTCTACACAAAATTTGTCCTCTGAGGCAGGGGACAAATGACCTGTCCTCCCAGCCACAGATGCCAGACCGCCGCATGTCACGGTCACTCTGCTTCCCCTTCCATTTCCTTTACGGCGCTGACCGTCAGCAAGGGGATAGTGTCCATGTCCCTGAGGACTGTCTGCCTCCTGCTGACTGCTCCTGAGTCCCACTGGCCACCCCATGCCAGGACAGTGCCTGGGACCCCAGAAGGTCCCTGGATATCCCGTGATGAGCACAGACCTCGAGATATCAGCCCCTCCATCGTATGTAAACAGTAGACATCGTAAGTTTTATTTTTGAAAATGTCGATGGCAAGACTCTTGCTCTACTGTTGGTTCACGAGCGATCCTGCAGTGAGGCTCCTGCTCTCAGGGCCTCGTCTGGGCACTCGAGGAAAGAAACCTCATCTGTGGTTCCTGCTCTTTCAGCACAAGAGACAAGTTTTATTAGGATGATTTTTAACTCTTCTCCCTCTGCTTCTCCCTCAGATGTCATGAGTAGAAGAAATGCATTAACTAAATACTAATGCTTAACAAGAAATGGTTTGTTCCTCCCCTTTACATCAAAGACATCGCTGTGACTAACGAGAGCTCATGAAGGGCAGAGATGACCTGTGTCCGGTCCCCACCTGCCAGCCTCCTCTGGTCAGGGGAAGGGCAGTGGTGCCCGAGCCGGCCCTCTTCCCTGTGCCCGGTCCAGGGTAGACCTGCTTCTGCCCACTCCTGACGGCCCGGGGCTGGTATCATGCCCTCGGGCTCTGATGGAATTGTTTCATGAACATAAATGGACGAGTACCGCTGCTCATCCCCTAAAGGCCCCACTTGAGCACCAGCTACAAAACTGGTGGCATCTGGTGACAAACAATGGCACCAGGCCCTTTGCTGAGAGCTTGTTCGAAGGAGCAGCTCATCACAGGAGAGCCTGACCCGCCTGACTGCCCTGGTTTCATTCTGTTTCTCAGCGCTCCCAGGAGGCACTCGCAGTTGAGCCGGTGTTTAGGTGACAGCACAGGGGTGCAGCCTCTAAGACACGTGTCTCCGCCAGATGCCAGTACCGCCTAGTGACCCAGGACACACCCGATCCATTTCTGAAGGTACAGATTATTCTCTCGAGAATCACAGGCATGTTCTGCCGTGTGTGTCGGTACTGGGACTAGGGATTTTGTTGAAAATACACTTTTATTTACATAAATGCCAGTGTTCGTTGCATATGGAGTCTCTCCCCCCTCCCTCCCAGGGGCTTATGCGTCCAGCGCTAGTGGATGCGGGGGGTTCCAGCAAACACTGATCCTACAGAAATAGTACAAACGCAAAGTTGCAAATATGAGAACCTTGTGAAAGTTATGAGGTTATGGGAATAGGGAGAAGAATGTCCATGCACTTGGCTGGGGACAGAGAAGGCGTCATGGGGAAGCTTCTGGGGCTCTGCCTCCCTCGCCCTCTCCAAGGTGGCTCTTCCGCCTCCGCTGTCTTGGTTGTGAATTCCTAGCACATAAGACCGTCAGTTTCAGAACCCATTACCCTGGGTGACAGAGAGGAAAAGGCAGGCCAGTTCTCGCCGGTGACCTTCGTGTGAATACTTCAAGGTTCACTTGAACACCAGGGCTATTCTGAAGCCCTCATGGGGAAGCATACCCAAACCCTACCCAAGGCTGACCTCACTGCTTTACTTCGCAGAAACCACCACCCTGTTGATGTTTGGGACGTAGTAAAGGATGTTGTCGGCACAAGCTGCCAATTTTCCAGGTGTTGGCTCTGGAAGACACGGATCTTTCTGATAACGTGTGGTTTATTTGCAGCACTAAGCCCCTGAACTTGTAGGAACTTGTAGGAGCGCTCTGCCAGTTGGCTTTCCCTGTCTCACCTGACTATCTGAGTGACAGGCACGGGCCACACCTGACGCTGTCCTTGCACGCTGCCCCCGCACACCCCTGTGCCCCGCCCAGGATCTGCTCACCTCTGTGGGGCTTCCTTCTTAATTGGGACCTGCCGCGCGGTGGCCAGACGGCCGTGGGCTCGCAAACATCACTCGGGGATGGGAGGCAACTTTCCAGTCCAGTTCTGGCCACCGTCCGAGAGGCTCTTCTTGACCTGATTTGGGTCACGTGTGGCCTGGGGTGGGTGGGTGTGGAGCGGCCTGGGTCCAGGGAGACTACACTTGAACAAAATGAATGGGGCAGGATCATTCTAGACCAGGGGAGGGGCATTCCCCAAAGGAAAGGATCTGGACGGACAACCACACTCCTTATCTCAGAAGGGATCGTTAGGGACAGGAGTTGGCACTTGTGCAGGGTTCTTGGCTGATTCCTTTGAGCGGTGAAACATGGCTTGAGGGCCTGAACTACGTCTCGTGAAGAAGGACAGCTTCTCTCCTGAGAGGAGAGTCAAGAGCCCGGCGCTCAAGTGACGGAGCCCCCGGCGCCCGGAGACAGCGTTCAGGGAAGGTGAGGTTGGTCCCGACGACCGCCACCGCCGGTGGTTACTGCGGGGCCGTGCCTCGCTGGCAGGCTGGAGGGGGGCTCGCAGGCGGCTGGAAGATGTTTGGAAGAGATGGAGTCAGGACCACCGCCTGTGATGCTTTCTGGGGGGCGGGGGGCAGTGCCTGGGGACAAAGGTCCTGGGCACACCACGCGTCGGGCAGCCGGGTTTCTCGGTTCTGTCCCGACGCAGCTGTGTCACCTGGGCAAGTTCATAAGGCTATCTGTGCCCCCAAAGTAAGACACTGTACCAGACCCTTCTCCCCGGAAACTCTGTGTCTTCATGAACGGAGCCTGTCTGAGTAGCTGGGGTCCACTTAGTACCTAAGTACGTGTGTTCCTGGCTTGCTTCAAAGGGAGAATTCAAGATGCTGTTTGTAGCTGGGGGACCATGAGCTTCTAAAACAGGAAGTCTCAGGGCGCCTGGGTGGCTCAGTGGGTTAAAGCCTCTGCCTTCAGCTCTGGTCATGATCCCAGGGTCCTGGGATTGAGCCCCACATCAGGTTCTCTGCTCGGCTGGGAGCCTGCATCCACCCCCCCTCTTCCTGCCTCTCTGCCTACTTGTGATCTCTGTCTGTTAAGTAAATACACAAAATCTAAAAAAAATAAGAAAATAAAATAAAATAAAACAGGAAGTCATACCTTGACACATAACGTCAGTGCTTTTCAGGCGCTTCATGAAACAAAAGGTGGACAAACTCATGTGACGCTCCTGAGCCGAGGGACCCCAGCCAGTGGGGACAGGGCTCTCCTGACACAGCCGTGTGGCTGTCTGCCTGCCCAGGACTCACTTTCCCCCATGTACACTGAGGGGACCCAGAGGCACGGTCTTGCAGATGCTTTCCAACCCACCTGCCACGCCCATCGGCTTCCTTCGTCCATGAGACGCAAACGTGGACGGACTCCATCCTCATCACTGGACCGGTGACCCTCCTTCCCTACCCTAAAGGAAGTGCGAAGTGCACATGTGTTATGGAAATACATTCATGCGTAAGTTTAGGTGGAAAAAGCAGGTAATATATTGCACAGATACCATGAGGCCATCTTTGTAAAAACACGCCCACTTGAGCATTTTTGGAGGGGAGAAGTTCCAGGGCAGTGAGATCTGGGGTTGCTTAATTTACTTTTTCCTTGTTGGTCTGTGCTTTCTCCTTTTTCCTTAATGATAAGGCTTTATATGGAGCATTAAATTTCATTTTGTTCATTTTGCTATGTTCATGTCTCGGAGTTTTGGGGGCGTAATGAGGGGTACCAACACCCCACTAGGAATCAGCGCTGAAGGACCAGCTCCTGCTTCCCCGAGCACTGATTTCTGTTTCCCTGGGAGATAAACTTTCTTCCAGCACCTTCGAAGCCCCCCAGGGCCCCTGTGGGTTACCCTGGGCCTCTGCACCTGCGGAGCACTGCTCCTCCCACCCCCCTCAGGCAGCCTGCGCCTCCTCGACTCCTGGCAAGTGGGCTCCTGTCTCTTCCTCCCAAGACTCCCCGGCAGAGGCCACCTCTTTTCTAAATTCTGACCAAAGCCACGAAATAAAAGGCAGCAGACGGGCTACCGCGTGCCACATTCGATCAGACATTCTGTTTGAAATGAAAGCACTCTCGCTTTGATACGCCCCTCTGGGCTGCCCTGTGAAGGATGTGAAGTCGGGGACCCCTCCTCGGCTGTCTGCGTTGCCCAGCACCGGCGAAGCCCGCACACAGTAGATGCTCAGTAAACATGAGCGGCACCTGCTTTGAAACATGGTCAGAGCAACCCAGGAGATAGCCATTTCAGGTGGTGTGTTGCCGACTTCTTAAAGTTTATGTTATGAAGAATTTCACATATACTCAAAAGAGGGAGCAGCCCAATAATCCCCCCCCCCCGTATCTGTCCCCTCCGTCACCTGCCTCCCATCGGCACTGAGCTTTCGTCAGTCAACTACCTGCCCCTTCTGTTTCTTTCGCGGGACTGTTTCCGTGCCAGTCCCGGATGGACCATGTCACCTGCACATCCTTCACTCTGTCCCTAAACGATGAGGATCTTTCCAGACGCAGCCCTGCGACAGCGCGCCCTGCAGCTCTGCGACAGCGCGCCCTGCAATCGCTTGTTCATGGAGACGCGTGAGCTTGAAGAGGAGGCGGGCAGATGGGCAGGGACAGGCTGCCGCGAGGCTGAGAGCTGGGTCAGCCGGTGGTCACGCAGCCCCGCTCCCCTGCTCGGCCGGCGGGGGCTTTGGCTCACCTGTGGGAACTCGGGGCCTCGGTTACCGGGTTTTTCATGCGAGAGGCCTGGTGCGCTTGCCTGAGGCAGGGGAATGAGGTGGTGTTTGTGTGACTTTGGGAGGCTGGGTCAGTGTTCTTGGCAGCTGGGGGGCCGCCGCCAGGGGCCGGCCGGGGAAAGGGGTCCCCACGGAGGTCGGCTTCGCAGCTGTGGCCGCACCTGTGAGCGTGGAGGCCGCGTCCTGCGCTGACGGGTGCCTGGTTTGAACGGGAGGATCGGCCATCCCGCGCTGGCGGGGGCCCCCGGAGAAGACGGCTCCGCAGCCCTGTTTCCTGATCTATTCCTGGATCCGCAGCCCTGATTGAAGCATCGCTATGGCAACGGGAGAAAGGAAACGAAGGAGTTCACGAATGTAATGTGCGAGGCACACCTACCCGCGCAGTAAGGGACAGCTTGACTCCTCCACATTATGGAGCGCCTGTTGTTTAAGGGATGTGGATACAATCTTTTCCCTCCCCTTCAAGAGTGCTACTGGCCTAGAACGAGGTAAAAGTGAGCCCCAGAGGGATGATCAGAGGACGGGAGGTGAGGAGGAAGGCACAGGGGCCTCCCCGAGTCTCTAAGCCACAGAGCCAGGTCTGGTGCTCCCTGGGGGCCGGCTCTGAGGCTCGATGCCCGGCTGGACCACCCGGGTCTGGGAACCGGGCCCTTGTGCTCGTGCTGGACGCACAGGTGCTGACAGAGGGCGGCGGGCGCTCCCGGGTGAGCACACTGCCTTGCCACCCCTGCAGCCTGCTGGCCACACGCCTGTCCCCTGTCACTGCAGCGCTGGGTGGGGGGCATTCCGGGGGTGGAGGACACGTCGCACACCCCATGTACCGGGGTGACTGCAGGCCGGGCTGTTCTAGGATCCGGCAGGGCGTGGGTGCAGGGGACCAGGCACACAGTGTGTGCAGTTGTGTGTGGCCTACAGGGCGTGGGAGCTCCCCACGGTGCCAGCGGTGCTGGCAGTCACGGTAGCCATGACAGTGGGCTCACCTGTGCTACCCCCTGAGCAGGCGGCGGGCTGCGTTCCCTGTGGCCTGCGTGTCTCACCACCAAAGCCCACCCTGCCCAGCACCCTCGGAGGTGGTCCCCACTATGGGGACGTGGCCTCCCAGTGATAGCCTGTGGAGGGGGCTTGTTGTGCACACACACATATGCACACATGTGTACACACCCCCCACATGCACACACACATACAACCTCCCATGTGTGTGCACACACACGTGACATGTACACACCCAGCCATGCACAGGTGCACACATGTATGCACACACATGCACACACACCTCACACATGCAAACACCCCATACACACATGTGCGCACACACACACACATGCACACACACATACATGTGTGCGCACACACACACCCCTCACACACACATACACGCACAGGTGCGCGCACACCCCCCCCACATGCACCGGCACGCATACCACACGCGTACATGTGCACACACACATACACACGTGCACACACATGTACACACATACACCCACACACGTACATGTGCACACGCACATACACACCCCCACACAAGTACACACACACCACAGAAATACCCCACACAGAACACACACAAATACCATGCTCAGACAGGCGTACACACACACATACATACACTGATACACGCACACACACACACAGCCCGGACACACACACAAACACAGACACACACAGACTGTAACATACATACACACTCATGTGAAATTCACATATTCGTTGGTTCACAAATATTTATCGAACAGTTGCCATGCGGTGCGGTCCTAAGCGCTGAGGACACATCTGTGGAAAAGTCGCGGAACACCCTGGCCCAGCGGAACTTACACTCTGGTCTACGTGACCTGGTCTCCTCGTCCTGCTTGGCAAATCTAGCTTTGCAGAGAGTTCTCATTTTCCTGGAAGACCTGGGCATTTGCACCGGACCCGACACCAGGCAGCCCATGGCGCCGCGACCTTCCCCAGAGCTTCTGAAGCGGCGTGGACAAGGGGCCGGTGGGCTGCCTGTGTCTTGTCCTCCCTGCTGGCTCTGGCCTGCCGGCTCTGCGGACGGGAGCAGCCATCCAGGGGGCTTCCTGGATGGTACCCAAGGGTCTCCCCACCTCACGGGCATATCCCCTTATTCCTCTGCACACACGCACCGTCGGGCCTCCGGGAAGCTTAAATCAGACTCCCCCAAGGGGGCAGTGCTGCTGAATGGACGACTCTCTGTCCGGTCTCTGTTGTGAATCAGCGCCCAACGCCATGTCCAGGATAATGGGCGGAGGCCCTCCTGCCTCCCTCCAGAGCCCTCCAGATGCTTCCATCAACCTAATACACCCCAAGCCAGTGCACACTACCTCCCTCCACGGCGGGAAGGGGAAGAGGGCGACGCTGCCGGCCAGGCTCCATCAGGCACCTGCCGGCCTCCCTCATGGCAGCCCACGGCGTGGCTCCGACCTCCAGGGACAGCCATGCCACTGAGCAACTTTTCATGTGGTCATGGGCTGTTTGTGTCTCTTGTTTGGAGAGATGTTCATTCAAAACCTTTGCTTATCTCTTTATTTGGGTTGTTTGTGTTTTGTTGTTGAATTGTGGACACTCTTCGTATAATCTGGAAACTAGAGCCCTTCTGGACGTGTGATTGCGAACCCCCCCACCCCGCGGTTCGTCTTTCTGTTCTCTCACATGTCTTCGGAGCACACAGGTCTTTAATTTCGATCAAGTCTAATTACCTGCTTTCCCTTTTGTTGCTTATGTTTTCGTTGTCCTGGCCAAGGACTGTCACCAAATTCAAGGTCATGGGAATTTACCCCTGTGCTTTTTTGTAAGAATTTTATAGTTCTGACGCTTAGGTTTTATACTTAGATTTTTTTACCTGATAACTTAGCACGGCTTGTCACATGGAGATGGGGGACCACTGTCCTTACTCTCTCCGTGCTACTGTGTTGGCCTCCGTAAGATCTGAATAAAGTGGAGTTTGGGAAGGGGGACATGACGGAGGCTCTAAGGGACAGCTTTGTGACAGGGTGGCTTCCCAGTGCCCAAGGCACAGAGCGTCTGTATTCATCCCACACAGCCCTGCCTTCAGGGTAACGGACCGCAGACCTGGCTCAGGGGATGCTGCTCCAGGCTGGGTCCTGGTGGCTCTGCTGGGTCCTGGGGCTCTGCTCTCCCTGCTTCTGGACTCCACTCCATTCCCTTGTCTGCTCACCTTTCCTGCAAGGTTCAGGGTTCTTCTGCCCATGGTTTTCAGAGGAGCCCGTCTCCTGGCCAGACAGGGCCCCAGATCCCCTCCCTGACCCTGCCTGCAACATCTGACCTGAGAACGGGGCCCGGCCTCCCCCCAGACCTCGTGTCACCTTCTCTCTCCAGGCCCCTCCCAGGCAAAGCTGTCCTCTCTCTCTGTCTGTCTCTCTCTCTATGCATCT
Organism: Enhydra lutris kenyoni; assembly: GCF_002288905.1. Lineage (NCBI taxonomy): Eukaryota > Metazoa > Chordata > Mammalia > Carnivora > Mustelidae > Enhydra > Enhydra lutris. Next base: position 21,452,327 of record NW_019154119.1, read on the forward strand.
CACCCCACCCACCCCCGGTCTGTCTTTCTGTCCTTCTCTCCCTCCCTCTTTCCTCAGACCCTCCCAGCGCCGTCTCCATGCCCCATCCCCGCTGTGGGTGCCTGGCTCCCCTGGGTGTGTGTCTGTTTCTGGACTGAAGCTCCTCGCGGTCAGGGATGGGATCCTGCACCACAGAGGGTGGTGGCTTCAGAGCTTGGTGAGGGCCAGGCACGCCCTCGACGCTCGGTAAGTGTTGGGTGGTGAGTCGAGGAGGTCCCAGTGGAGCCTTGGAGTGCACTTGTGTTTTCGTTCTAAACAGAAGAACCGGGAGGCTGGGCAGGGCCCTGTGGGGTGACTAGACTGTGGCACGGTCCTGTTTCCAGAGGGCAGGACGGGGAGGGGGGCTGCGCAGGTGAGGTTTCTGGAAGCATCAGCAGACTCACTCCCCCTGCACTTTTCCCCAGCTGTCTCTGCCCTGCCACTGTCCGGGAGCTGTTGAGTCGGTGTGGGCAGAGAGCACTTGCGTCGATCCTGAAGAATCCACGGTGGGGTGTCTGGCCCGTCTCGGGCCTCTCGTGCTTGCGTGGCGTGTGTGGGCCCATCGTGGCTGTTTCTCACAGGGCGCCCCAGGGGGTAGAGCTGGGACCGACCGTTCAACCTGACGCCCTCGAGGGGAAGGGGCGCTGCCTTGCCTTCCGCTCCGCTGGGTTCTCTCTGTGGGACTGGGCAGGCAGCAAGGTGGCCACGGAGGGCTGGCCACGGAGCACAGGGGGTCCACGCCAGCGACTCTGCTCACTCCTGGGGGATTCAGGAAGGGTCTGTTGGACCAGCCAGTTTTCTGGGATTTTTAGTTATAGAACAGAAACCCAGGAAGTCCACATGAGGGCCGAAGTGTGACCCTCGCAGGACAGGGCCCGGAAGGGTCGAGGGGCCGCGGCGCTCAGCAGCTCTCTTCTCCCATGAGGCCTCAGCGTCCTCGAGGACAGCATCGCCGACTTCCCGCTGCTGAGGGTGTGTGAGCCGCGGGGCAGCCCCTGGAAGACAGGAAACGAGAGCCCAGGGTTCTACCCTGGCGATGACGTGCTGGTGGGTCACACCTGCACCGTCTCCCTAGAAGCCGGCTCTGGCCATCCACAGCCGAGGTGCCTTGTCCGGGCTCCCCCCTGCCCCCCGCAGCGCCCACCGCCCAGGCCGCGCTCCGGCGTGTGCCGAGAAGGGCTGAGGAGGCTTCGGCCACCAGAGGGCCGGTCCGCGGGCGCTGCTGCACGCGAAGACCAGGCCGCGCTTCACAGCTCGCTGGCCGGGTGCCGGAACATCAGACGGAAGCTGTGGGACCCCCGGACCAGAGCCGGGGCTGAGCTCCCGGACGTCGGCCTCGGGGATGATGTTTTGACTCGGGCACCAAAAACAAAGACAACAAAAGCCAAAAATAAACAAGTGGGACCACATCAAACTAAAAAGCTCCCACGCAGCCGAGGAGACGGCCATGAAGGGCCGCCCGCAGGCTGGGAGGACGTATCTGCACACCGTCTGTCTGGGAAGAGGCTAATGTCCCAAACACACAAGGACACACCCAGCTCCATAGCATAAAGAACAAAAACCAATCAACCGGGGGAAACAAACTCAAGAGGGAGCAGCGACCCGAGCGGGCGTTCCTGCGGAGAAGACGCACCCTCCCGAGACGTCCCTCAGCATCGCGCATCGTCAGGGAGAGGCAAGTCAGAGCCACGAGGAGACACCACCTGACCCTGGTCAGGGGGAAGGCCTCGTGACGACCAGCGCTGACGGTGCTGGCGAGGATGCCGGTGGGGGCGGGCTGCCGGCGTGGTCTGGTAATCCCGCTTCTGGATGTTATCCAAGGGAAATGCAAGTGTTACAAAGAAGGACTCCTGGGGGCGCAGGGGTGGCTCCGTCGGGCAGGCATCGCACTCCTGGTTTCAGCTCAGATCATGGTCTTGGGACTGGGACTGAGCCCGTGTCGGTTTCCCTGCTCAGCGGGGAGTCTGCCTCTTCCTCTGTCCCTTCCCCTGATCTCTCACTCTCTCTCAAATAAATACATCTTTAAAAAAGGAAGGAATTCCTGTCATTTGTCACAACACGGGTGAAACTGGAGGGCATTTTAAAAAAGATTTTATTTATTTAAGAGAGAAAGAGAGAGCACAAGCAGGGGCGGGAACAGAGAGAGAGGGAGCAGACTCCCCACCGGGCAGGGAGCCTGACATGGGACTCGAACCCAGGACCCTGAGATCATGACCTGAGCTGAAGGCAGGAGCTTCATAGACTGAGCCTCCCAGGTGCCCCTCTAGGTTGTTCATGACCACAGAGCCAGGCCTTTAAGCGGGGGTAAGAAACACCTTCTCACCTCCTGCCTGTAAGGCTCTCCCTCGCGGGGTTGGCGCGGGGACAGGAGTGCAGGCTGGATGGAGGAGACACGGACAGCGCAGGAACCTTTGTGTTTCCCTCTGGTGCCTGTTGATGTGCCCCAAACAGCTACTCTCGCAAGGGCTCCAACTCCCAACTTCTCAGGCGGGTGGGTGCGGGAAGCCTGGGGCCCTGAGGCTCCCCAGCCTGTTCTGACTTGACTTCTCCCCTGTGCCCAGAGCGCCGACTCTCACCGTCCTCAGGCTGATTGGGACAACAGTCGTCTGGGCCGGGTCCAGGGGCTTCATCTGCCTGTGGAGCCCGACCTGAGAAGGGGATTTAGGAGGGGTGCCCGGCCGGCTCCGTCTGTGGAGCGAATGGTTCTTGCTCCAAGGGTTGTGAGTTTGAGTCCCACGTTGGGTGTAGAGATGACTTAAGAGATAATGAAATAAAATCTCTTTAAAAAATGTTGAGAAGATCGGATTTAGGGAGGGTTCGGTATGGAGGCGCCATTGATGAACGAGCCAGAGCCGCGACGGGGCTATCTTTGTTCCGACCACTGGGGGTCTCAGACTCCAAATGTCTTAAAAACTGTCTTGGTAAAGTAAGAATAAAGCTAATTCCTTAGATTTTTAAAAAAATCCACACATTGTTGTGACTTAAGGGCTTTAATCTCCTCTTTCGCAAATCTCTCTTAGTCGAATAAAGCCCTGTCCCTTCTCGGTAGAGCCCGGTGTTCTTTGTTCGGGACTCAGGAACGCTGAGCCGCTCTCGGCGGTGCTGCTGGCGGCGGCCCCGATGTCACCCTGGCTCATCCGCTCCCGCGACAATGGGAGTGCGGCGGCCATTCAGGAAAATCCCCACAGGAGGACGTAGGGCATTAAAAAAGATCTCGGGTGCGAACACGGGGATTACCAGAACGCTTCAGACTCAAGTTCATTTTCATCACGGGCTTCATCTTCCCTGGATGCCACAGGGTTTGGCCTCTGCCATGAGGAATGCGCTCTCATCCGGATAGTTTAGGACTGGCCCTTTGTAGTGCTCCTCTTTGGGGAGGAATAGGTGGTGAGAAGGTGCTGGAGGGACCTGGGGCTGCCGGGTCCCTGGAAGGCACCCGTGCCACTCTTTGGAGCATCAGCCTTTCTCCTGAGCTTGTCTTCCTCCCGGCCGCGCAGGGTCATGGGGCGGGGAGCACGCTTTGGAGACAGAAACCCAGGTTGGCGTCAGGTTTGTGCCACATGCTGGACTTTGCCGTGCCTGTTTCCCTCTCTGTACAACATGGCTCACTGGGTCCTCATGCAGGTTGATGAGGTTGTTGAGCCTGTCCTAGAGCATGGCTATGGGTGGCCCCCCACCTCCCTCGGCCTCAAACCTTGGGGCAGGACTGCTATAGCCAGTGGCCTGGCCAGGACGGGGCGGGGGGATGCTGGGGGCTCTGCCCACTCCTGGCGGGACCCCGCTCTCTGTAGACCTCCCCAGCAGTCTTTCTGGTGGGCCGCCCAGGGCCCTGTCACTTCCTCCCACCCCGTGCACTTTGTTGTGCATGAAACGGTCAGCACGGCTGGGTCACCCTCACTGGACGCCTGGCCCTGAGGGTCTCAACGCCTCCTCACCTCACCCCCCGTCCCCCGCCAATGACGGGCCAAGAAGAGAGTTCCTCTCCTGGCAGAAGTGACCGGGCTGACTCTCCCGAGGGTGAAGTGCTGCCGTGGGGCTTGTGGAACAGTCCGTGGGACTCGGGGCCTTTCCCGCTTTTCAGTGCCCAGGGTAGAGGCGAGTCCACAGCTGCGTGGGGACCCTGTGAAGCTGAGGGCTCCCACCACTTGGAGCGTGGCCTGGCTGCGGAGGCCGGGATGCCACGTGTGTTCCCCCGCTGCTGAGCTGCTGGCGGCTGCAGGGGGAGACTCCTGTGTCGTCGTCGGCAGGGCAGGGGGCTGGCAGCACCGGCCACCAGATCACAGCGCAGAAACACGAGAATCATCCTGTTCTCCCCCTTTTCTCTCGGCTCCACGGGGTCTCTCTCGGTCCTGCCGGCCCGACGCCACCAGCCATCTGCTCAGTGAAACACCCTTGCTGTTGACAGGCATTTGCGGGGGCGCTGGGCCCGTGAGAGTTCCTGACGGCGGCTCTCCCTCTGTACTTCCAGCCCCGGCTTCATGCGGGAACCCTAATTATCTCTTTAAAATGTAAATTACTTCCCATCACTGCCCCTCTTAAAGCCCTCTTAATAGTCTTCTCTCACACTTGGAACAAAATCCAAAGTCCTTACTGTGATCTGTAAGACCTCACACGGTCTGGTGTGGGTTTTTCTTAAAATTCACCGGACGGCCAGAGCGAATCCTTTGTCTGCGAAAACTTCCCACTGTCCGAGTTACTCTCAGATTGTTGTAGCTCAGACGTCCATTGCTACATTAAGAGGATAAAGCACATACTTATTTATTTTAAACAATAAATTATGCTACTGGCGTGGCCCTTACATATTTAAACTATTCTAACGGGTCTTCTGGAAATATCATTGAAGACAGCAAACCCTTAACTTCTGTCTCGGGAACGTGGACACGTGGGACGTTCCCTGCATTGGAGCGAGAAATGCGGCTTTGCTCTTCTGGGCCTGTGGGCATGACCGGGTGAAACGTCACCCCCAGCATGTGTTCCTGTCCTCCCTGACGGTCACCCACAGGCCTCTTTTCCTTCCTGCCCAAGTCCTTTTCTTTCCATGTAAGTTTTCGAATAATCCCGTCCACATATACAAGAGATTTGGTGGACATGGCGTTAGTCTGTATGCTGGCCCGGGGGCAACTGGCATCTTTGCTGTGTTGAACTTGGCAATCTGCAGCCGTGGCGGGTCTCTCCATTAGGTTTAGTTTCTTTAATTGCTTTCTTCAGTGTTCTGTGGTTCTCCTATACAGGTTTTGTTAGATCCACACCTAAATATTTCACCTTGAAGGTAGTTGTACATAGTACTGTGTTTACTCTCAGTGTCTGTTCATTGCTGGTGTGTGGAAATGCAGTGTGTCTCTGTTCATTGATCCTGTCTCCTGGGAACTTTCCCGATTCACTTTTTAGTTCTGGAGATTTTGTAGATTTCTTGGGACTCTGCACCGATGATCATGCCGTCCACAAGTAGAAACCGTTTTATTCTTTCCTTTCCGGTCTGTACGCTTCCTTCCAGTTTCTTGCCTCGTTGCCTTGGCCTGATGTCCCAGCACCATTTTGAGTAGGAGCGCTGAGAACAGACATCTTCACCCTGTTCCCAAAGTTACGAGTGAGGCATTCAGCCCTTCACCAATGAGTATGAACTTAGCTTCGGCTGTTGGTAGATGTTCGTTAGTTCCCCTCTATTCTTAGTTTTCTGAGAGGTTTTTTTTGTTTTGTTTTGTGTTTTTTTAAATCATGAATGGGTGTGATTTTTTTAAATGCTTTTTGTACATTGATTAATATGACCATGTGATTTTTATTCTTTAGCATGAGAATATGGTGGATTACATTGTTTTGTTTCTTTCTTTTTTTTTTTTTGATAATTGATAGGCTTTTGCATCTTTATTATTGAGTTTTGAATTCACTCTTGTTTTCAGTGCACAGGTATTCTTGTTTTTATTGAATTTTTTAAAAGATTTTTTAAGATTTATTTGAAAGGGGGTGTGAATAAGCAGACAGAGAGGGACAAGCATCTCTGCGCTGAGTGTGGAGCCTGACGTGGGGCACAATCTCATGACATGACAACCATGACCTGAGCCGAAATCAAGAGTCAGACCCTCAGCCATCCGAGCTACTCAGGTGCCGCTCTTACGAAGTTTTTCAGTTCAATTCCAGTATAATAAGCATACAGTGTTGTATTAGTTTTAGGTGTACAAAACAATTAGTTTTAGGTGATTCAGTAATTCCATACATCTTTGCTCGTGCTCATCATGATAAGTACACTCTTAATCTCTATCACCTAGTTCACCCATCTCCCCACCCACCTCTCCTCTGGTAATTGGCAAAAGACACGAACAGACATTTCTTCAGTGAAGACACGCAGATGGCCAGCACTGATTGACTTTTGAATACTGAACCAGTTTTACATTCTGGAAATAAATTGTCATTTGTCCTGGTATATAATTATTTTCCTGTTGTGCTGAACTCTGTCCCTTTGCTGAGGTTTTCTATTTTCCTTTTCATTTCCAGTGTGTCTGTATTCATGGATGTACTTTTATCGTGGCTGTCTTAGAGTCCTCATCAGATAATTCTCATATGTTGACCATATTGGTCTTGGTGTCTATTCATTGTCTTTCTTCATTCATTCTGAGATATTCTTGGTGTTTAGTATGACCAGAAGCTGGATGACTAGAGTATTACAGTATGTACTGGATATTGTTTAAGTCTCTGTTTCTGCATGCTGTGTAGGGAAAGGGAAGTGCTGCCTCATTACTGCCAAGTGGGGGGGGTACTGCAGGTTTTCCACTTGGCCTCCATGACACTGAGGTGGGGAGCCCCGTGGTGCTGCTGGGCAGAGGTGGGCGTGTGACTCCCCAGTAACCCCATTGATTCCTCTGGTCTTGCAATGTCAGGGCTGCTCCCCACATGGCCTCCACTGACACCATGATTGGGGGAGTGAATGTCCTGACTGGGGTGACCAAAATATCCATAGGTAGCTTTTGTCCTGTTCTTCCTGCTTCCATCCCAGGACCCATGGCATATTTTGCAAATAACTTTGGGAGGCCCAGTGGGACCCTGCCATACACACCTGGTAGGCATGTCCCTGGTGAAGTCGGCCTATCGGCAAATGTTTTAGGTCTGTGCCCCGTGGAGAGCATGGCCTCTGGCAGTCAGTCACCTGGCTTCTAAGCCCAGCTCTGGCATTCTTGGCAGTGGGGCCTTGAGTGTGTCGCTAAACCTGGTACTTCAGTTACTTGTTCCGTAAGGTGGGGATGATAAGACGGTAGTAGGGGACTTACATGAGCTAATGATGTGTCAGCCACTTAGAAGAGTACCGGGCACATACTGGTATATCAGTGCTCATGGTTACTGTTGCTGTGAATGCCATCCAGTTAGGTGACTGGGGACATCACCATCTGACCTTCCCCCCAGCGCTCTCTGTGGTCATCTGGTCTCTCACGGGCGGTGCCGAGGCTGCCAGTGCCGTGGTGGCTGGGACGTGTCCAGGCTGAGGACTAGGATCCGACGTGTGAACAAGGACCGCAGCGAGAAGTGTGGACTCTGGTTCCTCTGACAGTTGTGCCAGACAGGGTGGCTGAGCCATCCCGGATGTCACCGTGCACTCCGGGGCCAACCCCTGCCCAGAGCACGGCTTCCTCGCCCCAGGCAGGCCCACCCACTTCTGCCTGTTTGTGGGAGCGCGTCCCGTCTGCGTCTGCGTGGGCATCGTTCTCTTTCCCATGGTCTCCCCAGCAACTGCCCAGGGTCCTGAATCTCTAACTCCGCTTCTAGCTCCAGAAGGACTGGCTTCCACGGTTCCCACAAGAGTGAGGTCTCTCAGGAGAGCTCACTCCATCGTCCGCCCCTACACTTTTCCTGTGTCCTTTGCTCCTGCCTCCAAGGATGAGGGTTCCCCCACCAGGGCTCTGGAAGCGTCTAGACTACATGAAGTCAGGGTGGTGTTAGATTCTGGGGCTGATGGAGCAAATGACCACAAACTGGGTAGCTTATGACAACAGAAGTGCACATCCTCACAGCTCTGGAGGCTGGAAGTCTGAGGTCAAAGTGTCAGCAGGGTGGGTTCCTACTGAGTCCTTGAGGGAGTGGGAGGAAGAGTGTTCCAGCCTCTCTAGATTCTGGAGGTTTACTAGCGACCATTGGGGTTCCTTTGCTTCTGCAGGCATCATGGCCTCCTTCCAGGCTCTGCCCTCATCGGCACGTGGGGCTCCTCCTCTGGGTCTCTGCATCCAAATGTCCCTCTTCTTAAAAGGATACCATTGGCTGGATGAAGGGCCACCCTACTCCAGGACATGTGCAGGGACCTTGTGGTCACATTCGCGGGTGCCTCGGGTTATGACTTTGTCATAGCTTCTCAGGGGACCAAGTTCAACCCACAACAAGGGGTGATGGTGATGTCCCAGTGGGGACCTCTGCTGAGTGGAATGTCAGTCCAGCAACAGCGTGCAGAGATGGGGGAGGAGGAAGGGTCCTGGGCAGGAGAATACGAGTAGAGGCACTATTAAAGTTGTTCCTGGAAGAGACTAAGTTCTGAACCAATGAGCGGGGTTTGCGGTAGATCATGTTGTCTCTTTAACATTTTGTGTCCCCAGTTCAAAGCCTTTTTGTCGTCTCCCCCCTCTCCTTTAGTGCCAGGTGTCTGAGCTCTGCACGCAGGCGTTTCCTGTGCTCATCCCTGTTCTGCGGGAGGCCATGCTTATCACATTGTCCACGATGGAGGCTGAGCAGCTGTGTATCTGGGCTGGCGGGAACCAAGTTTGTTTATGTAAATTTTGTTTTATTTTAGTCTTTCCAGTGACTGCCTTGGGGCTTTAGTTCTGAGCCAAGGGCAGGAAAGAAAAGCCTTTATTGCTGAGATGTAGGCATTTGGGATAATACGTGAAGCAAACATTAGCAGGCACCCGCGAGCCCTTCTGAACAGCTCACCTTCCTCCACGATTCTCGCAGAAACAGACGCTGTTCCCACCTGGGGCAAGTCTGCGGAACCCTTTTCTCTCTCATTTCCACAGCTTTATTTAGCTTTTGAAGCATTCCTTTAAATATGTCATTCTAGTATACGTTTCCTTCCTTTCTAATTGTGCTTGAGCCTGGGCCGCAGCAGAGGGAGAGCTGGCAACAGCAATGATGGATTTGTGTGCAATTATTTTCTTACAAGCTCTCCTATTCTAAATACAAGGAAGTCTTTCCAAATCTCATTATGTGAAGTAGGTGGTCAGGAGAAGGCTATGGTCACCAGCAAAATATGTTCAATTACATTTGTAAGTACGTTAAAGTTGAAAAGGCTATTGAAGGTGATGGAGAAAACCCTGATTCGAGGATGCGCTGTTTTAGAGTGTGAACTGATCTGATTCTGTGTTGGGAAAGGGCGGGCCATGGGGGCGGAGAGAAGGGCAGAACCCCCGTGGATGAAGGCCCTACTGTCTGCTCGCAGGGGCCGCTGACGGCCCGGATGTCCACTTGCAGGTGTCTTCCTGACCCATTCTGTCAGGCTCGTCCCAAACCCTCCAGCCCCCTGAGCTGCTGCCTCCGGAAGGAAGGCCTCTACCTCTACCTCTACCTCTGTCCCCTGCATCCCCCTGCGTGCTTTGCTCTGCTCCGAAGAAGACTTTCCTTCATGTCCCATTGATCCTGTTCTCTCTCTGGAGCAAAACGGTTTATACAATTGGAAAAACCATCAACAATTAACATTTTTCATCCACATCACTCAGCAAGCCAATACAGGTCATTGCCAAGTTGTGCCAGGTCCCGAGAGTCCCTCTGGCTCTCAGTCAAGGGGACCATGGAAAGGCCAGTGGGTGGGGGCAGGCCAAGGTCACAGCCAAGGAGGTCAGAGGCATCTAGGAGTAAAATACGCAAAGCCCCCTGAGCTCAGACGTGGCGTTCCGATGATTCTGTGCCCGTGGCCTTGCGGCAGAGTCTCCTGGGTCCAAATCTGCTGCTCTGCCTGTCCACGTTCTCCTTCCTTTCTCCTTCACTCATCCCCTTGTGCTGTCCATCCTTCCTCACCTCCCCATCCTTTCCTGTGGCCCTAAAATTCCCCTCATGTGCCCAGAGATGGCCTGGGAGGACTGGTGGCCCAGATCCAACAGCCTCTACGTATATTTTATTGTCAGCTTGGAGGAGGAAGTGGGAGGTCTGACACTGAGCATAAACGGGCGTGTGGAAGCCAAGCACGTGGAGCTGAGAGCTCACCATACAGGACACAGTCGTTCTGTCTTGGGGGCTGCGCCTGGGCCTGGAGGGAACATGTTGATCCCCACACATGCTGTCCAGTGGGTTCAGCCTCCCCTGTCACCTGGGACCCAAGTAATCATGGTGAGCCTCCCAGGATCGTCCCTTCCCCCTTGCTCAGAGTCATGGCCATCGCCGTGGTGCGGTGGTGCTAGGCATAGCGTCCACCGTTCCCGCCTGGAATCGGAGTGGCCGGGCTGCTCTGGAGAGGTCTCTGAGTTAGGAACCCTGCCGTTGCACCTGCGCCCCATCAAGCACCCGGAACTGGCCTTCCCTGGTGGTGAAGTTACTTCCCTGCCACGTTGTCGGGCCCGGCCTGTGGCTCATGGGCTGGTGGAGGGTGAGCGGCACTGGCCCGGTCTGCCGGCAGGGGGGTCAGTTTTCCATCGGTGGGGAGACCAGCCAACCCCCAGCAGACCCTCCCCCGGCCTGATCTCCTCACAGGAAGCCAGCGGCTGCCACGGGCCTGGCCAGTGAACAGTAAGTGAGCGTCCCTACGCCGCTGAGATTTGCGGTCATTCCCCACAGCAGCAAACACCGACTGACAGCCTGTCTCCGTCTGTGCTGGATTTTGCCAGATTTAGCCTATCGTAGTGAGGTTTTCATTTGCTTTCCCAAATGAGTAATGGAGCCGAGGTTTTATTTTGTTTTCATTTTTCTGACCCCTCATGTTTCTGCTTCCGTGACGGGCCTGTCCTTGCCCTCTGCTCTGTTTTCTAACGTGTTCTTCCTCGTCACTTGCTGACCTACAGGCCTGCCTTCCGCTGCCCCGTCGCTGCTAGTGGCTTAGATGTGTGTGTTACAAAGACCTCGCCCCATGCTCTGTGTTGTCTCTTCATTCTCTTTAGGGCGTCTTTAGACAACAGGCAGCCTTAATTTTAAATTAATTCTTAATTTTAAAGTTAAGTCGACCCTCTCTGGTTCGTGTTTTTTTCACATCTGTTTGTAAGAAACCCTCTCTTACTAAAGCCATAATGAAATTCTTCTGTTTTCTTCAACTATGTGTACAGTTTTGCTTCTCACTTAGAGGTTGGTGATGGATCTGGAGCTCATTTTCGCATAGGTAGCCAGTGGGAATCTGAAGTTCTCTTTTTTGGGGTGAACATGTGAACCGTCGTCTCAGCACTGACGATTGGCCCGTCGTTCCCCCACGGACTCTTCATGGGATTTCTGCCTTTGATTCCACTGTTCCCTGTGTGTCCCACAGGCCTGGGGTTCCTGCCCAGGTCCGGGGCCCATGGGGTGGCTCTGGGCCTACACCCCAGTTTACTGATGACATGTTCCGCCACTGGCAGGCGCCCTTCTCCCCTGCGTTTAGTAACTTCTATGTGTTCCAAATTTTCTTGGCAATTCTTAGCTCTTTAGTCCTTGGTATAAATTTTAGAATTAGCTCATCAAATTCTATAAAGGTTCCATAGGATTTTAATAGGAACCGCGGTGAACTTCCGCATTAATTTAGAATTAATGCAGCGTCTGTGATGCTGACCCCTCTTACATATGCGCACCTCATCAGAGGCAAACAAAGCTGGACACTAATTAAGGTGGACAAGACACATTTTCATCAGTGACACACTCGTGCCGAAGGGAAAGAGTACGGCGTGAACTGGACTCGGCTTCCAGGTGACCAGCCGTGTCTCCTACTCACTCATTCGTGGTGTGTCAGATTTCTTTTCCTAAAGTTTTTATTTTACTCCCATTAGTTAATATATGGTGTTCCTGTGAAAAATGCTGTTGGAATTTTGATAGAGCTTGTATTGGATGTAGAGATTGGTTTGGGTAGTACGGACATTTTGACAATATGGATTTTTCCAATCCGTGATTGTGTTTTTTTCAATTTCTCTCAGTTTCAATTTCTTTCATCAGTGTTTTATAGTTTTCGGATGACAGGTCTTCACCTCCTTGGTTAGGTTTATTCCTACGTATCTTATTATTTTTGGTACAATTGTAAACTTGATTTTTTAAAAAAACATCTGTTTCTGCTGCTTCATTATGGATGTATAGAAATACCAACAGATTTCTGTACATTGATTTTGTATCCTGTGACTTTCCTGAACTTGACTGTCAGTTCTAGCTGTTTTTTTGGAGTATTTTGGGTTTTCTAGGCGGAGTATCATGTCATCTGCAAACCCTTATCAATTTGGATGCCTTTTGTTTCTTTTTCTTGTCTGATTACTGAGGCTAGGACCTCCAATTCTATGTTGAATAAAAGTGGTGAGAGTGGACATCCCTGTGTTCTTCCTTACCCTAGGGGCAAAGCTGTTAGTTCTTCTCCATTGAAGATGATGTTAGTCGTAGGTTTTTCATACATATCCTCTATTATGTTGAGTTATGTTGCCTCTAAATCCACTTTGATGAGGGTTTTTATTATGAATGGATGGTGTACTTTTTCAAATGCTTTTTCTGTGACTATTGAAATGATCATAAGGACATCATCCTTTCTTTTATTGATGTGATGTATCACATTGATTGATTTGCAAATATTGAACCACTCTTACAACCCAGGAGTAAATCCCACTTGATTTTGGTGAATGATTTTTTAATGTACTGTTGGATTTGGTTTGCTAATGTTTTATTGAGGATTTTTGCATTTGTGTTCATCAGGGATATGGGCCTACAGTTCCCTTTTTCAGTGGTGTCTTCATTTGATTTTGGTATCAGGTTAATGTTGACCTCACGGAATGAATCTGAAAGTTTTCCTTCCTCTTCTATTTTCTGGAATAGTTTGAGAAGAATAGGTACTAACTCTTCTCTAAATGTTTGGTAGAATTTCCCTGTGAAGCCATCTGGTCCTGGGCTTTTGTCTGTTGGGAGATTTTTGATTATTTATTGAGTTTCTTTTCTGGTTATTGGTCTGTTAAAGTTTTCTATTCTTCCTGTTTCACTTTCAGTAGTTTATATGTTTCTAGGAATTTATCCACTTCTTCTCAGTTGTCAAATTTGTTGGCATATAGTTTTTCATAATATTCTCTTATAATTGTTTGCATTTCTCTGCTGTTGGTTGTTATTTCTCCTCTCTTTTTACTGATTTTATTTATTTGGGTTCTTTCTCTTTTCTTTCTTGGTAAATCTGTCTAGAGATTTATCAGTTTTATAGAATTTTTCAAAGAACCACCTCCTGGTTTCATTGATCTGTTGTATTTTTTGTTTGTTTCTATATCATTTATTTCTGCTCTAATCTTGATTATTTTCTTCTTTCTGATGATTTGGGGTTTTGCTTGTTCTTTTTCTGCCCACTTTAGGTGCAAGATTACGTTGTTTATTTGAGATTTTTCCTGCCTCATGAGTTAGGCCTGTATTGCTGTAAACTTCTCTCTTAGAACTGTTTTTGTTGCATGTGAAAGGTTTGGACTGTTGTGTCTTCATTTCCATTTGTTTCCATGTAATTTCTGGTTTCTTTGATTTCCTCTCTAACCCATTCATTGTTTAGTAGCATGTTGTTTAACTTCTATGTATTTGTGTTCTTTCCAGATGTTTTCTTGTGGTTGAATTCTAGTTTCATAGTGTTGTGTTCAGAAAAGATGCTTGGGGCGCCTGGATGGCTCAGTGGGTTAAGCCTCTGCCTTTAGCTCATGCCATGAACTCAGGGTCCTGGGGTTGAGCCCCACATCGGGCTCTCTGCTTAGGGGGGAGCCTGCTTCCTCCTTTCCCTCTGCCTGCCTTTCTGCCTGCTTGTGATCTGTCAAATAAATAAATAAAATCTTAAAAAAAAAAAGATGCATGGTATGACAGTATCTTCTTGAATTTGCTGAGGCATGTTTTGTGGCCTAAAATGTGGTCTATTCTGGAGAATGTCCAATGTGCAGTGAAAAGAATGTGTGTTCTGCTGTTTTACAATGGAATGTTCTGAAATATCTGTTAAGTCCACCTGGTCCAATGTGTGATTCAAACCATTATTTCCTCACTGAGTCTCACCTGTGCACTGATGTGAGTGAGCCCCCACTATCGTTGTTTTCTTGTTGAAACAGCTCTGCATGTTTGTCGTGTGTTTTGTATATTCGGGTGTGCCCGTGCGCATACATAAACACTTACGGTTGTTATATTTTCTTTTCTTTAAAAGATATTTTAATTATTTATTTGACAGACAGAGATCACAAGTAGGCAGAGAAGCAGGCGGAGAGAGAGGGGGAAGCAGGCTCCCCGCTGAGCAGGGAGCCCGATGTGGGGCTCGATCCCAGGACCCTGAGATCATGGCTTTAACCCACTGAGCCACCCAGGCGCCCCACAGTTGTTATATTTTCTTGTTGGATTGTTCTCTTTAATTATCATATAGTGTCCTTCTTTGTCTCCTATTACAGTCTTTGTTTTAAAGTCTATTTTGTCCAATACATGTATTGTCATTCCACTTTCTTTTGATGTCCATTTGCACGATAGAGGTTTTTCCATCCCCTTACTTTCAATCTGTGCATGTGTTAGGTCTAAAATGAGTCTCTTGTAGGCAGCATACAGATGGGTCTTGCCTGTCTGTCCATTCTGTTACCTACGTCTTTTGGTTGAATTGTTTAATCCATTTACATTCAAAGTAATTATTGATAGATATGTATTTGTTGCCATTTTATTACTTGTTTTGTTGTTGTTTCTGAATATTTCCTCTGATCTTGTCTTTCTCTCTTTCATAGTTTGCTGCTTTTCTTTATTGATATATTTGGATTTCTTTCTCTTTATTCTTTGCAAATTTGGGGTGGTTTTTGATTCGTGGCTGCCATGTTTGTATATAACATCTCCTGCATTTAATAGTCTATATTAAGCTGATGCTCATTTAAATTTGGACTCATTCTTTACTCCTTTCCTCCCTACATTTTAGGTACATGGTGTATTTTGCATCCTTTTACTTTGTGACTTCCTTGACTGATGTTTTACAGAAATATGCATTTTTACTGCTTTTGTGTTTCCTATCTTTATACTGTCCCTTTTGGTCTCTCCTGTCTACCAAACAGTCTCCTTTAATATTTCTTGTAGGGCTGGTTTAGTGGTCATAAACTCCTTTAGTTTTCGTCTGGAAAAATCTTCACGTCTCTTTCTATTCTGAACGAGACCGCTACCGGATAGAGTATCATTGCTGCAGACTATTCCCAGTCAGCATTTTGAATATATCACGCCACTCCCTTCTGGCTCACAAATTTTTTGTTGAAGAATCTCCTGCTAGCCTTATGGGTTTTCCCTTATAAGTAACAGACTTATTTTATCTTGCTGCTTTTGAGGTTTTTTTTTCTTTATCACTATATTTTGCAAATGTGATTACAATGCGTCTCGGTGTGGGTCTGCTTTTGTTGGTCTCAATGGGTATTCTCCATGCCTCCTGGATCTGGATATCTGTTTCCTTCCCCAGATTAGGGAAGTTTTTGGCTATTACTTCTTCAAATAAATTTTCGTCCTCCCTTTCTCTCCCTTCTTTTTCTGGAACTCCTATAATAAAATGATATCACATTTGATGATGTCATTGAGTTCCCTAAGTTTGTTCTCGTTTTGTGCAATTCTCTTCTCCTCTCCCTTGTCCAGCTGGGTTACTTCCCGTTACTCTGTGTTCCCGCTTACTCGTCTGTCCTGCTGCTTCTTCCACCTTCCTCTTCGTTCCATCCAGCCTCTTTCTCATTCTGTGTATTGAGTCCAGTCCTCATCTCTGTTAAAGGTCTCACTCATGTCTTCCACTCTTCTCAGGTCCAGTGAATGTCCTTACGATCATCACTTTAAAGTCTCTATCGGGCATGTCCCTTACATCTGTCTTGCTCAGATCTCTGGCTGTGGCCTCCTCCTGTTCTTCCATTTGGAATAAATTTCTCTGTCTCCTCATTTTGTCTGTCTCTCTGTGCCTGTTTCTGTGTGTTAAGAAAATCAGTTATGTCCTCTGCTCTTGAAAGTAGTGATTTTATGAAAAAGAGGTCCCGGAGTGCCCTGCAGAGCAGCGTCTCCCTTTAACCTCCTCCAGAACCTGGCATGCCAGGAGAGTATCCTCTGTGTGTTGCTTATACCTTGCTGTTGGGTCTGAGTCACTTTTCCTTTCAGTGCAATTGTCTGCCCTGACTCTCTGCCTGACATGGGCTGTGCTTGCTCTCTGTGGTGTTACTGGGACCCAGGCAGTCAGCTCTGAGGGGGTGTGATGCTAGGGAACTTGGGAGCTGGTGGCAGTGTTAACAAAATTTGCACTGGGTCCCAAGTCCTACGCCGGGTCCCCTGAAGCCCTGCACTGGCTGGGGGCACACAGCTGGGTACGGGGCATGACGGTGGCTGCGGCGTACGGCTAGGCACAGGCATTGTCGAGGGGGAATCGGGGAAGGGGGGATGGAGTGACTGGAGGCTTGGGGAGTCAGGAAAAAGAAAAAATACTAAAAGCAGGAAGAGGGGTGGCCCACGTGAAACCGATTAGGTTTGCTTACCAGGGCTTATTGGAGTTTGGCTCCCGCTGTCCAAAGGAGGGGGGATGGGTGCTGTCTTCAGGTGTCAGCGGCGACATGCTGTGGATTCTTCCGGCTGCCTTAAGTTTTCTTGAGCATTTTAAGAGAGGCTGGGCTCATCTTAAGACCATGGCCTTGAGCTCTTAGAAACTCTGTTTCTGTTTCTTCGGGTCTTTATAGATCAAGGTTCAGGCTGCATGGAGAAGAGGGCTCAGCAGAACCTCACTAGAATTTGGTCAAGAGAGTTTTTATCAATATACACAAATTATTTACATCTTTATAGCTTCTCTTATATTTTCAACAGGGCTGTATAATTTGTTCCATAATATCCTTGAAATTTTTATTACATATCTTACCAGAGATATTATTATTGTTTTGTGATTTAAGTAACGTCTTTTTATTTTCTACCTAAAAAAAAAAAATCAAAACCTACAGGAACGTTACTAGAATGACACAGCCAACATTCACATGCCCTTCACCTGCGCTCCGCAGCCGTCAGCATCCTGTAATGTTTACTTTCTCTCTCTCTCACTCCACGTATGTGGTGTGTGTGTGTGTGTGTGTGTGTGTGTGTTTTACCAACATCATGGACTTCACTTCAGGTTGTATTAGCTAAGAACAAAAAACATAAGCCCACATGATTGTCATACTCATGAAGTTTAACATTGATAGAATACTATTATCCGGGGCGCCTGGGTGGCTCAGTGGGTTAAGTCGCTGCCTTCGGTTCAGGTCATGATCCCAGGTCCTGGGTTCGAGCCTCACATCGGGCTTTCTGCTCAGCAGGGAGCCTGCTTCCTCCTCTCTCTCTGCCTGCCTCTCTGCCTACTTGTGATTTCTCTCTGTCAAATAAATAAATAAATAAATCTTTAAAAAAAAAGAATACTATTATCCAACATATAATCCACATTCAAATGTCACTGATTATTGAATCATAATATTTGTTGTAGTCCCCCTTTATCTGATTTAGAAGCCTATTAAAGGTCACACTTGGGGCGCCTGGGTGGCCCAGCCAGCTAAGTGTCTGACTTCAGCTCAGGTCATGATCCCAGTGTCCTGGGATGGAGCCCCAGGTTGGGCTCCCTGCTCAGTGGGGAGTCCGCTTCTCTCTCTTTCCCTCTGCTGCTCCCCCTGCTTGTGCTCTCTCTCTCTATCTGATGAATAATTTTTTTTAAAGGGTCACACTTTGCACTGCACTGCACTGCTGCAGGACCTTGGTCTTCCTTAACCTGGCTGCTCCGTAGGCTGTTGTATTCCTGGTCTGCTGTCAGAGTCACTCTACAAGGGTCCTGCTTTGGGGTCGGAGGTGAGACTTCTCTTCCCTTTTCATCATACCGGGAGGCCTGCAGTCGGTCCCATTACTGGGGCGTGAAGCTTGACCACTTGGTCAAGTTGCATTTTCTAGAATTCTCCATTATAAGTGCTTCTGGGGGAGAGTCTCTGAGGCACTGTTTCCCGTGTTTGTATTCCTTTGAGTATCCTGTTTCCACCAGACTCTTTCCCCAGTGGTTGCTGTGACCTTTGTTGAACCTTGTTTGAATCATTACTGTGCTAGAAACAAAATAGCGATTCTGTTTCTGTAATTTATACCTCATTCATTGGTTAGCTTTCTTCTATCCTGAAGACCTTCTTCCTCATTCTCTAAGGATTTTAGTATCAGAATAGATTCACTTCAAAGATTTATAAACCACTTGGTCATTATTCATTTCGTTTTTCAAATCATCCCAAATTCAGCCAGTGGGACCCTGTTTAAGTTGGCATCTGGGTCCTCTAAGGTGTACCGATCAGTGTTTGAGAAATAAGTAGTATCTGGCAAAAATTGCAACTTTCTCTGTGCTCCTTGCCTGTGCACCTGATTTTGCTACATATACTGATCTTGATTCCAGTAACCTTGTCTAACTCTTCACTTCTAATATGGTGTCTAGAAAGTCTTTTGATTTTATATATTGATAATCATATCTTTATGCATAATGACAGTTTAATATAATTATTTCCAATTATCTTTTTATTCCTTTTGTTACTGAGTTGGCTAGAACTTCCTAGACAAGGCTAATCCTATATAAGAAGACATTTAAAAAAACCACTATTGTGTTCTTTCTAATTTTGAAGTTCCAACATTAAATATGATGTTTGTTCTGGGTTACTACTTGCCATCCTTTCCTCCATTGAAGAAGGTCTGTCTCTCACTTCTAAATCACGGAGTTTTTGTTTTTTAATCCCTAATAGGGTTTGGGTTCTACTAAAGAGCTTGTTTTGCACTTGTTAAGATGAGTAAATGTTTTTTCTCCTTTAATATATTAATGTGGTAAATCATAGTCATGTCTTTTGCATGGGAATCATCTCTGCATTATTGGTATAAGCCTTATTTAATATATTTAATATATTCTGCACTTAATTTGACAACATTCTGTTCAGCCTTTTGGCATGTATACATGAGATTGGCTTCTGTTTTTCCTGTGTCGTATTTCTCTGTTTTATATTATCTAGTTGTCTGAAATCCTTCGTGTTTCAGTATCTTGTGTGTCTACCCCTGACTGTACGGAAATGCGTGTTTATGTCACCTGGGGGTGCCTTGTGTGCACTGTGTTGCAGGGAGGAGCGACATGGCATTTCCCTGTGGCTGTGTCTCTGCTTGGGTGGCTAGGACTGTGTAAGGTGGGTAGCTGTGACACAGAGAGACCCTCCAGGGGCAGGTCCAGACCTCCCAGAGCCAAGGTGGGGGAAGGAGGCAGGGTCACGGGAAATCACATCTCACCCTGGGGGTCACCTATCCCCTCAGGGTTGCCTGGCCCCTGGGGGTCGCCTGGCCCCGGTCTAACTCAGGAGTTCACAGTCTGCACCTGGGAGGTCCCGTGCTTCAGGTGCTGTCATGCCACATGTCCCCTGCTGTGTCTATCAGTCAGTCGGTCTCTGCTCCCTGCTGTGAGCGCATCAGCCCCAGGGCTCAGCCGAGAAGGGTCAGGGGAGTTCAGGGACGCTGACTGGAGGAGAGGTGCTGTCTGGGGAAGGGAATCTTCACGCTCCATGCTGCTTGTTTCTTCTCGGGTATCAGCAGAGGCAGGCACATGTCACGCTCGCCTAAGACCTAAGATTTTCATCGTCATGCCTCCTCACGAGGGATTTCCTTACTGTGTCGGAGCGGAGCCTGTGCCTTTTCACCTGAGCTGTAGGTCCCAACAAGGGGGGCTGCAAACCTAACCCCTGGGTGCTGGACGCTCATCAGTCGCAGAAGTGTGAGTGTGAATGCATATGTGAGCATGTGCCTGTGTGTGTGAGCGACAGCGTGCTGTGTGAGTGTAAGAGCATGTACAAGTGTGAGTGTGTGCATGCAAGTGTGTATGTGCATTGTGCTCAGTGCACGCGTGTCTGGGAGTGTGCATGTCAGAAAATGTGCACATGTGAGAGTGTCCATGTGTGAGGGCATGTGAGATCGTGTGCGCTCACATGTGTACATGTGAGTGAATGTGTGTGAGAGCACCGCGTGCAAGTGTA
>NW_019154119.1:21472444-21512968 GCF_002288905.1 Enhydra lutris kenyoni
TGTGTGTGTGAGTGTGCACGGGTGAAGTGTGTGAGAGACTGTGAATGTGTACATGTGAGTGAATGTGTGTGAGAGCACCGCGTGCAAGTGTACATGTGTGAGTGTGCGTGTGTGTGAGGGCACCGCGTGCAAGTGCATGTGTGTGTGAGTGTGCGTGGGTGAAGTGTGTGAGCACCGTGTGCAAGTGTACGTGTGTGAGTGTGCGTGGGTGACTGTGAGAGAGCACCGCGTGCACGTGTACGTGTGTGTGTGTGAGAGCACCGCGTGCAAGTGTACGTGTGTGAGTGTGCGTGGGTGAAGTGTGTGAGAGCACCGCGTGCAAGTGTACGTGTGTGTGAGTGTGCGTGGGTGTGTGAGAGCACCGCGTGCACGTGTACGTGTGTGTGAGTGTGCGTGGGTGTGTGAGAGCACCGCGTGCACGTGTACGTGTGTGTGAGTGTGCGTGGGTGTGTGAGAGCACCGCGTGCACGTGTACGTGTGTGTGTGAGAGCATGTTTATGTGTCCGTGTGTGTGTGCGCGCACACGCATGTGCATGTAGCATGGTGGGGAGTCAGAGACAAGCCGTGCCTCTCCCGCTTCTTCCCTCGCCTGCCCTCTCCAGTTCGCGCCCCGCTAACTGGGTTGCTTGTTGTCCCGGGAACCCACCCGGTCCCCTGATTCGTGCCTTTGCTGAGCTGTTCTTTGTGTCTGCGCCGTCTCCGCGCTCTCCCCACCGCTCTGCGAGCCGAAATCCTCCTCTGTCTTCAAGATGCAGACGAAGCGCCTTGTTCTCCCTGATGTATCCCAGCCGGGGATACACATTGCTTCCTCTTTGAAGACTTGGCCCGTCTGCTTGAATTATACATGTGTGCGGCAGAGGGCTCCTTTAGGATAAGGATTGTGACTTATTTATCTTCGCATCTCCCCGGTAACTCTCTCCACCCCGGTACCTCAGGCAGCGTCTGGCAAGTGGAAGGTGCTCGATAATTATTTATGAAATTGGGTATTAACTGCTCCTCCTTATTTGTGTGTTTAGTGACATTGTTCAGTTCAGGGGTAAGTGACGCAATCTTGTGAGAAATGGGAGCTTTCCGCCTCCCACCCTGCGGCGAAAATAGTCCCATCCTCTCCCTGCCTGTCTTCCTGCTTCTCCGCCTGGATCTGGCGTCCCCTCCCTCTGCTCCCCTTTCTCTGTCTCACGCGGGCTTCGGGGCCATTGCAGCCGCCGTCCGCTGGTGGCCATGTCCACGGGGGTGGCCACGGAGCGTGGCGGGGCTGCACGCGGCGCCTCGGGACGCTTCTCCAGAAGCCGGGTGGGGAAGTGGCGTCAGCTCCACTCCAAGCCGCTCTTCCCGCCCCCGACCCCGGGAGAATCAGTGGGGGGGCTTGGGAAGCCGCTCCCGAGCCCAGTTCAGTGCCTTCAATTATCCTCAGGGGTGTCGGGAAATTTCAAAACAGAGTTAATTGCAATTCGTGGTGATCACCCACACCTGTGGTGCCACGCCACCCTTGGAGTCTAAGAGCACGATGACGGAAACCTGAATGTCCCCGCTCCAGGAAGACCACTAGGGCGACTGTCCTTTTCTTCCCTGTGCACCCACAGTGTGGCTTTGCGCTCCTGACAGTCGGGTGCTCGTAGGCCCTCGTGCAATCTTGGGTGCCTGCTGAAGCGCCCCCGAGTCTTGGTCTCCTCGGCTTGACGTGGCTGCTCTGAAATCCCAAGGCCTGGATCTGCATATTATGAGAGGGTCGTGTTCAGTCGTCTGTATTCATTCAGCCCAGGGACTGGGCCAGGCTTCTGGGAAAGCTGACTCTACGGGACGTTTATATGACACCCAAAGTTGCACAAGGGACTTCCTGTTTCAGAACAAAGAATCCACACTCTCACCCGTTCTCACCTACCGGCCCTCTGGCACAGGTGGCCCCAAGAAACCCAAGATCACAGCCAAATCGGTTCCCCTAAGCGATTTGTCTTCTCCGACTCCTGGAGACCCTCTCTGAGACCGTTGCTGTTCCCAGTCTGAGGGCGAGGAGAGGAAGTTCAGTGGGCTCCCCGGGCCCCCATACACCCTGCTGGCTGGGAGCCACCCAGCTGGAGCGCAGGCATCACGGAATAGGAGCGTCCGGACCGTCCATGGCCGTGAGCCACTTCTAACCCATTAGTGAGCTTTGAGCCACCCCACGCCTGGGGACCCACCCGTTCTCATGTACAGCTTTTGCTGGGAAGTTCCTGCCTCTGCCAGGTGACGCTCTCTCGACTCGGGATCCTCTCCATTCCCACTCGCCCGCACACCCCGGGGTCTTCCTTCATACCTGGCGGGAGAAGGCCCTGCCTTCTGTCTGTGCCCAGCATGCTCTCCCTTCTCATGTGGCCTTTCGTGCTTCAGAACTGGCATTAAAATCATTGTCACACGGGACACAGTGTGGGAATACCCTGTTTAAGGGCAAGGACGTGTCCAGGTTGTCTTTGCTATGCCCACAGGACTTGGAACAGTGCTTGGGACACTGCGAATGGAAAGCTCAATGGACTGTGTTTGCAGAATACTTGGAGGAGGGCTGTGCTGCCGTAAGTGGGAGGGTGTGACTTTTGTGCATGCTTTTGTGGTCCGTGACATGTGGTCTGCACCTGGGAGGGGGCCACGTGCCACTGCAGTTACTGTCACTTAAAGAAACACGAGCCACCTGTGAACAACAGGGGCGCGGTGTTTCCTGTCTCCATGCCTTGGACCATGGAAATGGGCCTCTACTGATCTCTTGACGTCCACAGAGAGAGGATTAGTCCCAGGGTGGAGAGATCAGAGGAGACTCCCAGGCAGAGACCCCATTTTCTGATAAGGGAACTATAGCCTGGAGATAGGAGGAAGAGCTCAGACCTCCCGGCTCCTGAGCAAGTACATTTCCTGCTAATAAAAAGATAAATTTAGTTGTGGTCTAATATAATGGATCATGTCGACAGGGTGCAGGGCTGAGTCACTGCAGTGTTCTCTAGCTTGGGCCAAGAGCTTGAAGAAACCCTGCTTAGGAAGCCCTTTTGTACTGAGTATCTACAGAGGACCAGTGCCAGGGGGCACTTCTTGAAGTAGAATTCATGCAATTTCACTGCATAAATTATGATGGTTAATTTCTGAATCAAAGAAATCTTGATTATATTCTATTCCTAGAGAATGTGGTGTGTGTGCGTGTATTTGCCTGTGTCTGTGTGCATGTATGCACGTGTGTGCATACACGTGTGTATTTACACATTGCCTTCATAAAAAATGGAAATGATTTCGAGCTCTCATTTGTCTATCAATGTACCATTTTTGGGTTCTGAGGTACTCGTCCTCCATTTTTTATCACAATAGTCACACCCTTGACCAGGCCTGTGAGTCTATGCTGCAGAGACATACTTGAAGTCACTTCTTCTGATCCATCAGTGCATGATTAAGAGCCAGCAGTGGCTGCTGCGTTGGTTATGATAAAGGTAATCACATAAACCAAGCTGACCTCTTTCTGCATCCTATAGGAAATGGGTTTGTATGATGTGGAGAACTTGTCTGCAGGTTTGGATCCTCAATAGAAAGACCTTGGACAGATGAGGTCCAGGGGACTTTGTACTCTACAAGGTCAGGTGCACATGGAGTCCTGGTGATGGCCTTTGTCCTTTACCCCATGCATCACTATCCCCTGTAGGAACCCAGATACTTCCAACTTGGTGATGATATTCTGCAAGGATCTGACTGAGTTCGGGTTCTGTAACAGGTTGGTAGGGAAAGATGCTGCGATAACAGGTTATGGCAGCTCTCCCCACAAGGATCTTACCAGAGAAGGTAGAGAAGGAAAATATAAACTTTTTGTCAAACTATAAAACTAACACAGGGGAATTCAAATGGAAGATGATAGACGGAAGCTAACGCTTTCATGCACCAATCCCAAATGAAATAAATAAAAGTAAAGGCCAAAAACAGCAAAAATGTTCACTGGCAACAATGAAATATTCAATATCACTCATAAATTTTTAAGTGAGTGACCAAGTAGAGGAGAAGAACTCTGACACAGTGAGCCCTCCAGTGTCTCCAAGCCCCTCAGCAGCACCCTAAAACAGTGCAAGGACAAAGGGTGCGTCAGGACAATACTGGAATCTCACTGCACTCCCAGTTTGGAGGGAAGCCAACAGAGGGTGTGAGCAGACAGATTGATCGGTGAACTGGTGGGACTGGTACAGAGTCACAGAGGAGGCAATGGGACAATGTGGATGCGCTTCGTGTAACAATTTACTTGGATGCACTTCATGTAACAGTTCACTTAAAATGTTGCAGATGCTAATTAGCCTCCTAAGTGAGGGGGACATAAGGCATTTCCAGGCACACAAACTATCCTTGCTAAAAGAACTACTGAAGGACGTACTTCAGCAAGAAGAAAACCAAACTCGCTGAGGACAACTGACAGAGAGGAAAATGGTGATTAAAGAAAGAAGTAAATCAAGTTGCTATGGAAGTGTCATAGGTTCTTTTTCATAACCTTAAAGCTTGGTGGATTGACAGTCCTACGCAACAACACCAGGGAATGGGTAGAGGAAATTGGGTTTATAGGTGTTTCTCTTATTTGGAGGCAATGTATGGAAATTAACCAATTCACCAAATAAATTGATTATTTATAAATTAAATTAACCAAAATAACCACTTGTATTTTGTTAGAAAAATGCAAAGGATAAGGTAAGTTAGAAAATATAAAGGTAATCACTAAAATAACATAATGGGACAGTTCTAAGCAAGGACAGGAAAAACAGGGGTTGAAAAATAAGGATTCACCTAACAGAAGGCAGAGAAGGAGAAATCAAATAAAAAATTTTAAATTACAAATGTGAAATACAGGTGATAGAACATATCAGAAATCACAGTAAATGAAAATATAAAATTCACTTATGTTTTGTCTAAAAGACTTGGTATTGAAAACAATCTCTTGTATACAATTTATAAGACATGCTTAAAATATTTATTAAACATCACAGGATGGAAAAATGTATATCAGAAAAGTAACTAAAAATTAACATAACTATTTTAATATGGAATGAAACACACTTCTAGGGGAAATTAAGGGTAAAATAGATCACAAAAGAAGCAATGTATCAATAACTTACTATAATTACAAACCTGTATACACCTAACTTATCGTCTTACAAAATATATGACAAAACTCAACAGAAATACAAGTAGAAATTGAAAAATCCATAACGAGCAGGAGTTATTATCAGGTGTCTCTCAGATACTGATAGATGAAGTTTACGAAAAGTAAAGTCACAAATTATTTAAATAATACAATTACACTTGATTTAGGCACGTACATATACAAGCAATAAAGACAGCTTGTACATTTTTACTGACGTAGAAGATTTTAAAAAGCTATTTATAATGGGGCCGCAAGCGGGTTCTCAATAAATCCAAGGTATTTATATAATAAAGACCATCTTTCCTGATAATAGTGCAATAAATTTATAGCAGGAAAAGCACCTATGCCACCCAGAACCGCACATGTGCAAATTTACATTTGTTAAAAAGTCATAATGTTCATGATATCCCATTTACATAAAATCATTATTTTATTTTTAAGTTCTTAATTCTAGCGTGATCAGCACACTGTGCTAGGTCGGTTTCAGGTGTCCCCCGTGTGATTCGGCGGTTCTGGACACGACTCGGTGCCCATCACGAGAAGTGTGCTCTCGATGCCATCACCTGTTTCCCCCACATCCTGCCCCTGCCCCTCTGGTGGCGTCAGCGTGCTCTCCCTCGTTAAGAGTCTGTCTCCTGGTTTATCTCTCTCCCTCTCTCTGTTTTTCTTTCCCCTTTGCTCACTTGTTTCTTAAATTCCACATATGAGTATGATCTTCTGGTTGTCTTTCTCTGACTTATTTTGCTTCGTATTATATCCTCCAGACCCACCCACGTTGTCGTACCCACTTGCGCGGAACGACATGTGTGTGCACGTGCACGTAAGGACACGGGAAGGACATCCATGAAGGATAATGATGAACAGCAGTAGATGGTCATTTCAGGGGGGCGAAAAAAATCTTTCTACATTCTTTTTTAAAATTTAGTCTTTGTTTTTCCACTGGATATGGGGTTTATTTATAGAATCTTTATGGTGAAAATAATTCTAAATATTTATGTTTTAAAAATAAAGGGGCAATATTACATCTTTTGTGTTGGACAGAAATGAGTGCGATATGCAACAAAATGGCGAAGGGAAGCGCCTCGCCTCCAACGGACGCATAGAAAGTGTCCAGTTAATAAGCTGTTAATTAAAGCAGAAAATGAACCGTTGAGCAACTCCGAATAAAAGGTAAGGGAGACCCTGACAAACATAAAAGCAAAATTAAAATAAAAATCAGGATCACTGGAGATGGCTTAAAAATGTAGTTCTTCCAAAATTAAAGTGAGAATATTAATTGAAGTGAAAAGAGACGATGCCTACAGACCGATGCTAGAGACCCAGGCGCGGGGGATGTAGGATCCGCGTGCCACGGAGGAGTGCCGTGGCCGTCACAAGACAGAGAATCCGGCTGCTCCCCGCTCGCGGGCTCTCAGGACAGCAGGCTGGCCAAGCGGCACCGTCTGTGCCCCTGCAAGGTGGGCTTGCTGACTCTGACCCGGCCTGGGGACCGGGGCTTTGAGCTACCTGCTCGCGCAAGGCGCCCGTGTTAACTCACGTCACGGCGCGGGCGTGCCTGCGGCAGTGCCGTTTCGGCCGGCGCAGGGAGAACTGCCACACGCGTGACCCAAGAAGCAGCGCGCTGCGGTCACTGTTGCTTGGGTTCATTTGTTTAAATTCGGGTCGTGGATTAGAGCAGGACTCAGGATGAGCGCAGCCCCGCTCTTCATCATCCCCATTTGTAAATCAAGTAGGTCCACGTCCATCCCCTGCTCTCCAGACCTTGGCTTCATTGTCTTCCCAGCAGGGATTAGTGGGCGCGGCAGCGGGTGAAGGGATCACGAAGCGAGAAGGAGAGGAAAAACCCAGATCCTGCAGCAGACTTATCTTCGAGTAACCTGGCAGGCAACCTAATCTATCCGCATGAACGCTTGTCCCGAGAGGTAACTCGCACATGAATATTTGAAGCTTTTCGGTCTGCTATTGATCTGTGGCCTGCCAGTATCCAACCGGTTAATTTAATTTGATGCAAAAACATAAGGAATTGGGAGCAAACCAACATCTTTGAGCAGAGAGGTAGGGCAGAGTGAGTTCATGGTTTAGAGAAAAGCTCCCCATCGACCGGCGGGAAGAGAGCGTGGGGGCAGCTAGTGCCTCCCGTCCCAGTTCACGGGGGGACACACTCCCGTGTAAGGATTTGAGAGAGGAAAACGTCTTCTCTGCTCAGAATGATGGAATCATTCGTTTATACACAGAAAGTCTGAGTTAAGAAAAGGGCCTACTCGAGCCAAATGGGATCTCTAACATACTGTTTCACAAATTCAATTAGCTTTTTAAAGCGGGCTTTCATCCTAGCGCCCCCACGGCCCAAGCTCTCTGCGTGGACCCGGGGCGGGTGTCCTGGGTTCTGTGGACTTAGAACTCCAGAGGAAAGGCGCAAACTCACGTCAGCTGGAGGCGAATTCAGTGTCTTTGGTTCCTCTTTGATTTATTCTCCTTATTCTTAAGTTGCTTTCTCTTCTCAGAGGTTTGGTGGAACCAGTAGTAACAAACATTCCACCTGACTACAAGTTGCACCGTTCCCAACATCCCTATTTTCTTCTTTTCAGGCAACGAATGGCTTGTATGGTGTCAATCCCCAGAGCCGGGTAGAAGTTTAGCAAAGAATCCTGTGTCCTTACAAAGGAACTTACCTCCCCTGAAAATACGACATCACAGCCCCATTTAAAGAAACAAAGATGCGTTTGCACAATAGCAACCTCCAGGGCCGTGAAAGCATCGCAGGCGCGATCCCCAGCCCACGACTTGTGAAGATACCTGGTAAATATGTATCTTTTTCCTGTAAAGGTGAGGAAAGCCTAACCTGGGAGAGTTAGCCACCGACGACGAAGACATTGCCGAAACCAGAGCAGCTCGGGTGGACGGGATTCCAAGAGGGACCCCCCCTCCCCGCACGGCCCCCTGCTGTGTGCTCCGGCATAACCCGTTCCTGAAAGTGTGGCCGTTGCCTGCTGTGGGTCCGCTCACTCCCTGGGTTAGGTCATGTCTTGAGACACAGGTGACCAGACGGTGACTCCCGTGATATCCGTGCACCATGTAAGCCTCCCTCCTCAGAGAGATGCTCCCACTGACCTTGGAGAACCAGCCGTGTGGGCCCTGTCGATGCAGGGGGCCATGAGCGGGACCTGAGACCCCCTCTAGGAGCGGAGAGTGGTCCCGGTTAACCACCCAGGGAGCAGGCCCTCATCATACAGCCGCAAGGAAATGAATTCTGTCAACAGCCGGAAGTGGCTGCGCCCTCGCTGAGTCTCCCGCGAGGAAACAGCCATGGGACACCCTGACTTCAGCGCTGTGAGTCCCGGAGCCGAGGGCCGGGCTACAGTGGGCGGGAATCGTAGCCACGGAGGCTGGGAGGTGACAGCAGGTGTCTGCGTGAGGCGCTCCCCTGCGCTGTTTGTTACACGGCAACAGAAAGCTGACACAGTAGCCAACGGCCTCAAATAAGGAAACGTCTCCTGCACTGGTCAGTTCTGTGTCTAATGCTCCGTACTAAGGCTCACCAGTACAGAAATCCTACGTGCTTCCCTTGTGTTCCCTGAGCTCAGTGGGAAAAACCTGGTACCTGATGATCTCGTGTTCACCGCATGCCATCGCATGCTTCCAGGAACCCAGAGAAGCACATGTCTTGTGCCTGTGTCCCACAGGAGAAAGTTAGGCTTGGTGGACAAGAGGTCCCAGTGCCCGAAACCTCAGAGTCCCCGTCTCTCAACACATCCACGGTCTCCTGCAGCCCCATCCCCTCCTGGGGTCAGGGGGCTTCTCTCTCTGCTTTCGTGGTTTTTCTGTGTTGCTACAGAACTGCGGGTCCTTCGAGGGGAGGCACTGACCAAAGCTTTAGGTTTGGCCTCCAGAGCGCTCTGGCCCATCTGTCCTGGCGCTCCCGTGGGGCGTAGAGCTCCGTGAGAACCCACCGAGCATGGGCAAGCAGAGCGAGGACGGGAGGTTCCAGCTGCCGCACCCTCCGCATAGCCTCACGGCGTGAGTGGATTTTCCTGGCAAGGAAACACCTCTGGTTCCCATCAGATGGGAGAGGGACAACAATCATTGTCCAGTGAAGGGGAAACGGTCACCGTTTTGGCATTTGTCACATTAAATTGTCAACACAATTTTGTGCCTTCCACCAATAGTCGTGGGTTTCAGAAAGGGGAGGCTACCTGGGGGTCAGGGCACGAGGCCGGCCTATGTAACGGTTCTCCCGCTTCCTACCTGTGTGCTGGTGCCCGCCTGCTCTCAGCGGGGAAGCGTCCGGCGGTCTCACGTCACACCTGGTTCATTCGCTGTTTCTAGCTGCGGAGTCTGTCTCCTTCTGGGGGTCGTTGTCCTCGGTGATACCGGGGGAGGAGGGGAATGATGCAGGGGACCTGGTCCCCCTCCCCAGGGCCCTCCCCGTCAGCCCGGGAGCCCTGGGGCATGGGCCTGCGCCAGGTGCCAGGACATCCCTCAGGATGAGGCCAGCTGCTGCGTGTGCCCCTGGCGGATGCCTTCCTTCCCCAGTGTCCCTTCCCACTTCCCCACGATGCCCTCCCCGAGGGAGGCTATGCCTTCTCCCACTCCTGAGACCGGTTATAAGTGGACCTCATTGGATGTCAGCTCTTCTTGTTGGAATGAGGGCTGGTGGCGGCAGTGCTGCAGCGAGGACCGGTGATCGCGTTGTGGGAGGCGCCGTGAGGGGCCAGGGCGAGTGCCTGTGCCCCACCTCCTTTCACCCAGGCTGTCTCAGGCGGCGCCGGGGTCCAGAGGGCTGTTGGGCAGGAAGTGCACTGGCTCTCTCCTGTGATTCTGAGAGCAAGCACATAGAAAACCGCTTTGCCCGCGTGATTTTCTTTCTTGGGGCTTCTGCGCTCGGCTCGTCTGCACTGCTGAGGCTCTGAAGGGTTGTTAACAGTTGAAATACTCAGAGAGGACTGTAAAAGACACATTGTAAGGACAAATGCTAACGCTGCGGACGTCTTCGTAACGCGCGGTAGCTATGACTCGCTGTTGCTAGTACTTTTAGGAAACCAGAGACTGTTCCCTTGGAGGGTTTGCAAATGCGTCCCCAGCAGCCAGAGATTGGGGGGGGGGTCCTTGCTGCTATCTAAAAGAATTTCATTTCCTTCTCTTTGTAGGAATGAAAAATAACTTAAAATAGAGCATCCCTGGGTCTCCATGATTCCAGCGGGAGCCGGTGGGCTGGGTGTGGTGGGAGGCAGGGCCCGAGCAGCCCGCCATCCCCAGGGACTCGCCCCTGCTTGTTTGTACCTGGATCCTGATGGGCTGCCCGGGGCTCAGGCCCCGAAGTCACCGCCGTGAGGCTCAGCCCACCTCCATTTGTACAATGAAAACAAAATCTGTTGCAAAAAGGGAAGTGATCATGTTGCAAATATAGGGAGTTCACGTGTGAAGAGGAAATTTCACTCCCTATCGTGCCCTCTTAGGAGAGATGGTTGACGAATCTCGAGTCTGCGTGAGAAATCGTGGGCTCTGGTCTGGAGGGCGCCAGGCTCTGGGACGTCTGTGGCGGCCTGCTCGCCGGGAGGCCAGGAAGCTCACTTCTCCTGGAGAGGTCTCTGGGAAAAGACCGTTTCTCACAGCGCAGCTCGGTGAGCCCGGGCTGCCGCCGTGCAGGGGTCCTATGGGGCGTGGGCCCCGTCCCCTGCCCACTGCTGGCCCCTGCCGATTCTTGTTCCCTTCTCCAGGCTGATTTGGGAGCCCACTAGGTGCCGTATTTATTTGAATGCATTACAGTAAACCGTAGCGGACAGACCCGGTGATTGTAACTGAACGTGTTTGGAATGTGAGGCCGCAGATCACGGGGGTCAGCACCTCCCTGGGTGTCTCTGTGGCCTCTTACTCCCCACGGCGTGGCCGGGCCGGCATCGTGAGACCACGCGAGGGAGCCGCCTCCCACGCCCCCCAGAGTCAGAACCGGAGTTCTCAGCTTGCCTCCCACTCCTGTGTGAAACTGGGAACTTTAATAATCTCCTGGAGTTACCTTCTCTGTAAAATGGATGTAATTCATACATTGTATGATTTGTTGTGAAAGAATGGGTAAGTTAAGGCTCACAGAGCATTTGGGATGGCGTCGTCGTTTTTCTTGTAAAACGGAATGGGAATGTTGAGGCTTCTTAAACAGGCTATGCAGGCACTTCCCCATCTGGGAGTTGCCTCCTCTCAGTCCGGACTGAGTTAGGAAGGGAAGCGGGATGAAGGCAGACAGCTGACATTTGTGGAACAACAAAAAATTTGTGGCTGGTGGGCTGCCTGGAAGAGAGGGCGCCTTACATCTGAGACTTCCCTGAGCGACTCGGGTCTGGTCCACCAGCCTCCCTCAGTCGGCTTCCTCTTGTGCGGCGGGAGGAGAGTACAGCCACCTTTCTGGCGGTCTTGAGGACTCAGTGGAAGACGGTGTACAAAGACGGTACGCGCTCATCAGGGAAAGCCTCTTGTCAGTTCTCTCCATGGGCCCAGGCTGGATATCGCGAACCCCTTGGGCGACTTTGACGAGCGTGGTTCCTGAAGAGAGATAGACAAAGAAACAAGAAACCGCAATGACCAGGTCCAAGATGAGCCAACGGACTTTGAGGCTTTGGTGGTCCATGAAGTCCCAGCCTCCTCAAGACAGCCTTGAGGTGCCGGCAGCAGACGTCCCCGCTGGGGCCTCATGGGGCTTTTCAGCCAAAGGAGAATGAGAAAAGGGTTTTGTGAGCTGCCTGAGTCGGCAAGGCCTGGAAGGAGGGTCGGGGTCTGCCTCTGCTGTTGGTCCGTGGGGACTGTGTGGATGTTTTTCCATAAGAGGGGGCCACGGCGTCCCGAGAACGGTATATGGGGCACAGGTGTGATGGGGGACAGTGCAGGACACCTGTGGTTGTGCTTTGGTGAGATCCAGACAACGAGGTGCGGCTCAGACCCTTGGGATTTGGGGGTGGAGTCCAGGGGTCGTGTGGAACGGGGTCCTGGGTGAGCCCATGGGAAGTCTGTGAACTCAGGTGGGTGAAGCCTGGAGGGTTTTGTGCTTAAGCTCTTTTCCTTTAAAAAATAGCTACAAGAGGGACGCCTGGGTGGCTCAGTTGGTTAAGCAGCTGCCTTCGGCTCAGGTCATGATCCCAGCATCCTGGGATCGAGTCCCACATCGGGCTCCTTGCTCGGCAGGGAGCCTGCTTCTCCCTCTGCCTTTGCCTGCCATTCTGTCTGCCTGTGCTCGCTCTCTCTCCTTCTCTCTCTCTGACAAATAAATAAAATCTTAAAAAAAAAATAGCTACAAGATGAAAAACTTGAGAGTAACCTGTGCTCACGGCAACAAGTAAAAACCAGGCAGGTGCATGAAGGGAACAGCGAACTGGCCACCGTCACGTCCTCCAACGGTAGGTACCGAGCGAGACCAGACCTTTCTGCCTCCTCACAGAAAGACAGTTCACGTGGAAACGCAGTAATCCACACAAACACACGGTCCACCTACAAAACCCATGGACGTGCGCATGTATTTTTTCTTAGAAAGATGAGCTGTTATTAACATATTCCGGGTTTTTTCTTTGTGATTGGAGCCGTGTCGTGCGTCGTGTGTGTGGAGGGCATATGCAGAGCGGAGGACGGTCTCAGCTGTGGCGTCCGCTTGCTGGGACAGCCCTCGCCAGTACTGCACATGGAGCAGCAGAAGACGGTGGGCTCCCCGTCTAGAGGCGGAACCCCCCTGTCCTGGCTTGTGCTGTCTCAGGGGCCCCGGGAACGGTCCGCTCCAGGCCGTTCTCCTAGCTCCTGGGGGCTCTGTGCCTCCGTCCCTCCCCTGCGTATCTGTTGCTCTCCCCGTGCGTGTCTGTCTTTGCGCCGGCATTTCCCCCTTTTGTAAGGACGCCCGTCTATTGCCTGTATGACTTCATCTTTACCAAAGTCCCCATTTCCAAGTAAGGTCACATTTCGAGATACAGGAGGTAGGGCTTCAGCAGCTGAATGTGGGGGACACCCTTCAAGCCGTAACAGTGGCTGGACCTTCCTTGGCCGTGACAAGCACTGCAGGCTGCCCACCCAGTAACAGCTGATGGTGCTCATTCTGGGGTCCTGGTCCCCCCAGCACCGGCGCACATGCCGATGCCTTGCCGTCCCCTTGCTGGTCCCCTTGTTGGCTCTGGAATGGGTCGTGCGGCCATCGTGGCTACTGAAGTGTGAGGGGAGGGTGCCTGCCTTTCTAGGGACACTGACTCTGCCCTTCCCGGGGGACAAAGAGCCCGGGGTGCTGGGCCGGCTTTGGGCACTGTCCCGGGAGGCTGGGTGCTTGCCACCCTGGCTTCTTGTCGCCTCCCAGAGAGGCCTGGCGAGGAGCACGGTTTGTGGCAGCTCAGCCACGGGGAGCCCGCCTCCTGCAGGATTTCATGGCGCCTCTGACCCCACAGCACCGTGCCACTTGTTGTGTTTCCTATTTTTTAAACTGTTTGGGTTCGGACAGAGATGTACTGATTGAGAGTGTGGGTGAGCTGTGACCTCATTCAGCAGGCAGCGTGCCAGGTTTTCTGTTTCTCATAAACAGCTTCACACGTAGTGGGGGCGCATGCACGTGCGTGAACCTCTCCACATACAGGGAGCTCCGCCCTTGGGGACCAGGAGCATAGACCCCAGAGGCAAGGTGGCCTGCTCACGGGGCGTGTGCAAGTCCCAGGGGCACGGGCACTGCACGCCCGACTCTGCTCGTTTGCCAGCATCCTCACGGGACCGGGCACCCCCAAGCTCATCAAAAGTGGGGCTCAGCTGATGCTACACGTGCCCCTGCCGTCTCGGCGTCTGGACCGGTGCGTCTCGCGTGCAGGGTCATGTGGTGGGTCCTTCTCCCGTCTCCTGAGTTGCTTGCTTGGACCTCGCGTCTGCTGTGCCGGACGGTCGGGCTGCAGGCTTCACTCTTGCTTCTGCCGTTCCTCCAGGTCCACGGCTGGGTCTTAGGATACATGTTTGCATTAAAAATTACCATTCGAATAGAAAAGGCCTCTTTATCAAGAGTTTTAAATTTTCCTGCGCAAGAACTGAAGTCCTGTGTCTAACCCTTTGGGGGTTTGGGCCAGCGTGCTTTTTAACAAACTCGAAATTGGAATCTTGGTTTAGGTTCATTCCACTTTATTTCCCTGGCAAATGTAGGGGTGTTGGCAATGGGGAAGAAGAATTTCAAGGTGCATTATTTCAAGGAACAGTCTCCTTCATGACGGGCACGACAGACGCCCTTTGCCGTGGACGACTTTACACGGCGAAGCTTCATTTTGGTTCTCTGCTGTGACACGTTGTCGTGCCCGCAGTGAGCCTTCCCAACACTGACACCCTTGAATCTGTGTGCTTCAACAGAGTACCTGCTCGGAGACATTTAAGCAACGATGGTGAAACAGCTCCAATTAATCAGTTGTGACTGATTTAAATGGAGCCTAATTGCTCTTACGGCTGGTGTTGATTTGGCTCCGAGCCCCGAACGGGGCCAGGTGCACGCCGTCCCTGCAGGAGCGCTGTGTCCTCGGTCACCTGGAGCCCGCGAGCTGCTCTGTTCGGTGGGGCCTGTGGTTGGCTTTTCCTATTTTGGGAGACAATAAATCAGAATGTTCTTCCTGGCAAGTGATGATAGTCCGAAATTTCCTTCTCGATATGAAGAAAGAGAGGCTCGTTAAGTCAAAGGCACTGGGGACGGAGTTTCTTTTGTCATTCTTTTCTTCAGAAGAGCACCTCGTGCTCTGACAGAAGATTGCTCATTAATCCCCGTGGAATGACGCAATCACTCAAGTGGACTCGAGCTACAAAAAATTTCTAAAGACCCTCGCGGTCATTCACTGCTCGCTGCGGCTTCTGTGAGGCCGTGTGTCCCCACCGAGGACACCGAGTCCCTGCTGGCCATTGGCTCCCGCCCCTGTTTGCTTTTCTGTCGCATCAGGAACGATGCCCCGTGCTTCCAAGCCTGGCACAGCCGACACTGGGTTTCCAGGGCACGCGGCGGCCGAGACCTGGAGGCGGGTCCGTCCTCACCGGGTGTCCGAGGGAGCGCGTCAGTCTGGCAACGTCGGGTAAACACAAAGGCCGTTCAGGGCCCAGGATGCACATTCTGCCTGTTAACCCCCACATGCTGGAGGGGCAGGTGCGGACGCGGGGGCACATGGAATCCGCCTGTGAGCGAGAAGAGAGACGCCCCGAGAGTGGGCCATGGCGCGGCAGATGCCTCCCTTCCGCCGCTGGCCATGGCTCGCACGCGTGGGCAGTCCGGGGGGAAGTACGACGTGCCCCGTTTCTGGGGACACACGCCCAGCGCCATGAAATGGGGCCGGTCTCAACCATCAAAGTGTGAACAATTCTCTTAGCACCTGTTTTTTGGAAAAGCGAAACGATTCCTAGCCCTGCTCCGGCTCTGGTGGGGCTGCGTCTGAACTGCGCGGGGACGTCGTGAATCTGGAGGCAGAGGCAAGAGTCTGGCTCTCACATCCCCGGAGGCCTTACTCCCCATTCCAGACCCGGCGCCCTTTCTGTAAGAGAGCAAATCGGCCTCGGGGGTCACTGGGAACATCAACCAGGATGGTTGAGAGCGAAACCAGGTGTAATTCACGCCTCAGGCCCGACGCGGCTGTGACCCCAGACGGCGTAGGTGTTCGGGGTGGCCCCAAAGTCTCGGCTTCTCTCTTGTCACATTGATTGTTTGTGAAAATAATGCACGCACCGTTGGAAACGTCAGCTGGCGCTGATGGCATGGGTCCCGGCTCTGCTCCTGGGAGAAACGTCTTCGTACCCGCCTTCTGGAACCGTGTGTGGGTGCTGCCGCGGTGAGCCTGCCAGCCCTACACGTGGTCTTTGACCCTCTGCTCTCACGCTCGAGGACTCTGCTTTACCTCCCTCCCTCCCCAGCTCCCTTCCCTCCTATAGTATCAAGTCACTGATTTTAGTGAAATCAGTAATCAGTGTTTGTATCATGAAACTGTATAAATATTGTTCTTTCTAGAACCAAGATGTGTGCCATGATCACATCCTGGTTTTTTTCCGGGAGTTAATACATCACTTTGGTACTTGTAATTTTTCAAGCGAAGGTCCTTATTTTTCCCAGATGATTGATCATATAATTCATTGTATTATTTAGCTGTGCAAATGCAGTCCTCTGTGGAACTCAGTAAGGCACCGCGGTTATGTTTTCTCTTGGACGCTTTTGTTCTTCCTTGGTTTAACGACTGTAGCATGTCCTCCTCGTTTAGTTTTCTCAACAAACGTCCCTTCCTCCTTCGCAGATGAGCCTGATTCCCACCGACTGCTCTCTCGGACCTCTGCCTCTGGGGACATTTTCTGTCATCCTAAGGCTTCTCTTCTCCGCGCTCCCAGCCCCAATCTATATCCTGGAGCTCTTTCTGGATTTACTGCTTTCTTGTGCTGGGCCAGACTTTCCAGCGTCTTCCAGAGAAACGGTACATCAAAGGCCAACCCCTGCCTTCCTTTGTGCCTTGAATCATCCGCGGCCATCTTGCACACATGTTGTGAACTTGGGTCAATGGAGAATTCCTTCAGAATTTTTAATTAAGCATCTGCCTGAAAAAGCATGATCTCATTTTGAATTTTTAATCCAGATTTGTTGTTAAAAAAAAATCCCATCTTATTCTGATTCTCATTCTTCTGGGTATAAGGACGCTGCTCCCGCCACCTCCTGTGTTTTCTCTGAAATTCTTTAAAACTGGGTTCTTGGCCTCTGATGATCTGATAATACTTTTTAGTTAATCGATTTAATTAATTTCTTCCTAGATCCTTTCCAAACCTGGTGCTGGGCATTCGGCCGGCCCATTCTATCTCATGACTTACGTTTTTTAAATATGAGCACTTTCCATGAGTTAATTTCTCCATGAGGACTTCCACTTGATCCCCCCCCCCCGTCCATTTCTGGAGGTCTTTGTCGGTCAGATGTTAGACCTCCCGCCTTCACTGCTTATGTCTCTAACACATTTTCGCAGAATTCCACCACTTTTTGTTCTTTTGTCCTACTTCTTGAAAGATTTCTTCAATTTTATCTTTCAACCATTTATAAATTTTAATATTTTGCTGTCAGTTTTTAACTCCTAAGATTTTGTCCTTTTCTCGAGTGTCCCTAGCCTTGTTTTATGTATGAAATGTTGAGTTATAACATTGAAGACGTTAATTAAGGTCCTTTTGAGGTTTCCCTCTGTTCTCCATGTTATGTCTCCGTCCTTACGCTTTTTACTTTTGTCTGTCCTTTCTATTAGAGATCTCGTTAAAGTCTGATATGCCATGGCTTCCTCTGCCAGGCTCTCCGTCCATCGTCTGTGTGTCTGTCCTGTCTGTATCCGTCTGTCAGTGCACCTGCTCACCTACCTACCGACGCAGCGGGAGCCCTACACACGATGGGGGTGTCGCGCCATGAGAGACTGGACGTCTGCAGCGGGTGAATCGCGGGTTGCAATGAGTAGCGAGACCACTCAGCATCAAACGGTGGAGGTTCTCCTCCTGAGCCTGTCGGTCTTTTCCCAGCGGACGTGTGGTTAGGCGGTCCAGGTGTCTAGCTCTTCCATCCGAGGCCGTCATTCCTGCCGTGTCAACCCCATGCACGGCGCCCCCCGCACCCGCTACGCCCACCTAATGCTGTGCCCTCCCCCTCAGGTTCTGCAGGAAGGGAGGCCCCAGGCTCCCGGTCAAGGATCAATATCAAATTGTTCCCCCGCGTGGATAAGGTAGTGGGGTTTGGATTTCCAAACAATCGGTCCCATAGCTTTGGTGTATGAGTGTCCCTTTGAGTGCTGAGTCTAAGTATCTGTTGGGAGAGTGAGTGTCTTCTTACCGGCGTCCTTCTCTGCAAGGCTGTCCCCTGTACCGAGCCAACTCTTCTTCATGCTTCCTGCCTGTCACACGTCACTTGAAATTGCTTGTCTGCTAATACTGCCTTTTCCCATTTGCCTCTGGGGATTTATACCTCTCTATTTCTTTAACTTTTTGGAGGTGAGGTCACAGGAGGGAGAAGATATAAATTTATGTTCTCAGCCCTTTAAATTTAACAGAAGTCCAAAGACTTCTCCTTGCAGAGAGGTTGTTGAATGATGGGTTTCAGTTGAAAGGGCCTCGGGAAATTGAGGACAGAGCACCTTCAGGTCTGAGGTTTGGAGACTCAAACTTTTATCTCTGACAGAAAAGTAAATCCCCTCCCTAATCGGATACAAAGCACTAGCCTTGGCCCACAGATTCGCAAGGAGAAACCAGCTCACCCCCCAAAGAGCAAGGAGCTAGGCCAGGAACTGGGATGGTTTCTCACACGGGTCGAGTGAACCCGCACATTGGACACCGCGCTTCTCTGTCGTTCGGGTTCTTGCTGCCGTCAGGGACGGTGAGGCTCTCCCGGTGCTGGGAAGATGGGCATCAGCAGGGCTGGGGAAATCTCGTTGACGATTAGACTTAAGAAGCTGGATTTCTGGAGGAATGGGTTGAAGTAGGTCACACGGTCAGCAGTTGCTGGGGCTGCTGGTGAGGCGTGGGGGTGGGGGTGTCTACACTGGCTGAGAAACAGAGACGTCTTTTGGGGTTCTTGTACACCCTTGTGCACGGTGATGGTGAAGGTGTCACCCCCCACCTTGTTTCGTCACAGAAGGTTCTGAGGAATGGATGTTTTTGGAGTCACAGGGAGGAATGTGAGGGCGGGGAGTGGGGAAGTCTACGCGGGACGGTCTGATGTCGGGGACAGAACCTGCAGCTGGCGTTAGGATCACCCAAGTGAACCTCGAAGCACTTTGCCTTTGAAGAGACAGTGATGGGCTCGGGCATGGGCAGGCACCCGGGCCACCCCCACCGCGGCGCCCGCCGGCTGAGCCCATCAGGGGAGTCCTTGCTCAACCGTCTGCCGCGGACTGGAGACGTTTGCGTGACGTCACGCAGGACCGCACTGTATGGCGGTACGGTCCCCTCTCCCTGGCAGCCCAATTCCCTCTCTAATGTCCACGTGTGCTCATTGTCCCGGTCACGAGCGAAGGAAGGCTTTGCTGTCCACAGGGGCTCAGGGGAGCAGTCACTGCTGGAACATGTCGGTGCCCTCGAGGCCGGAGCGGCCCTGCACCCCTAGTCCGGAGGGGAGAGCGCAGGCTGGCCCGGCACCCAGCGTTCTGTGTGGTCCGGCTCAGGAATCCCGCCTCCGGCTTCAAGCTCAGCCAGGTGCTGGCGCCGTGAGCGTGTGGGAGGCGGGCTCAGGAGCTCGGGCCTGATCTTCGGGTGGTTCTAGAATCTGTGAAACACGGTGAACGCCGCAGCCGGACGTGCCGCTGAGTAATCATGGAGCAGGGACCAGCGCTTCCTAAAATTCTCCAGGACACAGGTGCCAGGGGGAGCTCCACAGCAAGGGGCTCGCGGTGTGGGAGGCTGGGAGTGCCGCCCGGTACCCCTCCGTCCGTGTCGGCCCCCGCTTCCGAGCGTGGAATTCTACAGCACGTTCCCCTTCCTTGTGGTCCAGCCTCCGACACTGATGCGGACACGGGTCTCTTCAGGGCAACCCCGGCTGCCGCGTGGAGGAAGGACGGCGTGAGGCGGTGCTGGGGGCGCGGGGCTCAGGAGGCCACAGGGTCTCCGTCTCCCGTGCGCCCTTCGTGCCGGGCGGGCTGCCACGCGCCAGCTCAGCAGCCGACTGAGGAGTGGGAACGTGGGTGCTGCTCTGTCCCCCTCGCTCCCCCGCTCTCTGCTTAATCAGTAAAGGAAAATACAGGTGGTTGTGGCAGGGGCCTGTCTCTCACTCAAATAAATTCGATCTTAAAAGAAAGAAAAGAAAGAGGGCATCTAGGGCATGCGATGAGGTTTTGTTCGTTTTTTAGAAAACGAAATCGAGGTATGTTCATATGCCCACGAAATGGGCCAGCCCCGGGGAGTCTCGGCTCTCCGGGAACTCTACTCCCGTGGCCCAGCTGCCTCCGCATGCGTGCTTCTCCCCCCACCCTCCTTCCCCACCCCACCCCCATTCTGAGCACATCTTAGTCATCTTCAGGCCTGTGGCTACCGTCCCACCACCCCCTCCTCGCCGCTCTGGGCTATACCAGCCTGCATAGCCTCCCGTGAAGCTAGCCTGTCCGGAGGCAGGGGCACCTTGACCTTGCTCAGAGCTCCACCCGGGCGTGCTGGTGCACGTGCACCGACCGTGGACCATGCTGCTGTGGCCCGTACCCCAGGCCACGCAGGATGGTCCCCTGTGAACATGCATTGTTTTGATTGTAACATGTTGGGTCATCTGTGTCCTTTTAGTGACTTTGTAAACTCAAATAGGTCTTAGTTTTGTTTTTGTTTTTTTTCCTATAGTGTAAAGCATTTTTTTTTTCATTAACTGGTTCTCATTTGTGATGAAAATTTCCCTTTCAAGGGCTTTGCTATGAGAGGTTGAAAAATGAGGAGAAGTCTGAAGTTAGGTCCTCATTTCTAATACGGAAATATTCGCTGTGATTTTTTTTTTAAAGATTTTATTTATTTATTGGACAGACAGAGATCACAAGTAGGCAGAGAGGCCGGTAGAGAGAGAGAAGGAAGCAGGCTCCCCGCTGAGCAGAGAGCCCGACGCGGGGCTCGATCCCAGGACCCTGGGACCATGACCTGAGCCGAAGGCAGAGGCTTTAACCCACCGAGCCACCCAGGCGCCCCCTCGCTGTGGTATTTAAACTCTGTCCGCATTCCTGTATCTATGTCCACGGAGGTTCTTCCCTGTCTTCCCGTGGCGCAGCTAACAGGAGCGACACCCAGCCCAGCAGCGGTGGGCCTGGGATGCTCACGGTGAGGACAGAACGTTCATTGTGTAACTTGGTGATTAATGTGTTATGGTTACTGTGTTTCAAGTGTGCACATTAATGAGAATTAGAGCACATTTGATTGGACTGCGAAGACTGTGGCTGTCCGAAGGCACGGTTCAACGTCGGACAGGTGAGTCGGCCTGTTGACCGCATTTCAGAGGGAAGCTGGCTGCTGCTCGGACACCCCAGGGCCCGTGCCAGCCTCTCCGGGGGTCTGAGTCGCAGCTGGGAGTACTCGGTGACGGAACCAGGAAAGCTGGTGTGTGTGTGTGTGTGTGTGTGTGTGTGTGTGTGTGTGTGTGTTTCGTGAAGGAGTGTGACAGCCTGTGTTTACCCATTGGATGCGTGCGCACATCTTCCTAAGCACTCATTTAGCTGACAGTGTGGGAAATGTCAGCGTTCTAATTAACTCCAGCCAGAGAAGGTTGTGCTGTCGTTTGAAATCCCTTAGATTGATGCAGCTGCAATTAGAGCCGGCTGGGCCTCCGCACACCGGAGCGGGAGAGCGCGGGACGCGGAGGGGCGGGTGCCGCTGGAGCCCTGGGCCGAGCAGGCCTGTCCCCTCTCCCAGCGCCCGAGGGTCCCGTCCCCGGCCGCCGTCACAGCGCCGTGGACAAAGCTTGGCGCCGAAGGGTCTCGGCCCTGCCTGCCCGCCGCCCCGG
This sequence comes from Enhydra lutris kenyoni, assembly GCF_002288905.1. Taxonomy (NCBI): domain Eukaryota; kingdom Metazoa; phylum Chordata; class Mammalia; order Carnivora; family Mustelidae; genus Enhydra; species Enhydra lutris. The sequence continues at coordinate 21,494,002 of NW_019154119.1, forward strand.
CTCCGGGAAGCCCCTTCCTCCGTCAGAGCAAAGAGATGACCCCCCACCCCGCCCCGAGCTTGCGAACATTGTTCTGTGAAGGGGTCTGGAGGGCGTGAGGGTTTTTATGCAAATTCCCAGCCGATCTGCTCTTGTGCTTGGGAAATGTGTGCACAGGAGCATCTGGGTTTATATTTACCTTAACAATAGACCAGTGAGCACTGGGCCTAAATCATGGGCTTCCAACGGCTGCACGGAGGACGCCGTCCGGACCGGGGGCGCCGTCCGCAGGGGCGGCCACACCCCAATGGCAGGGCTTCCCCTGCGCGTCGAGCTGCGGTTCCTCCCCCGCATCGCCCGGGAGCGAGCTGCCGCGGGCTGTCAGGTGCCCTGCGGGGCCGGGGCTCGGGGCCGGGGCTCGGGGCCGGGCGCCTGGCTCGGGGCCGGGAGTGCGCCTTAGTTTTTCGGGTGGTACCGGGGCCCGGCCGGTGCTCCCTGCGGGGAGGCCAGAAACTCATCTGTGGACAGTCTCAGCCCCGTGGCAGAGCCCGAGAGATGGAGGCAGGAGAAGCGGTCCCGATGCCACAGCAGTTGTCCTCGCGAGAGGGGAGGAGGGTCGTGTTCCTCGGGTGGGCTGAGAGGCGCCGACCAGAGAGGCGGAGACGGGGGCAGGACCTGGTTCTCAGACCGGCGCTGCCTTCCCGCTCCTCAGCTCCCTTCAAGACGCAGACGCCCGCAGCCCCGGCCTCACAAGGCAGCGTTCCAGCCCAGGCCAGGGGGCCTGAGGGGCAAGATGATGGCGACAAGTTCCGACAAGTTCCGGCGGTGGCAGCAGGTGGAGGGCGTGGGACGTGCCGCGGAGCAGGGAGCTTCTCCCGACGCTCCTCTCGGGGTCTGGACCAGCCCCGGGCTGTCCTCCACAGGACCTGCTGAAGCGCACAGTGGACGGCGACTCGCGTTTGAAGTGGCGGCAGCTAACGTCCTGTGCCAGCCTGGGGGGCGGGTATCTGGTCCGGCCGGGTCTGCGCGTGTCTGGATGGGATCAGCGGTTGGGTCTGTGGACCGAGGGAAGCAGATGGCCGTCCTCCATGGGGGTGGGCCTGGTCCAATCTGTTGAGGGCCCGACGAGAACACGAGGGAGGAGGGGACAGTTTGTCTTCTCTGCGGGCATCACCTCTCCTGCTTCCGGGCTCCGCTCGGACTGACGCCTCACCGTGGACCCTCGGGGCTCCGGCTCGCTGACGGCCGGTCTCGGCTCCCTCAGCCTCTGTCAGCCTGCGAGCCTCTCTCTGGCGGCGATTCTCTCTGCCGAGGGACTTCCTGGGGCCGTGTCTCTGGAGAACCCAGACCGAAACACAAGTGTTAATTTCCCATTTAAAAATGTTAATGACTTTACTGTTTTTATATAAATAATAATACACATTAGAGAGACAATCAAGTCACATAGATGAGAACAGAAATGAGAGCCAAAAACATTGCTTAATATCCTAAAATATTATTCTAAGGCTAAGAAAAATATTATGAAACATTCAATAAGAGATTGGAATTATTGTATTTTTAACTCCACGTTCTAATTTTAGACGTTAGCAACTTCTGGCATCGAGCGATGAGAGAGTCAGCACTCCTACGGTTCTTGCCAAATGCCCTCCTTTTCCCTCCAGTTTTGTGTCTGTGGTGTTGGTTGTTGTCACATTGTTGGGGTTTCTAACGTTTGCAGAACTTTCATCGCTGCTCCACGTCCCATTAGCAGGTGTGACAAGGTCAACAATAGAAACACTAGTCATCTCTGAGCCCCTCAAGGGTTGTGCAGAAGTAACACCCTCTTCCTCTTCAGGGCAGGTGTGTTTTGTTTGTAGTTTTTTAATTTGAAGGGAGTTTGCTGCTCCCGACGGAGTCCCAGGGGTAGGGCGTGCCTGTGGACTCATCAGCTCCTTGCACCTGTGACTGAGGAATACAGGTCTCCTGGGGACTCCTCTGCGACCTTCTCCTGAGTGTCCCAGGTTGACCCCCTTAGGTCACTCCCTGAGATCACGCTCCTTCCCGTCCCACGCTGACCATCTCCTAGAGTGCAGGCAGCCTGTGGCGAGCACATCCACGTGTTTCTTTTGAAGCCTTTAGAGCTATTTGGAGAGAAATAACACAAGCAAACGATGACTTTGGCCATAATCGCCTGGTAACGAACTTGCTGTTTTTACTAGACATCATTGAAGGTCACAGGTCACAGTGGGATTTTATTTGTTATTTGTAACAAAAGTGCTAGAACATGTGATACACTTTCTGGTTAATTTGTTAATGGCATGAGATGGATTCAGCGGGTTATTTCTGACTCCTGTAACGGTCTCGGGCGCGTTAGGAAGTGCTGGTGGCAAACGACGCCCCAGTAGCAGTGGCCGAGAAATGAGGGTTTTCTCCGACGCAGCAGGAAGCTGGAGGTGGGCACCGCGTGGCTGGTGTGCAGCGGTGCCCTGTCCTCCTGCCTCCAGGTTTTCCGAGCTTCAGCTCTCACACTCGCCACCTCATGGTCTCCATCTGGCCACTGCGGTTCCCGACATCCCGACATCTTAGCTTTTCCCTGAGATCCAGTGACTCAGACAAGCACCACGAGGCTCAGAGATGAACAGACTTTGCCCAAGTCGCAGGCTAGAAAGTCACCGAGCTCGTCACGGGTACTGGCCTCGTCGTGTTTCAAACCACGCTCTCTCTGCTCCACCTTCCCGACTGCGAGGAGCGGGTGCGGGCGTCGGGCTTCCCTCCAGGCAGGGAGCACGCTGGGAAGTGCAGTGCGGTCCAGCCGGGCAGAGGGCCTCTGGGGGTGCTAAGGAGGAGGAGATTCGGGTCTATCCACGCTGGCAGATGTGCTCCCTCCCAGGCTGCCTCCCCGATCTCCTCACGGGCCGGGCGCTTGGGGTACGGAGTAGCAGATGAGACGACAGGAAAACAAGCGTTCTAATTCTGAGATTTGCTCAGAGAGAAGGAGCAGCCATGGGGTGGGATGTGGGATTGGAGGAGGTGACCGTCTGGGCCATGCATCTCGGGGCCCTGGGCTCACAGAGGGCAGGACCACAGATGTAGGGAGGGGACTGCGTCTCTCAGGGGGCAGTAAGAGCTAGTACGTCCTGACGCTCACCCATGCTCCGAGCCAGGCTGGGCCTGCTGGGGAGGTGGTCGAGGTCACAGCAAACGGCTCCCTGGCAGCCCAGCCTGCAGGGGCAGCTGTACCAGCTGTGCATCTGTGTCTGTGTCCCATGGGGCATGAGTCGGGGTTCTCCAGAGAGAGAGAGAGACAGTAGGGGGTCTGTACCTGCACACACCCTTTATGTCTAATATACACCTTTATCGGTAAAGAACAGGCTCATGAGGTCAGAGAGGCTGGTAAGTTCCCCGACATGCCATCTGCGAGCGGGAGGCTGGGGTGTCGTTGGCATAAATCCATAAATCCACATGCTGGGTGGGATGCCGCCATATTTGCGTGGGCAGGCCTTCCGCACTCCATCCCCAGAGTCACTCATCTCTTCCAGAAACCCCTCACAGGCACAGCCCCAAATATCGGTAGACCACCTCTCTGGGCATCCCGTGGTTCAGTCACGTCGGCAAAATGTTAACTGTTGCACACGGCACATCACCCGTGGGGTATTTTCAGCCCTGACAAGCCAACCATCATTCACAGTATAGCACATTTATACGCAATTTTCCCATTCTTTTAAAAAATGGATGCCAATAACATTTAAAACTCCTTTAAGGTCACTCCAGCTTTGAAAGTTTCCCCTATATGGACTCCCAGAGCAATAATCTTCTACTGTGTATTATGTGTACCCAAGAGTAATGGGAAGCAAGACGAGAAGGAAACGTAGGCTCAACCCACGTTTGGGGCATGTGGAGCCGCTGACTGTGACCCACAGGGATGTGGCTTGTGGCATTTTCTGGAGAAGACCCAGGCATCCAAGCCTGCTGCTTGATCGATGCCACAAGGAGAGTACGGTGCCAGGTGTTCAAGCTGTTCCGGACATGGACACCTCTTCCTTTTGTAGAATAACCTATTTGCAAAAAAATGTTGGGTCCACTAAAAAAAATACTACGTGGTTTGAAGAAACCATGTCTCTGTGTCGGGCACAGTTGAAGGCCCTGACTGAGACTGCTGTTCTCATAAGGAAGAGTGGATGGGACGCGGGTCACTGGACCGTTGCTCTCCGCTTACTCTCAGGATTATTTTCACGCCTTGGGCAGGTAAGTCCACCTCTCTCTGCCTCTCCCTCTTGTCCGATGTTAGATGGAGCTGCTTGCCGCGTTGGACCCAGGGTCTCCACATCTTGCCCCGTCCCCAGGCACCCCGAACACAGCCTGTCCTGAATCTGACACCCCATTTCTTCTCCCCAGCTCCCCATCCCTGTGTTTCCTCCCGGAAGAAGGTCTCTAATGTCCTCTCGGCTGCCCAGGCCTCCTGGACTCCAAGCCACCCTTAACTGGAATGTTATCTTCCTTTGTTCTCAACATACGGCTACGAACCTTATTAACTCCAGATGCTGATTGTCTCTGGGGCCCATCCATTTCTTCCTATACCCACTGACGCGACTTCAGGGGAAGTCTCCGCCTTGGGTTCTTGGTGTTGCTTTCCGGTCCATCCGCCGAGCCGCGGGCAGAGCCAGCTTTCTGACTGAAGTGCTCGACCCGACCCTGCCACTGCTCGGACAGCAGAGTTCTTCTCAAGGCCAAGTCGTTTCCTCAGCGGCGGGCAGAGTGCTCACCAGGCTGGGTCACACAGCGTTCATGGTGTTCAGCCTTGTACGGTGGACAGCTGGCTACACGGAGGGGACAATTAGTTGCTTAATCTCATATTTTATGCACAGAAAAAATGTCTCCCTCTGGACAATTGATTTAATTATTGGCTCAAGACTTGGATGGCATTTAGGGTTTGATCAGAGAATATTTTGGATTTCTTATTCAGAACTATTTTTTAAATATGCATTCAGGTCTAGCCTGTGTTGGCTAAGTGTTCAGCCCTTCAAAAATAAGTTTTGTCACTATGCATAGTTAGGGTAAAAGGCAAAGTGATATATATTCACACTATAATCTATACCTTGTTAATAGGAGTAACCTCATGAAAATCTAGGCGTATCATTTGTGCCATATCTGCATTCGTAATTAAACACATAGAAATCAGACTTTATTTTAAATTTGGAAATGCATAACTTGTTACTGGAATATTTTTATAATGAAATTCCTTGTCCTATGAACAATGCATCCTTAATCTCTTTATTGGGGGGTAATTCATGTACCGAATTTCGCGAAAGAGGCGTGAAACGTGTACATTTGGCAAAGCCTAGAAATGCTTGTGCTGTGAGAAGATTTGCAGTGGCCGCCCCCCGCGGCAAGTCTGTCTTCTTCCTCGAAGCCAAATTGTATGTGAAATGGACAGACAAGCGTTTTATTGCTAATTCCAGTACTCGAGTACTCATTGGCGAGCGCACTTCCTCATAATGGCCACCCTTAGTGCCGTGAAATGCCATCGAGAATGTGCAGTGAAGCCCTTAGAATTAACCACTCGTACTAATTATAGGTTGCACTGGTGAATCCGTTTAACTCTGACCTGGGAAGGAAAGGCATGAATCCACGTATGTGAGCGGGAGAAGGACAGAGAGCCACGGGCGGGCGCGGGAGCCCTTTATTTATTTATTCTCCTCAGAGCTTCTTGGCTCTGCAAACACAATCTTGTCAGGATTATTTTCAGGTTATTTGTCTAGAGTCCAAAGGAAGGTGACTTTGTTTATTTTGTGGATTTACATGCCATTTCTACAAAATAATCTCTCTTTAAAAATGGATAAAATAGATTGTATTAAACCAAAAAGGAAATATTAGTTTTGGTTCCTTTTGTAATTCAGGTAGATTAAGGCAAGCGTTATTGGAAGAGGACTGGACCCTGTTTTGAAAAGAGTCTGTGTCGTCAGAGCGAGCCCCGAGCTGAATGCGGAGGAATGCTGGGCCTCGTCCTCACTTTCGCCCCAGACAGAGGGTGGAGGCTTTGGCTTTCTGCGGCAGAGCAGCGCCCCCGTCGAAGGGCAGCTCGTGTCTGAAAGGGAGCGGCACTCGGAGTCGGAAGGGCTAGGTCCTGGCCACGGGTCTGCCGGGTCCCCGTCCGCTGAACCGGGGGGCTGAGGTCCCCTTTTGGCATCCTGATTTCTTGGCTATGGAGTGGGGGCGATGAGACACAGGGTGCGGGGGGGGGGGTCGGATGAGATCGTGGCGGGGGGACGTGCAGGGGCTCTGAAGCGGAGCGTTCTGTATGATGGCCAGCGATTCCTGTTGTTCCTACTGCTCTATTTGTAAAAACCAGACCCACATTGGAGCAGCATCCTCGTGCCCCCTTATGAGCCCAAAATGCATTTTCCCGTAATGAGCATCTCACGACTTGTGGCGAGTCTTGCAGAATCTGGTGGTGTAGACAATGTTTATACTGAAGTCAGAACCCAAGAAGAGCACAGGGATGGTTCTCTTTCAGAAGTCATTGTTCTGTGTTTTCCTTCTTTAAATTGCATCTTTGAAACTTTTATAATACAATGTGTCTGCTTGGAGCCATGGGCTAGCATCACTTTAAACACAGCAGGCAACTAGAGATGTAATTCATGGTTCATTGTGTGACAGAGAGCCAGGAACCTGGAGGCACAGAGAGGCGAGGTAGCTTGTCCAAGGATACACAGCAAGTGGGTGATGTAAGCCACTCTTTGAATGTCTGTTAGACGAAGCTTCCTGAGTTCAGGAACTAAAAATCACCCCCGAGCGCCATCAGCAGATGCTGCGGTGATGGGACCGGGAGGTCAACACCGGACGGAATAAATCCCAAGTATCCCTTCTCTGCAGGGTCAAAGTGCCAGGAAGGGATGTGCAATCCGTGAACTGAGTCACGTCTGGAAACCTGGCTGCCGGGGTCGGGAGGAAGCAGGTGGCCGGTGTAGAGTAATGCCCGATTCTGTTTTTATACAATTATCACACAATTCTGTAATTGTCCAGATTTACACAATTGCATCATTAATGTATATTAACTGGGCATTAATATATTAAACATAGGAATAGTGGCCAAAGGGAAGGAAGACTGGATGTTGGAAAGCAAAACACCCAAAGAGGAAAAGCAGATGTCTGTCAAAGTTCCCCTTCTCAGCTCACATCTCAGGCTTTGCACAATCACTCGCCCGCCCGTCCTCACCTGCTGTGGCATCAGCTCCGCGTGCGTGTCTGGTATTGTCTCTTCTCCTAATTCAGATTTAAGGCCCCATAATCTCTCCAACTCAGGGAAAACTGTAAAGTGAACCACAACGAATGCATCTCACACAAAAGGAGAAAGAAAGTGTGTGCCTGAGGCAGGGACCTCATCGCTTGTGGTAAACCCCCATCTCCAGGCCTCTGACTACGTTACTCTTCAGTTGTCTCCTTATCCCAGGACGTGTCTGAGACCTCACTTTCTTTCTTGAGGGGGACCACCGTCGAGCTCCTGCCTGGACAACCACTGAGCGAACAGAGAGGGCCACCAAGCTCTGAGCAAATCACCAGAACCTAGAGCCTGAGCCGGGCCAGCCGGGAATGATGAACTTGGCCAGACGTGAACCCTCGTGCTTGCCCTGCACTTAGCACCCTCTGTAGGCAAGTCCACAGGTACCGCCTAGCTCGGCTGACACACACGGACACATTTTTACAGTTCTAGTTTAGTTTTAGAACCTCTGCTCCTGGGGGCAAGCCTGTGTCGGGGTCCCAGTGAGATGACAGGGATGCACGTTCATCACAGATCTAAAGCACCAACAGGTGTGTGTGCGTGTATGTGTGTGTGCACGTGTGTGCTACGTGTGTGTGTGGTTTGATGGGGGGATAGCCGACGGCCTGAAAGCCCGATGCCCAGTTAGGGGACTAACTGAGATATTCAGAGTCACTGGTGAAACCGCAGTGGAGCCTGAGAAGTCACACTGGAAGTGCCATAGAAAAACCCGAAAGACTCAGTCCGTGCGCCTCAAAGGCTCACATTTTATGCCTCAACAGCAGTTTTCCCTGGTAAAAACAAAGTGATGGGTTGTCCTCGAAACCAGCTTTCGCAGTGGAACTCGGTCCAAGACTGAACCAATCTGCAACGAGGTAGAACCAGAACTTGAAGACTTGCCCTTCTCAGTCCCATTGAGACCGAGCACACACTGAGCTGATCTGTGTACACACTCGATCGTCTTCTGCACACCCTAAGCCTCTCACGGCCACCAGAAGCTTGGTCCCTCCATCACCATCCCTAGCGCACAGTAGGGCTTCCTGAACGCAATGCCAAACACCCATGGGGAAAATGTGCTAATGAGTTTTGGCACACTCGAAGAGTTTTCTAAGTCAAAGCCACAGTCTATAACATCGACATAATTTCTCCAAAAATAAAATAAAATAAAATAAAATAAAATAAAATAAAATAAAAAGACAGGTGTGTACTTTGGACAGACATTGGTCCCAGATCACATGGCTGGTCCAGGCACTTGGGTCCGACTTCCAGTGAAACGGCAAGAGGAGGTCGTGGACCAGACGTCACACTCTGTTGTGCCTGCAGGTGTGCCAGCCCCTATCATCTTTCTGGGTCTGCAACTACGAGGGGAAGTGAAATTCTTGAACAGAACAGTGGCGCAAATTCTTCAAAGACAAGGGCCTTGCGTAGGACTCTCTGACGTGGCCCAGGCAGCCGTGCGATGTGCTCCGCAATTACCAGGACGGACGGTGTCTTTTCGGGACGGTCCTCTCTGACAGCTGATAGCAATCAGAGCGGGACAACTTGAGCCAGATGGCTGGCCATCGTGATTTCAAGTAGACACAATCAGTGACTGGAGTGGCAATGTCCTCTCAGAGACAAGGGGCAGGACACCAGCCACTCGTCCTACAGGGTTCCATTCCTGCCACACGTTAACACATAGGAAACTCATCTTCTTTCCCGCTGGGGGGGCTGGGAGGTTTGCTAATCGCTGTGTCATTCCTTTGTCCTACATCAACCGCCCACTTGCCGCCTGCCACAGGCAGGAAAACAGCCAATGCACAGAGGTCAGAGGGCTGGCTAATCATCATTTCGTTCTGTCTGGTTACATTTGTACATTTGTCAAATTTCAGCTTTTGGATGATTTTCCTCTCCACTGAATAAAAAAGTAACGGCCTTCACCGGAGCTTGATGAATGAACACGCATTTCTGCCGTTTCCTTCACTGTCGAGCCATCGGAAGGAAATTTGCATGGCCAGAAATGGCGTTCTGCAATGGACTCAGCAGTTCCGTCCGAGACAGGTCTTTACTCGTGGGTCTTGCCTGGCTCTGGGAGACGCTGGTCATCAGCCCCCAGAGCCCAGGGATCTCCAACCCGTTCTGGTGATGGTTCACCGTGCTTTCCTGGGACAGTGTCACTCCATTTCTGAATCTCTTTTGTCATCGTGTGTCTAGCTGTCCACACAGGGTGACCAACAGTAGTGCCCCGAGAGGCTGGCGGGGGGAGGAGAGGCTCATATGTTCCCAGAAACACCTCTCCAGACACGCTGACTGTGGACGTCGGGAGATCGGATGGTTCATAAGTGGGTTTGGTTTTGGTGAGTTTTCATATTTATTTTCTTCCATGGAGTTTCAAATGAAAATATTAAAGGTTGATGTCACAGACACTAATCACCGCGGACTTTTAAATTTTACTTATTAGAGAGAGTTTTTTTTTTAATTTCTAAAACAATTGATACAGCTTTTAAAAAACATTTTATCATGAAAAATTCAAACATGCACAAAAGTAAAGAGATCAAATAATAAATAACGAGTCCACACGCCGAAACCAAGACCTAATAGTTACTTACATTGTAAGGATCATGTCTCATTTTTTGGGTGGAAGGGGGATTTTTTTAAAAAAAGATTTTATTTATTTATTTGACAGAGATCACCAGTAGGCAGAGAGAGAGAGAGAGGAAGAGAAAACACGCTCCCTGCAGAGCAGAGAGCCCAATGTGGGGCTTGATCCCAAGACCCTGGGATCATGACCCGAGCCAAAGGCAGAGGCTTTAACCCACTGAGCCACCCAGGCGCCCCAAGAAGGGGGATATTTTTGAAGGAGGTGTTTATTTTTCCCCAGTGAGAATTAGATTCCTCTTTCTGAAATATTTACATGTTAATTTTTTTTAAAACAACACGCATAGAATAAATTGCACACATTTTGGGTGTATGGCCCAGTGAAAGCTTTTACAAAGTGACCACACCCAGGTTGCTCAGCCCAAGTCCAGCTATAAAACATCCCGCAGCCTAGAAGCCCTCCTGATGCTTCTCCTGGTCACTACTTCTCCCCCGGCTGGAGGTATTCACTGTTCTGATTTCCGTCACCGTCGTGCTGCCGTCTTTAAATTACATGAACGACATTTTCCAGTATATACTCTTCTATGTCTGTCACTCAAGATCACTGTCTGAGCTTTGTCCACACATGGTCCGTGGCTGTGGCTCGGCCTTGTCCCCACTACAGAGTGTTCCACCGTTTGAATATACTGCAAGTTCCTTATTCTACCGTGGATGGACTTTCCGGTTCTCGGACATTAGAGACCGTGCTGCTGGGACGTAGGGACTGCGTCTGTCCGTGCGCCCGTGTCTGCGGTTGTGTTGGATCCGTACCTGGGGCGGAGCCGACGTCCTGCAGGGCGCGCCTGCCTGCTGCTTGGGTAGTTACTGCCAGGACTTTCACGACGTGGTTGAACCAGTTTATGCTTCCACCAGCAGCGCAGCCGCGGAGCTGTGTGTCGGGAGGGTCTGCCCGTTCCAGATGTCGTGGTCAGTAGAGTCGTACAGCACATGGACCTTGTTTGGTTCTGGCTTCTTTCACTTGGCGTAAGGCTTCCAGGGACACCCGTGTTGTGGTGTATGTCCTTGCTGCGTCCTTTCCGTGCTGGGACAGTATTCCGGTGCACGGCACACAAACACATGTCTGTGCGCGCCCTGTCATCCGTTTATCCCTTCCCCCGCTGCTGGGAGTTTGAGTTGTTTCCACTGTGGTTATTGTCTGTGCTGCTGTGAACACTTTGCAGGAGTTTTTATATGGACGCGTTTCCATTTCTCTTAGACATATACCTAGGGATGGACTTACGGAGTCATCTGGCCACTCCATACCTAACTTTTTGAGGAACTGCCAAGCTGATTTCCACAGTGGCTGCACGTTATACCTTCCCACCAGCCACGTGGGAGGGCGGTAGCAGCTACACATCCTTGCTAACCATTGTTATTTTATGTTGTTGGGTTTATTTTTATTTTTTTAAATGAAAGCCTTCTAGTGGATCGGAAGGGATGCGTCGTGGTTTCAGTGTGCACGTCTTGACGAGGGATACGGAGCTTCTTTTCATGTGCTTGTGGTCCATTTGCATATCTGCTTTGGAGAAACGCCTCTTCAAGAACTTTGCCTGTTTTTAAATGAATTTGTTTTTATTTTGTTGTGTGGTACGAGTCCTTTATACACTCTGAGCACAGAAGCGTGCCGCACACGCGTTTCATGGCCCGCTGGCTGTTGCTTTACGTTGTGGCCGGGTCACTGGACGTGCAGAGCTTTCAGTTCCGGGAAAGCCCAGCTATCGGGGCCGCTTCTGCTGTCCGCATTGTCAGGTTTCAGGAACTGCTGCTTAACCTGAGGTCACAGAGACTCACGCCGCTCTGGTATCCGAATTTTCGTTTCTCATGCCGGGAGCGCGTGCCTGCTCTTTTCTGCCCTACTAGGAATTCATCAGTCTTACCTGCCGTTTTAAAGAATTAACTTTTGGGTTTCTCTATTACATTTTTCTATTTTTTTATTACTCGTTTCTACTTTCTTTAGGTATGATTTACAGGTTGTTTTTTTTTTTTTTAAATAGATTCTTGGAATGGATATCTGGCTCCTTGGTTTTCAATAATATTTCTTTTCTAATATAAAATGGATACCTTTAAATTTTCCTCTACTCGCTTTATCTGCTGTACATCAAAAGATTCGCTATGTTGTATTTTCATTACCATTTAGTTAAAAATGTATTCTTGCTTCCTTTTTAATTTTTCTCTTCTCATTTATTTAGAAATATATTGTTTAATTTGTAAACATCTGAAAAAATTTAGTTATGCTATTAAGTTCTTGCTTGATCCTACTGTGGTTAGAGGATATATTGAATCACTTAAAATGAATTTAGAATTGCTTTTTGGTTCATAATATAAACAAATTTTTAAGTATTTCACGTGAGTTTGAAAAGCTAGGTCCATTTTGTTAATTGTGTTTTCCACATTTTCTATATTGTTACTGATTTTTTTGTTTACTCCTTTTGACTTTTATCAAGAGAATGGTTTCAATATTTCTATGTTTTTTTCTTTTTAGCCAACTTTTAGCTTTGGCTTTATATGTTTCAAAATTGTGTTATTAGGTGCATGCAAATTTAAGATCAAACCTTCCTATTAAATTATACTCTTTTTATATCTTGAAATCTCTATTTCTAAATATACTCCTGGATTCAAAGACTACTTTATTTTATGTAAGTTGCACTATGTCAGATGTTTTTTGGTTAGTGTTTTCAATGTATGTCTTTTTTCAATTCTTTTACTTCAAATGTTCTGTATTTTTATATTTAAAACATGTCTCTTAAAAGCAACATACATTTCAATTTTTTAAAATACAAGTTATTAAGCCTTTGTTTTAAAATTTACATTATTTATATGTTCATGTAATATGATTACATATAATCTTGTATTTAAATCTAACATCTTACTAATTTTTTGTTTGTACATCTGTTGTTATGTTTTTCTCCTTTCTATCTTAGTTTTTAACTAATTGTGTATATTTTTAGCTTCACAGTTGCCCATTGTTAATTCACTAGTTACATATGCTTTTATTAATCTTTCAGTGATTAGAGATCATAATGTGCACCTTTGGTTACTTGCATTTAAGTTAAAATGTTACTTTTACTATTGAATGAATTATCAAGGACACTGCTGTAGTTTCCTGCTTTGGGGGCAAGTGTTGTCACATGTTTCAATTCTTCAAATAATTTAAATCCTACAAGAGATTTTAAAAAGATTTACTTATTTATTTATTTGAGAGAAAGAGGGAGGAGGGACAGAGGGAGAGAATCCCTAAGCAGATTCCTTGCAGAGCATGGAGTCCAGCGTGGGGCTCGATCTCATGACCCTGAGATTATGACCTGAGCCAAAACCAAGATTCAGATGCTCAACCAACTGAGCCCCCCAGACAGCCCAATCCAAGGAGAATTTTTAATCTTTGTGTTAATGATATTTCATGTTTAATTAGGGTTAAACATATATCTGCCCTTTCTAGTGTTTTCTACCCTCCCTGCATTTCTGTGTTTTTTTTACTGGGATCATTTTCCTTCTGTTGAAAAATTCCTTTTAATTTCTTTACTTCTGTTAGTATTTTTCTATTCATGATGAATTTTAAATTTTTGTTTGCCTAAAAAATACGTTCATTTGTCTGGTATTTAAGACTTCTTGCGCTATGTATTTAATTCTAGTTTGGAACACTCTTTCAGCATTTTAGAACCGTCGTTTTATTGTGTCCGTCTTCCCTTGTTTGTGCCGTGTAGACATCCGTCGGTCTCATTGCTGCTCCTTTGAAGGACAGATTTCTTTTTTTCCATTGACTGTTTTTAAGGGTTTTTTTGGTTTGTTTGTTTTTCTTTTTCTATTTTTTTTTAGCAGTTCACCCTGAACAGTAGTTAACTCTGTGAGTTGTTGTGGTACGTGGACTTCTCAAAGGATTCCCCAGGGACTCAGAGCTTTGTATACCCCCCTCTTTGCCCCTCTAAGCTCTGATTGCCTTCGTAGGTCTCTGGTCCTTCCAACACTTCCAAAAATCATTATCCAGCTTTTGAAGTTGTTTTCCATGAGGTGATTCTCCTAATACCAGCTACAAGACCCCGGCTGGCAGCGAGAGCACATGGTCAGTCAGCCAGCGTGAGTAGGTGGTCTCTCAGCGTGTTTCTGTTGAGCGAGGACGCCTTGCCAAGCACTCTTCAAGCACTGCTTGAGAATTAACGCATGAGGTCAGCTTGGCCTGGAAGAAACATGCTCGTGGGTAATGTGAAGCGTGTTCGTAACGTGACCCTGGCTGATAAACGTCGGTCACAGCCCACTGACGTTTTCTATACCTTCGAGGCTCCATGTACCCTTGGGAATTACCCAGCCTGACTCAGTCCTCTCCCCTGTGCCCCGAGATCCAATCCAGCATTGGCAGGGTTCCGCAGAGGAGGCAGAGTGAAAACACAGTGGCTTTGCGGGGCCCGTGAAGAGAGGTCAGACTCCCACTTCACCCACCCGTGTTCTATATTGGACAATTCCCGCAAATCCCCAGTCTTGGTTTCCCAATTTGTGAGACAAAGACTGTTATGACAGTGAGGCGTGGTGTCGCTGTTGGCGGCCTGGCACGTGGTACCCAGTCAGCAAGGTGTGGCCGTTGCTCACTCTTCCTTTTAGTCTTACCTTTCATGTTCCGGGGACTCCTCCATCACTTACGTCTTTCGTCTCTCAGGCTTCAGTGAGTTCTCTCTCGCCCGTGAGTGCTGGGGGAAAGCTGGCCTAGGAAGGGACAGCAGTGGGATTTGTGCTGTGGAACCTATGCTGCAGACACTCTAATGAGTCCAGCAGCCTCTTTTCCAAACCAGGCGGCATTCATTACCCCGCTGGCCGAGAGGGTCAGCCTGGCTCCAGAAGCAAAGGCGGGACGGCAATTTCTAGCACAACAGAAGTGGTGGCAGAAGGATCATCCATCAGCGGAGACCCTGCAGTGATGCAATTACGGGACCGTAGCGGGGTGAGATTTCAGTGGCGTCCGGGACGTATGGGGCAGGTCTATAGGGGCCCCGTTTTGATGGGGTGATTATGGTGTGCTAATGCAGCGCAGAGATTCTGAGGCTTGGTTAGACCAGATACAGGCCAGTGAAGGTCATTTTGTGCAAAAGTCTGTGGAGCCAGGAGGGGCTGAGAGATGGGTGTGTGGGGGACCCGGGCCTGGGGAGAGGTCAGGCTGCTGGAAGACGAGTGAGGTGTCACTGGGATGACTTGTCCTTCGCAGGAGGGAAGGGGCTTCGGAGGGAGCCAAGGACTTAATGAACCCAAAGACAGCATCCCTGCGAAACATCCGAGTCTTCAGATTTTAGCCAAGTGCTGGTGCCTACTGTTACTCGTGAACGGGAAGGCGGTTTTTGTTTTGTTTTGTTTTGTTTTGATGAGAGATTGTGGCGCTGGGTGTCACACAAAAACAGTGATTCCCCCAGCGTATCGCGCTGCCAACTGACTTACATCTCACTCGATCATAGAACATCGGAGACGTCATCCGGGAGGAGACCCGCCACGTTCGGGCCCACGGATGAAAGAGCTAAGGGGGAACCTAGGGGCCTGAGACAAAGGTCAAGCTGGAGAGAGCCGATTTCCCCCTCAGAGTGACCCCCTTCTTTTCTGCGGAGTACACAGAATGAGTGGATGGAGAAGGTACCGGAGATGTCATAGGCCTGGGTTCCCGGAGAGATGCTCTTGAGGCCTCGGGGCCTCCCCCGACCTTAGTGCGGACCGACTTACACACAATCACTGGGTTTCACGCTGGCAGAGAGGCCACAAGCCGGATGAGTGGTGGATGGCGGGACCATCCTGGGTGTGGGGAAGCGTAAACAGTAGTAGCGGCCGCTGTCCTGTGCTTTGACCCTGTCTGCGCAGGAGGTCCTGTGTGCCTCTGGTGCGTCCTGAGCCAGGGACGCGTGTGGAGGGCAGAGCGCATCTGTCGTTGGAGGGGTGGCCTGCACTGATGGCCTCTATTTCTTGGGAGAAGGGGGGTGGGTCCAGCTCTTCCCTTGCCCCCCCCCGGTTATTAATCTCTCTTCTCTCTGTTATAATTATAGTTGCATAATCAGAGAACCTGAAAGCAATGCCTGCCCCTCCCCCATCACGGTCGTCTTACAGCTGGTGGGGACTCAGGACAGGGGCAGTGACTTGCGGAAGGCCCTGCAGCTCCCAGCCCCCTACTCCCCATCCGCAAGTCCCCTGGGAATTGAGTGATGCCCTTCTCAATTCCGCCACCAATGTGACATGTCACTGGCCCCTCTGGATGGTGAACAAGTTTCCGACTCAGATGTACGGGAGCGGTCAGCAGGCGTCTCTGGTGGAGAGCGGAGGGGTCAGTGTGACTCATCTCTCCCGGTGGAGACACGAGGCAGCCTCGTGTAGGGAGCTTCGCGTTGACTTGGGAGCGAGGCAGACAGGTTCGAGTGTGGCTGCTTTGTGGTCCAGCTCTGCGACTTTAGGCAACGGAACCACTCGGGGCCTCCGTTTCTTCTTCTTAGTTGGGAAATGACATGCACCTGGTAGGGCTTGTGTGCAGACTAAGCCAGGCGTGAGAACGCTCCCGTGAAGTTTCCCTCATGCCCGCGTATCCGGGAGGGACCGGTGCCTGACATCGCGGTGGTCAGGGGTGTTTGCTGAACGGAACGTTACCGGGAAGCGTACTCGGGGTCTGCCTGTGCCTGGTGAGGCGGGAGTTGTGCTGTCTTTGGAAGCCACGAGAACCAGAGCTAAGCGGACCTGTGAGATCTCGCGGGTGTGCGTGGCCCGAGGGGGAGTGGAACAGACGGGCCTGAAGGGAGCTGTGCGCTGCGGAGCGGTCCCGTGTGACGGTGTCCGGGAGCACGGCGCTCTTCGCGGTGGCCCGAGAAGGTGGGTGGGAGGGAGACCTTATTTCACGTCTTCCAAAGTGCTCGCCCGAGCCGTTGCTAGAGCAGTGGGCATCACGGCTTCCCACGTCAGGCAGCGCCGCGTCCTCCCCGTGGGCTCTCGCGTTCTCTCCACGAGCTGCGACCCAGCGGCCGGCAGCACAGTCCGAAGCGAGCTGGTGAGGTTCAGGAATCCGGTTTTGCCCGGATCGTATTCCTGCTCTGCTTCGGAGTGCCAGTCGGATAAAGGATGAAGACGACTTAGATCTGGATTTCACGCCGCTTTTCTTTCTAGACAGAAGCGGCTTCAGAAGTCACGCGTGCGGTGTGTCTCGAACACTTCAGAACCCAGAGGACAGATCCTGGTCCTTCCATCCGGCGAGCTGTCCTCCCGGGCAGGTGCTGACTCTCACGGTCTCATGGAATTTGTGTTTTAAAATGGCGCCACGCGTTGCGAGTTGTCCATTTTACAGACGAGGATACTGGGGCGGGCGCAGAACTGGGGGTTCATCTGGCCTCTCCCTCCCCACCAGGGTGCCGCCTTTGGGCAGCATCAGGAAGGTTCTCTTTCGAGGCGCTCACTGGTCCACTTCCCCGCTCTGACGGGGCCGATGGTGGCACAGGTCTTTGGCCTTAACCAACAGTGATTCCTGGTGGTTTTTCATAAATTACGAAGGACGTGCTTCAAAGCACAGTTTGAATGCCACGTGGGGCCACACGTGTCCGTAGGACCAGGCAACATGCCTCTTCTTCCCCATGTGTTGTTTGTGGGTAGCCCCGGGCCCAGGCCCATCAGCTTCGTCAGACTAGATCTGCCTGGAAGAGAAGAGAAGCAGCAGCACCGAAAGACAGAGGCCAGCTGGGAGCTGCAGTGTTGCGTACCCAGTGACGACATGTTAAGGTGTGTTCTCCTGACTGAAGGGACCCTAATTCAGGCTTCAAGAGAGAATAGTTGGTAAGAGCTTCTCAAACACGTGGTCTGGTCTCAGAAGAATTTTTATCTCAAAATAAATGATTTGATTAATTTCTAATTAATATCTTATTATCTCTCGAATGCTCTTTTTTTTTTTTTCCTACTGCCAAAGCCATTATCTTAGTCTGGGCGCCCACCTCCTGCTGCCAGGACTGCCCGGGTCCCTCATCTCCTCTCTCTGACCCAGACTCTCCCATGAAGCTGGAGCGAGCTTCGGAAAGCCCTTGTTTTGACCACATTCCTGTCTGTCTTGCTGTCTGCGGGCCCCACCGCTGGCACAGGGGTCACACTCAGGCTGACCGCTCACTGCTGGTCGGCCGCGGCCTCCCTCTTCCGCGTGCCCTCTCCCACTCTCTGACCGTGTGGGACTGTTTATGCTCTTCCAGTTGCTCCCTTGGTGCCTGGTCTGTGCATCGCCCCCAGCTCTGCAAGGCACTTCTGGCCCCACCCGCCTCTCCATGTGGGCTCTCCCGGTCCCGGAGAAGAGCTCATCTCCTCCTCGAAGCCTCCTTGGCTCCTGCCCCAGCCGTGTGGACCTGGCATCCCTCCCCCTTGCTTCTGCAGCCTGCTGTTCTGTAACTCGTCACACTGCGTTGTGAGTACCCAGTGGACGCTGTCTGAGCGGGAACCACGTCTTTTTTTAACTCTGGCACGCACCCTGATGTTTGGTGCATGGTAGGTTGTCAGTAACTGTGAAATAATGAATGAATGCTATTTTATGGAATTGCTTGTTTTCCTCCATCAAACATTAGTGGGGCAACTACTACGTGCCAAATGCCAATCATCAGGTTACCTGATGGTACAGGCGGAGGGTTACAGCAACGACAGAGTGACACTCTGCAGGGGCTTCTAGCTGTAGTTAGGGAAGCCTCCTCATTTCGTGGGGTCTCCGTCACAGTTGCCTTTCAGGTGTGGGGACGGAAGCGTCCAGTTGTGGCCAAACGGTCAGTTCTCAGACGCTTACCTTGTAAGGGCCTGGGGATTATCTGGTCTAGATTCTTAACTGTTATTTTTGCCCTGGTATCATTCATGGAACTTTGTGAAAAAGATAGAATTCTAAGTTAGTTGGGTAAGAATTTGGTGAGAGTCTTGGACTCTCATATAACGCACCCCTCTGATCCCTAGTTACCCTGAAGGATGGTTTGAAAAATGACAAATCAACCCTGACATCAGATATTACAGGTGAGAAAACTCAGTCTCCAAGAGGGGAACTGATTTCTTTTAGATCATATTGCTAAGTAGGGGCAAATCTATCCTCTGTTATTACCCATCACCGCCACCATCTCCCTCATCATCACCATCACCATCATCACCATCATCACAAACACCATCACCATTGCCACCATC
>NW_019154119.1:21513068-21541807 GCF_002288905.1 Enhydra lutris kenyoni
CACCATCAACATCATCACCACCATCACCACTACCATCACTGTCACCATCACCACCATCACCATCATCATCACCATCACCATCATCATCACCAACACCATCACTGTCACCATCATCACCACCATCATCATCACCATCATCACCATCATCATCACCATCACCACCATCACCATCAACATCATCATCACCACCATCACCATCATCATCACCAACACCATCACCGTCACCATCATCGTGTGTGATTGTCATCATCTATTTTCTTAGCTTTCCATTCTGTGCCACAAAGATAAGAAACCCACACGGAGACTTCCTATATTCATTCATAGGCCATGGTTTTCTATTCATCCTGATCTGATCTTTTCAGAACTGACTCATCAGCTCATCTAGGAACCAAGTTGCCAGCACACAGCAGCCAGATATCCACACCTGCTCAGGAAGTGAATTTTACTTTCTGCCGCCTCTTTTCTCATTGGCTCCTAGCCTCTTGGTGCATCCGAACCCAGATGGTTTCTGTTTTGCTGCGCTGCCAGTCCCTGATGTGCCCATACTCCCTGGAACATGGCTTCTGCAACTGGCCCACTCCTCGTTCTTGGGTGTGGTATCACATCTGACTTCAGGTTTCCCTCGCATCAACCCGCAGCGCCTAAGAGCAAAGCCTCTATCAGCCTTCTGTTGATGGCAGCTTTGTCCTACATGCATTCGACCCGAGGACTGGGTGTTTTCCCGTGCAGAGCCACCATCGTTGGCTTCTCCTTCAGCAAGACTCTGATGCTTGGCCATGACTGCCGTGGGAGGCTAAGCTCCCATTTACCTACTCTGAGGATTCTTGGTGCCAAGCACCAGAATTGGATTCTAGCTAAGATAGAAGAAAGATATACTGGGAGAAGATTTGCTGGCTCATAGACTTGATGGAGGCTCAGTAAGTGGGTGGGAACCAGGAATGTTAAACATCCAGAAGCTCGTTCTGCTCAGATGCCCCCGACCAGGCAAGCCGGTCCAGCGCCCCTGCCGTCAGGCAGGCCTGAAACCTGCTGGCGCACACTCTAATCCGTTCTCCGTGATCCACACTCTCAGGTGGGACAAAGCAGCTGATGGCCACGCTCGGTCACAGGCTACGCTGCCAGGGTCCGAGGAATGTCGGCCCCTGGCGTTTCTGCTCTGCAGGTGCAGCAGTCCGTGCTCCTCCCAGGTCTCACCAGGCGGTGAGCTCACATACTAGGCGGGGAGAGAAAAGGCCGGTGCCAACTCTGTCGCTATATTTGCTTCCAGTGTGTTCTGTGTGCCAACACCCAGAGCTCTTCCCCAGACAGGGTTCTCCAGCCTGACTCCACACTCACAGCTCTTGGTTTAGTGACGACTATAGTGAGCCCAAGAGGCTCCCACGGGTGGGCTGTGTACTTAATCTGGCCCTGGCCACGGGGCTGACTCTTACTGGCTTTTGTCACTTCACGCATTCCTCTCACCCACTGAGGATCTAGAAGAGCTGGGCTTCCGAATTGCGAGAACTCTCCCATCTCTGCACACTTGCAGCTGCCTTTTTGCTTTCCAACCAGCCACCGATGTTTCCTAATCGTGCTTCGAGCACAGCCGTATCAGCCAATACTCTCCTAATTCACATTATGCCCAGACACTCAATGGGAACCTGACCTACCTTCCTGATGCCACACATGACAGAGTAGCCAAGGGTTTGCCCCATGGACTAGGGCCCGAGCTTTCCAGGTCCTGACATCAGTCTCCCTGTTACCAACCGTTCGACCGCTAAGCCAGTGACATACTTCACATTGTCGCGATGCCAGCACCCCAAGTCACGCTACCAAGGTGTGTATTCATTGAGGTGACACGCTCTGACCTCACAGGGAAGCCCGACACGCAGTGGTGGGCACTAGAAGTGATTTGCAGTTTGCCCGCAGTACGGTGAGGGCTGTGTTCGCGGTGTGGGAGGTGGAGAAGGGGCGGGGTCTGCCCGACATCGTCCTTCTGGCCCCTCCGGAATGGGACAGCAGAGGCCCCACCGATGGCCGCACGTGGCTCCCACAGCCCCCTCCGGGCAACCGTACACAGCTGCGCAGGGGAGGGGCGCGGTATGGAGGGCTGCACGGGTAGCTTTTCTGGACTCTGCCCTCTTCTCTTGGCCAGCACTCGGTGTCGTGGCTCCGGCTGATCGCGGGCAAGGCTGCTTTCTGGCTGGTTTCCGGTTCTTTCTTAGTTTCCATCCCTCTGCTGAAATTCCTGCCTCTTCGTCCACTGTTTCCTCAAGGGCCTTCAACACGGCGACTGTGGATATTTTAAAAGCCCGTATGATAGTTCCAGTCCAGGCCCTGCCGGAGTCTGGTTCTCTTGCACCTCTGTCTCCTGATGGCGAGTGTGCCTACTTCCACGGGCGGTGTGGGGTTTAGTCCACCGAGTCAGTAGGGGCGCCTGGCCAGGCTTCTGCTGACCGGCCACCCTCCCTGTAGCTCTGGTTTCCCCTGGCCCCTCCGTGGTGGGGCTGACTTCCTGGGGGTTTCCGGTCTGTGCCCCCACCACCAACCCCCCACCCCCCGTGCCTGCATCTCGGGGCACCTTTCTCCAGCCCTCATCTTCCACGGAGTAAGCACAGTCCTGGGACTCGGCGCGCTCAGCGCCCCGCGGGGTGGGGCTGGTGGGGCGCCCTCCCTGCAGGTTCCGCATGGCTGGCTCAGGGTGGCTGCTGCCCCTCCCCCAGGCCACCCGGCATGGGCGGGAACGAGAGCCCCTGAGTGTGCCTGATCTCCCCCGGGTTCTGGCTGGCAGGGCTGCGTACCCCCTCCCGCAGCGGTGTGTTTGGACCAGGCCTTCCCGGTCTCTGCCGGGAGAGCGGGGCTGCTGTGTCTCCTTGAAGGGTCTGGATTCCCCATTCTCGGACTTCCGCGGACTCAGTGCAGGTATTTTGTGGATTATGTGTCTGTTTTTTGTCATAAATGGTAGGAGTGACACCCTTGTCAGCGTCTACATTTTCAGTGGAAGCCCGAAGTCCGCTGTCATGTTTTTAATTACTACTAATTTAATTGCTTTTTGTTCTCTAATGACTTTCATCTCAGAGCCTCCTCTCTGGCAGTGCGGATGCACTCTCCTCTCATCCCACTGCGGACGTGGAGGGTAGAGCCCCTTCTTCGTCCCGCCTTCCCGCGCGCACAGTCTGTCTCCTGCAGGCCGCTTTGCTCCCCCTTCATTGTTCTGGTCGCTGCTTCCTCGTTAGAGGCTTCTCGCGGACGTCTGCCGTTCCTGACGGCTGCTCCTGATGGAGAGCGGCGGGCCGGCCTTGTTCGGAGGGTCTGGAAGCGTGGGCAGCGGGGGTCAAGTGTGGGCTTCCCTGCAGAGTGGCCCGGGGGCTTCAACAGAGCCCCCGATGTCATCTCCCGATTCTGTCCAGTTTGGTGACTCATTTCCCAGATGAGGCTCTTCGTCTCCCGCACCTTGAAACCAGGTCTGGCCGCGCCGGCCGCCACGTGTTCCTGTTCCGGAGAATTCCACGTCAGTTGTAAAGAGACTTGACTGAATGCCTTTCTGGAACACTGCTCCCCTCTCTTTCTTTATTACTTCTCTCCCGGAGCTGGGAAATTGGTACCTATTTACTGTGCCTAAGCAGACGGCTGTACAGCCACATTCAAACTTTCTCATCACCCACCCGAGAGTGCAAGTATTAGACGCCCACTCTCAGGGCAAAGCCTCCTGCATACTCGTCCTTTGAAGCTGTGCGGCCGAGTGCAGGCCCACAGTCGCCCAGGCTTGCCGAGGAACAACTGTTCTGAAGCGGCCGGTTAGCCCTCAGCCCGTCTCCCACACGGGGAGGGAGTGGCCGAGTCTCCCCTCACTCTGTGTCGTCGTGCCCGTGCCTCTCAGGGTTTCAGCCCTCCCTGCAGAGGCAGGAGCTCCCATGCCCAGGAGGCACCGGTGCTCCTCTATACTCATGACACATGGCAGCGAACAGTCAGGGAACGGGCGCCTGGCACCGAGGAGACAGGGGTTGGACTCGCGCCCCATTGTCTGCATCCCCGTTCTCTGCGCGTGTGTGGGACTTGCTTCTTGCCAAGCTCTCTGACACCTGCCATCTTGTGAGTCCTCTCTCTGTCTTGTGAGCCAGGGACAATTTCACGACACCCACGTAACTGTCGGGCTCTTGCCAGCTCTGGAGACTGAGGGCATACCCGTGAAGAGGACGTCCAAGTGCACAGGGGACCCGAAGTCCTGGCAGCCTTGGTACCCAGTCCTTGGTTGGGGTTGACCTAATGGAAGGCTGTCTCTAACACTCAGGGACCAAAGGAGTCTTGTAATGTGCTAATGTAGACTTAACGGGAAGAAATCCCTACGGCCCTGATTTAACACGTGGACCAAGGACATAACGGGCATGTAGATGGCTTCCCTGGGAATTCCTGCCTCTCAGGTCCACACAAGCCGTTTGTACCTTGGTCCTGAGGAGGTGACGTGTCTTTTGCCATGTCCCTTGTGCTACCCATTTCCCACCCTGAGGGCTGCAGGGAAACTTGCTCTCCCTGTCCTCTGCAGGGACACGGACTCGGAAGGAGTGACGTGAAAGGCCCGAGCTTACGGTGACACGTGGAAGGCGGGATTGGCTAGACGTGCATGTGATTTGCTGTGACTCTTCAGGTTTTGAGGAGCGAGCAAGCAGGCTTTGACCCCCTGGCAGGGCTCAGGAGTGCGGGGGGACCTG
Source organism: Enhydra lutris kenyoni (assembly GCF_002288905.1). NCBI lineage: Eukaryota > Metazoa > Chordata > Mammalia > Carnivora > Mustelidae > Enhydra > Enhydra lutris. Next base: position 21,517,757 of record NW_019154119.1, read on the forward strand.
GGCCAGCGCCCTTGCCATGGGCTTCTGGATCCTGGTGATCACCTGCCCAGGCTGGCGCTAGGGTTCGGGGCCAAGGGCCCCCTGCCCTGACCAGCACCCCTGCCCCTGCTCCCGCACGATGCGTGCTTGTCCCCTGGCACGCACAGCAGTCCTTTCTGGGTGTCCTCGATCAGACTCCTCGTCCGAGCCTCTTAAGAACAATTGCGCTCGGAGCCTCTTAGTATTCCGGCGGGGCTGTCTGCGGTAATGTGCTCGCGGATATGGGTGCCACTCGTGTGCAGGGAGCTTGAAAAATGACCAGACAGAGCCGAGCTCGCGGTGCTTGTTGTCAGCAGAGCCGGCAGGATAATAAATCAGCCTGTCTCGTGTCAGGGTCAGTTCGTTTGATGTTGAAAGCGTTGGGGCCAATCTAATCAGGCCGGGCACACCCCATTTGTCCGGGGGCTGCGCGCCCTCAAGCTCCCAAGATTGCTCTAGGCACCGCTCTCCCCCCTGCCGGCCTCGGGGGGCCTCGGTCCCAGGTAGGGGCGAAGCAGACGGTCCACCGAGCAGGGGCTGGAGCCTCCCGCCGGTTTTCCTTGGCTCCGAGAATGCTGTGCGTTTGGCGATGGAGGGAGGCTGGCAGGTACCTGCTGTTTAGTGGAGGGTGGGGAGACAGAGCTTTACATGATTCATTTCCTCTTGGAGAGCCGAGGAGCTGGGCGGGCTCCAGAGTCTGCAAGGCTCAGTGCAAAACGGGGTTGTGGCTCCCGTGTTCCAGAAGCCAGCCCGAGTGCCATCCGCATTCGTAAAACGGAAATCTTTTTCTTTCCTTCCATGATCGGTCTCTTAATTTGTCATGTTGCTTTTAGTCGATACATAATACAGTTTTCAATAAAGAAAAATTGTAATTTTGAATTATTAGCATGAATTTTACCTTTGGTCTCTGCATAGTGCAGCAGCTATAAATGCAGATCGGAGGGGACGTGCGTCCCACGCAGGTCGTGTGGCACGCTCTCTCTGGGGCGCGTCCCTGCTGGGTGCCTCCAGCCAGGCAGAGCAGATCCCTGCCGCTGACTCAGGAAGGTTGGCAGAGGAAAAGGTCCCCTAGGAGCAGAGCCACTGGGGGTGCCGCCCCGGCTGTGGCATGTCTGCGAACCGGAGGTGGAGCCCGGCATCTACTCCCTGCCTGGGGCAGGCGTCGGGGTGTTGACTTAAGCGTTTCCCCCTCCACGGCCCGTCCCCCAAGCCTCTGTGGACAGGTGACCCTCAGAGTCTTGAAACTACACTGTAGGGACACACTCAGGACCTGGATTGGGGCGACAAGATCTCGTCAGGCACCGTCAGCTATGGTAGGGGATCCCCAAGAGGTGTGCCCAGGCCCCCGGGTCGGACGGGGTGACGGTGGTCCCTGGAGTGGGGGGCAGGGGAGCTGGTGGCCAAGATGCACCCCAGGGAGGCAGGTAGGGCGTTCAGGGCCTCCGCAGATGAGCTGTGTCTCCGCGCCTCCTTGTCCCACCGGTGTCACTCACCAAACTCGGGTTCACAGGTGACGGCAGGAATTTAAGACGGTGGCCGCAGCCTGCCCTTCTGAGCGGGCACGGGGGGCGGTGAGGTCGCTGCCACGAGGCCATCTCTGCTCAGGGAGCCTGACCACCGGGGTGACCAGTCAGACAGAGTCTTCTCAGGGTGCTGGAGTCTGAGCCGAGCTGCGTGAAATACTGCGGTCGCTCTGCACCCTAGAGGAAGCCGGTGCTTCCCAAACCAGGGCCAGGTGCTCCCAAGAGGCCTGGGGGCTCTGCTCTGTGGGCGGCGTTTTGCGCATTTTCCCTGGGGGCGTAAGGCCAGGACGGGAGTACGTCCAGCATTTCGAGATCACTCAGGAACACGGCCGCAGAGGGGGACGAGCTCCGCGTGGGAGGTGGGTCCGCGGGGAGCAGGGCGGGAGCAGGGAGGGCCTCATGGACGCGGGCGCTGACTAGGCGGGTTCCTGCGCCGCCCCGGCCGTAGGGTGCTGGGCCCACCCGCAGCAGCTCCCCGCCCTTTCCTGTCCCCCGGAATCAAGGACGGCCGCTCGTTAAAGACGGCAGCCGAAGCGAGGCCTCCCGCTGAGGACCAGTGGCTGCTGCTCGGGCCACCTCGGGGCTGGGGTGTCTGTCGCAGGCTGGGGAGCGGCTGTAACGAATGTCCCGGCCGGGGGCTTTCAGATGGGTGACACTTCCTGGTCCCGAGGCCGGGGGTCCCAGATCCGGGTGCCTGTGTGGTCGGGTCTGCTGAGGCCGCCTCTTGCTGTGGTCCCACGTGGCAGGAAGGGTGAGGGGATCCCGTGCGTCCCTGTGCAAGGGCTCGGCTCTCATTCTCAGGGGCTCCCCAGGACCTAGTCACACTCCAGAGGCCCTGTGTCTTGAAGCCGTCATGTTGGGGCTCCTGGTGAGCTCTGGAGGCCACGGCGTTCAGACGGTGGCTGCCTGGGCCTGGGGGTGGAGGGGCGTCGTGGGCTGTGCCTTCCCGTGTTAGAAAGTGTCGGCACACAGCCTGGGCGTGAAGGTGGGCGAGAGGCTGCCTGAAGCGTCCCTTTCGTCCTTCTGCCCTGCACTGCAAGGCCAGGATGCCCATGGCCCAGCTCAGCTTCACGGGGTGTGGGAACGTGGTGTCCCCTCTGTGGGAGCGACCAGCACACCTGCGCCGGCCGTCCGCACACTGACCGGCAGGACGGGGGAGGGAAGGCCCACCCGAGCGGCGCACGGACCTGACAGAGGCCTTCAGAGCCGGACGTGGCCCGAGGAGGTCAGCCCACCCGCCCACAGCTGACCGCTCACAGGGCACCCAGGGTGGGACAGACCGGTGTCCTTCCTCGTGACCCTGCTGACCCTACAGCTGGGGACAGTGTCCTCTTCCAGGTTCGTGCAGTGAAGGGGTTTCTTTCTGTGTTTCTGGTTAACAACTCTGCTGCATTTTCCTTGGATCAGGAGGGAGTTTTGTCCTGTTTCGTATTTTGCAGATATAAGTGGACACACGGTATGAAAGGAGAACCGGCTCCCCACCGTGAGTTTACTTCATTGTGAATGTTTTCCTGAACGAGCGTCTTGTCCCAGCCCCGTGCTGTCGCACATGCACTGGCCAGAGGAAGCCTCTTTGGGAAGAACGTCCCCGGGGGATGGGTCTCCCCCTGAGGACCCTGGCCTGTGGACGAGGAGTGTGGCAGGCTCGTCACACCTCCCCCCTCCTCCCCCCATCCCAGGCCTTGCTTCATGGGTGTGACCAGGTCTGGCATCTGGCCATGTGGGATTTTTATTTTTTATTTATTTTTATTTATTATTTATTTTTTTTAAAGATTTTATTTATTTATTTGACAGACAGAGATCACAATTAGGCAGAGAGGCAGGCAGAGAGAGAAGAAGGGAAGCAGGCTCCCCGCTGAGCAGAGAGCCCGATGCGGGACTCGATCCCAGGACCCTGAGATCATGACCTGAGCCGAAGGCAGCGGCTTAACCCACTGAGCCACCCAGGTGCCCTGGGATTTTTATTTTTGACTGTGGCCTTCGCATACAACATCGTCAGGGAGAGTCGGGCAGTTACTGAGGGAAAGACGGGCCCGGCCCAGTGCCGGGAGCTGAGTCAGGAGAACACACTTCCCCGGCCTCGCCTGTGTCCTCGGGCGTGTGTCTTCTGGGCTCAGCCAGCCCTTCCAGCCGCTACTTTCCTGGAAAGCTTCCGTGGGGGACGCATGGCACGGGGCTCTCCTCGAGGACGTGCTCCAGTCCGCAGGTCCCCATGCAGCCACCAGAACCAAGGTGTCCTCTTGCTCCCCGGGGCCTCCACTCCCTCCCCCCAGGCCACATGGTGGAGCGAGCCCGGGTGCCAGCTCACTGCTCTCAGACCAGCGGGGGCGGGAGCCGGGGGCGAACCCGCGTGAGCGAGACTGCGGGAACACCACTTGGCAGTCTGGGGCGCCCGGAGCACCCTGAGAGCTGCCAGGAGCCCCTGTGTGGGCGGAACCCGGAATGCCTGGGCGTCGGTGCGAGAGCTGTCAGGTCGCTTCCAAAACTTGCCAACAGTGACAGGCGTCTCGCTTCCCTGTCTCTGCCCACACACACACTTGTTCCGGGCCCTTCCGTGAGGTAGGCCCGGAGAAGCTCAGGAGTGATGCCTACAGCTCTGGCAGGATGTGCGGGCTCCTGCTCTGGGCAGGGAGCCGCGGGGTGGGGGGTGATGATTTCACGGGTGCGGCAGGAGGAAGGAGGGTCCTTCTGGGCAGTGAGGCCTGGAAATCATCCATAAGTCCAGGACTTATGGGCTCAGAAAGGCTCATCTCCCATGTATACCTGCCTATCTGCGCCCAGAGCTAGGGTCTGGTGAGGGAAGGGAGGGGGCTGCGCTGGGAGGAGGGGGCAGCCCTGGCTGTTCACAGTGGGAAAGCTCCAGCACCCTCCCACCCTGAACACAGCAGAAGGGTGCCCCGGAGGGGCCACTCGGGGCTCGTGCCAGATCACCCCGGAGGCCGTGTGGCCGCCTTCTCCTTGGTGCCAGGTGGAGGCCCTGGGCTTGCACCCCCCACAGATGGGGGACATGAGGGAAGGGGCCTGCAGGGTCTCCAATAGTCGCAGGAGGAAAGAGAAGGGAGGGGCCAGGTGGAGGAGGCAAAGGGTCTGACGGGGCCAGGGTGACAAGACCAAGCATCTCCAGAAGGGGAGGACATCAGAGGCTGTGCCTCGCGTCCGTGAGCCGTCCCAGCTTCCCCGAGCCCGGAGCTCCGAGGAACTGGCCGTCGAGGTGGGTGCTTGTCTGCTGGAAGTCTTTTGGCTGCGGAGTCCGGGCAGAAAGGAAGAAGCCAGGAGTAGATCTCGTGTACCTGCTGATGGTGGGATCTCGGCGTGGGGCAGGCAGCCTGGCGTGAGGGGGCAGGGGGCCCACAGTAGCAGCTGATGGGAAATTCAGCCCAGCACGTGCCGGATGCCTCCTGCAAGGCTGCAGAAGTGTCCTGTGGCGGGGGCTTGTGGCTCAGAATGCAGTCGGTACTACCAGACAGTGCTCTGGCCTGCTCACCCCATCCGCCGTGTGGGGGGGGGATGGGCCCGCCGCAGGGGAGGCCAGCAGGCTAGGATGACCTCGCTGGCCAGAGAGGCCGGCCTCGGGGTCCGATGCCCTGCTGCGGCTGCGAGGGACCAGCTTCAGGCCAAGGTGGAGTCGTGGCTGGGCCCGAGGCCCGGAGAGAGCAAGCTCGGGCATTCCTGTCCCAGCCCAGTGGAAAGTGGCCAGAGGGACAGGAAAGGGAGGTGCTTCCTCTGCCCTTAGAGGAAGTAGGCAGGTGTCTGCCTGGAGGGGCAGCCCCAGCTCGGGGAGCCCCATGGGGAGATGGGGCTCACAGGGTGGCCAGGGAGGGATCCCACAAAGGCGGGTAGGGCTGCGTGTGGCTGCGCCTGCGGAGCTGGGAGGCTCGGGGCTGCATGTGGACCGTGTTCCGTCCGTTTCTGGAGTTTTAATTCTTCCATTTCCACCCCTGCTTCAGTTTCAAGCTCTTCCATAGAAGGGTTTTGGGTGTTGTTAGAGGATGATTTGCTTTAACATACTTGTTTCCAAGGGCAGAAGTTTGAAGAACTTGCGTTGAGGGAGATGTTCAAGCCGATAATATTTGCTGTGTTTGTCACTAGACCCGTGATGTAAACTGGAATTTAGACCTTATTTTCGTGGAAGAAGGGACTGACAGAGCCGAGCGGCTCAGGGCTGGGGGCGGTGAGCAGCCCTGTCTCCGGCGTGGTGATGGGTGTGGCTGGCTGGGCTGCCAGGGACAGGGACACCCCCAGAGCCAGACGTGGGTCCGGCAGTGACATTTGCTGTGCCTGACATCACACGTGTTCCCTACACACTGACTTTTTGGAGACCCTGCTGGCTTTGATTAGGTTTCTTCTAGCACCGGGGGACACAGAGCCGCCCGTCACTGGGTTTGGGGAGATGACTTGGGTTGCTGGGGCAGCTGGCTCCTGAGCCCGCGGGCCGGGATGCTGGATGGATTCGTCTGCGGCAAATGCAGGGCGGTCCCCGCGGGATTGTCTGCGGCTTTGCTGAGACCAAACCAAGAGCGCATTGTGCGTTTTTTCCTCGGTGCCCTCTGGAGCACAGCCATGGTCCTGCGTCGGCATGCCGGCTAACTCCCCGGATTCTCTGTGTATTGTGGTGCATTTGGGGCATTTTTGGACAAACAGGCTGTAGTTTGTAGCTTCAGAATGTGCAGCCCAGGGGCCCCGTGCTAGAGCCCTTACGTGCACTCTGCTCAGTGGGAGTTTTTGCTCACGTGCCGTGGACGGGCAAGGGGAGCTCGGAGCGGTTAGGGCACACGTCCCAGGAGCCAGGACTGGATGCTTGGTGCCCTGTTCAATGGTGGCCCATCACCTTCACTTTCTTTCAGATTATAGCACGGGACCTGTGTTAGTCTTTGTCTCCGAGTGCCCTGCAGGGACGGTGTCACCTGAATTCTTGCCCTCACCGGCTGTGTAGTTAGGCGAGGACGGCACTGTGCTCCTCCTGGACCTCCTGGTAGCACAGGAACAACCTCGGTGCTGACTTAAAAGGTCTCCCTAGAAAGCTCCACAGCGGCTCGGAGTTAAGCATCCTGCGACATCAGGATTCCTCTCCCCAGATCGCAGTCCACGCGCCTCCCGCTCCCCACCTTGTTCAGCCCGTGGAAACGCACCTGCAGGAACGAGGGAGCCAGACTTCCCAGAGGGCTCGGGTAGCACGGGGGCCGCACTCGCTCGTTGGCACTCACATGCAGGGGAGGCGGGATGGCCCCCGCCAGGAGAGCCCAGTTTCCTGGGCACAGGTGTGAGAAGGGCATGCGTCTCCCTCCCTTGTGGGGACAGATGTGTGTGATGGAGAAGCCCTCTGCTTATTCCACAGAGAATTTTTCCCCGCAAAAAGTACTGTGGCCCCACATCTTGCATCTAGTGTGTGTAGTGAGGAAGCCCCTCTGGCTGGTCCCCAGGGAAACCTGCAGGTTGAGGACATGGGAAACAGAGAAGTGACTTTAAGTAACGTGTCCATTTCCCATAATAAAAATAATAATGTCAATGTCAAAAGAATAGTTTTGACACACTAAGGAATCAATCACTTTGCCAATAGGATTGATGGTTTCTTTGCCAAGATATTTTCCCCAAGTTTAAAATAGAAATGGTTGGAGATGAGTTATATGGTGCCATCTGGATATTTAACAGCACTAAATGACTTCTCTCCTTCCCTGACCCAAAAAATGTATCACAGTGGGAGGAACAGACTGCCCTGATTATCTATTGGGTTCCAAAAAATTGGGTCATTTTAGCAAGATAAAAGTGTTAGGCTGAGGCCCCCCTGATGTTTTCAGTAGTCAATTTCCTTGGGTGAAGCCCAAAGTGAACCAAATTTGCTTTTTGTCGTGTCGGTGTGGTTTGCGTGGTAGTTTATCAAGCAGAGGTTTGGAACTGAGGGTCCTAAACTTCAGGCCACTAATCACTACTTAGTGACCTTAGGCAAACCCCTCCCCTTGTGCCTCGGTGTCTGGACTCTGTAGTTCATGCTGGTCCCGGGTCGGGGCTGTGGGGCTGTGGGCCCACCCGACACAGCACACGAGCCACCACTCTGCAAAGACCATAGTGTGTTTGGATCTCATTGTCAGACGAGAATGTGGTGGTGATGGAACCGGTAACTTCTCTAGGCCTGTGGCGCTACCAGGCTAGTTCACAGCATCGTAGGAGCGGAAGGTGCCGTTTACAAATGTCCGTGCCCCCTCAGATTCCTGTGTTGAAGCCTAGTCCCCAACGTGAGGGTTAGGAGGTGAGCCTTTGGAGGTGGTTGAGTCTTGAGGGCGGAGCCCCCATGAGTGGGATGAGTGTCCTTACAGGAGAGACACAAGGGTCCCGCTCTTTCTGCTATGTGAGGACACACAAGAGGTCATAGGTCTGAAGCTCAGAAGAGGGCTCTCACCAGAACCCGACCCTGCGGGCCCCTCATCTCAGACATCCGGCCGCCAGATCCGTGAGAAGTAAGTTACAAGCCACCCAGTCTGAGCTGTAACAGCCCAAACCGACTGAGACAAGGGCCAATGGAATAGATCTCGTACCGCTCAACGGCAAGCAGGTTGAGACGCTAATGGGGAGAAGACATGCCCCATCCCGGTGCACAGCTCAGCCCGGCTGTGGAAAGTGAGCAGAAAGCCACACACTGCCCTATGCCCTTCTCATGCTGAGGAGAGCCGTGACCCCACAGGTCGGAGATCAGAGCTCTTGGAGAACGTTGGTGGATGACAGTCTGCTGCTTCTGTGGGATGAACTTCCCTTCTTCCTCTTGGGCGCCCTTGGCCTCCCTTCAGCACATGGGAAATCCCAAGCAAATGTGCACAGTATTTGAGCTTACCCGATGGGGAGTGTGTCAGACTTTCATGCCTGTGGGTATGAAGCGTGTAGGAGGAGAGAAAGACCCTTCGAAGGATTTGCGTCCTAGTCCAAGGCAGCATGTTCGCAGTGAGGGCTTGTTCTGGAACCCGCAGAGCAGCGTCAGTTGGGAACCCCAGGCCACACTAGCCTTCCTGTCTCGCCCGAGGGGTGAGGGGAAGTCTCCGAAGCACATATAAAGGTCACAGCCCAGGAGCATGAACCCAAGGAAAGACAGACCTATTCTTGGGTTTCCAGAATGTTCTCTTACCCCCACGGCAGTGGGACTCCTATATAAAAACAGAAGATTGTGACTCAAAGAACTGCACACCTTAGCGCTATTTAAGAAGGAATCTCCAAGGAAACCTAATGACAACAGGGGAGATGGGAACAAGGACACTGGGGAAACTGTTGGCCTCTGAGCCCGCAGCTTCCGTACATGATGGACACAGTCTGCTCCTGGCCAGATCCACAAAAACCTCACACCAAAGGCCTGTTTACCTCATTTCCACTTACCTGATACATCATGTTCACTTTCAAGAAAAGGTTGCAAGGCGTGCTAAAAGGCAAAAGTCACAATTTGAGGAGGTAAGCCAACCCTCAGAACTAGACTCAGATATGGTGGAAATTTTGGAATTTTCAGGCAAGGATTTTAAAATGACCATGATTAACACACTCTAGTGGATGAAGGAGACGCAGCTCGTATGCAAGAACGAGTAGGTAACATAAGCAGGGAGGTGGCTCTCTCAGAAAGAATCAGAAGGAAATATTAGAAATAAAGAAACACTGTAGCAAAAATAAAGAATGTCTCCAATGGGCTCATTGGTGCACTGGACACAGTCGAGGAAAGAATCAATGGAATGCAAAGATAAAAAAGAATATGAAAGAACTACGGGACAATTACAAAAAGTAGGAAATACGTGTAATGGGGATAACAGGAGGAAAAGGAGAGGAAGGAAGAAAAGGAATATTTGAAGCAATGATGGCTAAGAGTTTAAAAAAATAGCGACAGGCAACCAACCACTGATGGAATGGCTTACACCCATGTGAGAGTGGCCGGAATCCAGAACACTGACAATACCAAGCACTGTGAGGACACGGAGCAGCTAGGGTTCTCACTCATTGCCGGTGGGATGCAACCTGGTTCCGCTCCTTTGAAACCCAGTTTCGTGGTTTCCTGCAAAGCTGAGCACACTTACCTCATGATCCAGCAGTCACCCTCCTCGGCATTTACCCAAAGGAGCCAGAAGCTGTTGTCCACACGAAAACCTCCAGGTGTGTGTTTATAGAGGCTTTATTCATAATTGCCAAAAATTAGAAGCAAAAATTGACGGAAGAAATGTCCTTCAATAGGTGAATGGACAGACAAACTGCAAAATCCATTCGAGGAAATATTATTCAACAGTAAAAAGAAGTGAGCTGTCGAGCCACAAAAATACATAGAAGCCCATTAAACCCTATTGCTCAGCGAATGAGGCCAATCAGAATAGGTCACTCCTGTAGGATTCCAGCTGTACGGCATTGTGGAGTAGACAAAACTATGGAGATGGCAGGAGATCGGTGGCAACGAGATCAAGGGTTCAGGGTTGGGGAGGGATGAGTGGGTGGGGCATGGGGGATTTGCGGGGCAAATACAGACATCATGACATTATGTGTTTGGTACATGACATTATGTGTTTGTCAAAGTGCATGGAATGTATGATGCAAAGAGGGAACCCTAATATATACCACGGATTTTAGTTAGTAATAATGTATCGATATGTATCGATATTGGGTCATCAATTGTAACAGAGGGACACGCTAATGGGAGGACTGTGGGATGGTGTCAGAGGGTCTATGGGAATTCCCCGTAACCTCAGCTCAGTTTTTCTGTAAATCTAAAGCAGCTCGAAATAAATACAGCTGATTGATTTATAAAATCCTCTAGTCCTACAACCTCAGGATAAAACTGAGTATTTAGGTGTATTTTCTTGCAGCATTTTTCTGGGGGAGTATTTTTATAGTGCAATTGTGCTGTTGTGGAATGTACTGATTTACAACCTAATGCTTTTGCTTAATAATAAATCTCCTGCATTTCCCATGTTGCTAAAAATCCCGTTAAGACAGGGCTATGAACGGCTGCCTAATATTCCGTTGTATGAATGATGGAGGTATAGGGCACTTGGTCTTACTCAACATTCTTTCATAAAAGTCTTTTTGTGAATTCCCAATAATTCCCATCGAATACAACCTGAAACACGGAATTACAGCATAAAAGGACAGAAACACTTGTGGGGGTTTTGCTGCTGTTTTGCCTTCAGTTTTTTGCCGATGCCGACTCCCATCAAAATTGTCATGTCTGAAAGCATGGAACTGGTTCTCTGTGCTTGTTGGAAAAGACTCCCCCAAAAGCCCGTCTCCGCCCAATACTCAAGAGCCAGCAGTGCCAGTTTGTTGATAAGTCTACTTGGTGCAGAGTGAGGAACGTGCGGAGGACTCGTGTCCCTGAGTGTCCGGGTGTGCTGGCTGCGGCATTGAGATGAGAGGGTGTGTGGCAGGCAGGGTGGGTCCAGCCTCTGTAGAAGGAAGAGCTCATGCTTGGGCCATGTTTCGGCCACAGGAATGGCATGTCCAGCCGCGTGGACATCAGTGTGGTCCTGGACTTTGGTCCTGTGTATTGAGAGTGGCATGGGGGGCGCTAAAGGGTGAGGCAGTGATGGCCTGAGGGGGCTGGGGACACATGACGTGGGCAGCTCTGGGTTGCATGTAAGGTCATTGGGGGGTGGCAGGCTGTTAATCAACTGTTTTTGGTAGATGTATCATAGGGCTAAAATTGTGATTTTTTAAAAAAGATCTTATTTATTTACTTGACACAGAGAGAGAGATCACAAGTAGGCAGAGAGGCAGACAGAGAGAGAGAGAGGGTTGAGCAGAGAGCCCGATGCGGGGCTCGATCCCAGGACCCTGGGACCATGACATGAGGCGAAGGCAGAGGCTTAACCCACTGAGCCACCCAGGCACCCCTAAAATTGTGATTTTTAAAAAAAAATTTTTGTTTGGAAATTTTTAAACATACACAAAAGAAAAGTGAATTGAAGTTCCAAGTGCAAAAGCCACCACCAGCTTTAAAATTATCAGCACAACGAATCCCACTGTGCTTACACGGCTTCCTAGCTTGCTCTCCCTGCGGGTCGCCGTGCACCAGAGCCCACGCGTCTTACCATTTCATCCTGTTTCGGTGAGACTGTCAGATAAGGAGACTTTTAAACAAGAAAGAACGAAACCATAATACAGATCACGCCTGAACTGACCAACAGTGATTCCTTCATGGGACCGTCTGTCCACTTCTGGAGATTACGTGTGTGTATGTGTGTGTGTGCATGTGTGTATATATGTGTACTTATGTGTATGTGTGTCCCTGTGTGAGTATATGCATTCATGTGCACGTATGTATGTGTGTGCACGCATGTGCACGTGTGGGTGTATCATGTTACATGTGTGTGTGCCTGTATATGTGTGTATGTGTGCACAAGTGTGTCTGTGTATCTGTGTGCATTATGTGAACACATATGTATACGTGTATGCATGCATGTGCCACACGTGTGCACATATGTGTATGTCCATGTGTGTGCGTGCATGTGTGTATTGTGTGTGTTTTTAATGTGTGTGTATGTATGTGCATATGTGTATGTGTGTGAATGTGTGTGTATGTATGTGTGTATGTGTGTTTTAATGGTTTGTTTGGAGCAGGTTCCAAAGGTCACTCAGGTATCTGCCTTGGTTCCTCCCCTCCACATGGACCCAAAGGATTTTCCGCAGCTGGTGTCTCCCTGGTCTCTGTCCTTGGGTTTGGGGACCAGCTCCCAGGCTTCTCTCTTGGGTCCGGCACAGCCTGCTGCCCCCCAGGCCTCTGGCACTGTCTCCCCAGAGGGGGCTGTGCTGCCCCCAGAGGCCCCCCTGCGATGCCTCCCGTCAGGGTGAGCCCCTGGCTCTCAGAGGTCTGGTGTCGCTCCTGACCACCTGCTCATGCACCTGCTGTGGCAACCATCCGCAGTGTATCGTCCCCCCGTTGATCACATGCTGGGGTTCAGAGGGACCACTTGCTACCCAGCTTTGTTGAAGCTGTACTCGGAGGGTTTTCTGTTTGGCTATGCAAGCTGCTCTGTTTTTATGGAGATTTATGGGAGGTTCAGAAACGCCCCACACGCAATGCCTTTCCTCTGGCTTTAGAGAAAGTGTGAAGGGGGCACAGGCGGGATGGGGCAGGCGGGGCTGGCAGCCACGGGGGCTGCCACACAGATGAGAAGGGGCCCAGGGTCTGGTTAGGGCACAAAGGAGCGAACCCTAAGTCCCTAGGATATAAGATCAGCAGACTTGGTGGCTACTGTAATGCTTGACTTTGTCGTTACCTCAACAAATAAATCTTCATTCAACACACTCACTGATCACCACCTCGGGGGCTGGCGGGGAACAGCCAGTAACACAGATACTCTTTCTTTCCATTTGTCTAAGTCTGCTATGTGCTTTCACGTTTTATAACCGTGGCTGTTAATAGTAAGTTATATGCTAGAGATAAATCTTAATATTTTTGAGAAACAGAATTAAAAATGTTCCCAGCTTCCTTTTCTGGAATTGTTCATTTTCCTTGGTTTTGTTGACAAATACTTATGCTTTCCTTTTCCAACATGGCCCTGCCATTGTTCGTGTGGGATGACCTCTCTTCCAGCAGCTCCATTTTGCTCAAGTCCTTTAAAATGATTAATTGATGATGACCTTTGAATTAAAATACCATATTTCTTGATTCTAAGATGAATATTTTTCACCTGTGAGCATTTCTGAAATCTGAATGCAGCTTGTAATTGATGATTGCTTTTAACACAGTCTTTTTTTCCCCTGAAAAGCTGTTAGTGAAAAGATGATCATCTTAGGATCAAAGAAATATGGTAATTGTCCTCCGGTGGCATTGTGGAGGGCAGCGGCCTGCATCCTGACCAGCGGGATGTGTTCCATCTCACAAGTGCTGCCTACAAAAAGTTGCAAGAAATCTCACCAGAACTTGATACAGTTTCCTCATTTTATCCCCTGATTTGCTGATTTTGGATTGTTTTTCTGGTTTCTATGAGAAGATCGTCTTCCGCTCCCCGTTGAGTCACAGAATCAGATGACTGTGTAGCAGGTCCCCAGCCATGGTTCCCGTCTGGGGTGGGCTAGCTGTCCCGGTCCACATCCCGTCAGGCTCCCCGTGTCTCATCTCCCCTGACCAGTCTGGGGGTGCTACATAGGGACATTTAGGATCACAAATCTACTGTCGGCGGATCCGTGGGGAAGATGTCGAGCGAGCTGACAACTTAAAAGCAAACACTTAAAAATATGACAACATTCATCCTGAAAGGGACACTTTACTTGCAGATAAAGAGAAGATAATTGATTAAGCTTGTTATTCATGAAAGAAAAAAAAAAAAGACAACGCTTTTTAAAAGGGGGAAAAGTAGAGTTTTTAAATTTTTTCCCCCTAAAATGGATGGTTCTTTTTTTCCTTAATGGGAAAAAATTAATGGCACGCGCGTATCAGCTGCCGTGTGAGCAGTTTGGAAGAACCATGGTCGGTTCAGAGTCTGAAGACATTAGCGCTGACGCAGCCCCTGGATTTGGAGGCTGATAGCCCTGTTTCCACAGGGAGGAGCACAGAACGGGCAGATGCTGCTGGCTTTCTGGGTCAGGGGACACTCTGGTCACGCTGCCCCCATGGAATTCCGGGACTGGGGGGTTTGAGAACTGGTGGTTCAGGGGTCCCCACTGGAAAGAGATGCCAAAAGGAAAAGGAGGAAGGCGTGGCTTCTTTCCCTTGGATAAATGAGGCTGGCTTACGCATTTATTGTCTTCTTGGAGCACTTGAAATCGGAATTATTGTGCTTTAAGGAAAAAAATAACAAAGTGTCAAATCTAATGTCAACTACGGAAAACACTAAGTCTGGAAATGCTGGGACAGTGTTGGTTTCCGGGGAACACTTTGATCTGATATGGCATCTGTGAGCGCTCCCGGCTACCACGTGCCCGAGGGTCTGCAGGGACCTCTGTGCGTCCAGCCGTGGGGGCCACACCCCGGGGGACACACTGGACCCTGTGAGGGAGCCTCCATCCGCCTTGCTCTCACTCGCTCCACCAGACCTCTCCGTTCGGGGCCATGTCCCCATCTCTGCACCACGCCCCGCACCCCCCGCCCAGATGCAGCTGTTAGGTCAGCGGCCCCGACAGCCGTGCCCGTGTGATGCTTGGGCTCAGAAATCTCCTGTGCCTCTCTGTTGTCCAGCAGAGCCCTGGGACTTACAGACCTCCCCTGCAGGGCCCTCATGGAAAGGGGAGACCTCGTCTACCAGGACTCCCCACGCCCAGCTCAGCTCTGGGTCCCCACCCCCCACTTGGTGCCGGGTAGTAGAAGGGTGTTTATTGCAAGAAAAGAAGAGTGCTTCGGAAGTCTACGACGGGCATGCCCTCCCCATTAAGGAGCCTCTCAGCTTCTCCACGCGCTGCCTCCACTGGCCGGTTGCCAACATCAACTCTTCTTAAAATCCTGAGTGTGTTTCTTCCATTTGCATGTTCCCAGTTTATTGATTTTGGCATGATATGCAGGAAGAGCTTAATAAATGCACACTATTCTAACCAACAGAATCTACCTGTTATTCCCAAATAAGGCTTTTTCTTTCTCACCTCTGTGATTTTGCTCATGGTGTTCCCTTCCGCTACTGCCCTCCGACTGTTGGAGCTGTACCGTCTCTGTCCTCCTCCCAGATGCTTTAATATGCTTCCTTATAGCATATCCAATGGGTAACAAAGGGGAACACCTTTGTTTTCGTGGACACCTATACTAAGAAGAGCCTCTTGGGCCGGGGGTCCTAGCATCCGCATCAGAGTGTAAGCTGTGAGGCTGCTGGGACGTCGTCTCTACACCAAGCCTTGCAGCAGGCGCTCTGTGATGTGCTCTCGGGCTAGTGCAAGGAGCTGGACACAGGCACTATAGACGTTGTCCAGCTCCGTCACTCTGATTTACGTGTGAGAATATTGGGATCATGCTGGGGGCAGGGCAGCTCTTTGTCCCAAGTCCCACAGCCTAGGTCTCTGGACGTTCCATTCTGCATCTGCGCTTAGAAGGGAGGGGATTTCTGTGTGGTGGTTTCTGACATTGCCCCTGAGAGGTGATACCCTTAAAAAAGGATTGATACTGTGGCCACAGAGTAAGAAATTACTTTGTGGTCTAGACAGAAAACCCAGGTTCCAGAGTATCAAGGAAAAATTCTACTGTGCAATTACCTGCCAGTGCGATCTTGACAGATTAACCCTCATCCCAATAGTGTAATGATAATAAAGTATTTTGAAGTGTGCCTTGTCTTTATGAAAGGGAGGAAAGCTTGCCTTTTATCTGTAAGTCATGGGGGTTGTTAGGATGGAGAAGTCCACAAACGTGTCTGTAAATGTCAACGAGTGTGTTCTGAAAGACAACGAATGCGTGTGTGGAAACTACGCTCTGACGATCACCCTTGCGCACGTGGTCACCTGTGCCCGCTCTCTGTGGGGGGCAGTCGGGATCCCACGCAGGCCATCCCCCGGATGAGTGTGCTTGGACCACAGCTGGGAGGTGGAGGAGACAGGGAACGATGGAAGACGGGAAGGAGAAAAATGTCGTTCTCACAGACCAGACTTGGAGCAGAACAGCAGAGGGTCGCTACAGGAAAGGCCTGGAGGCAGGACACTTCTTGATGCACACTCGGGGCCGTGTCCTGTGTGGGCGTGGGCAGGCGGCTCACAAGTCCTTGGGGTGCCCAGATCTGAACACCTGCGGATGCTCCTGTTCAGTTCGGCGCCAGAGGGAGGCCAACCGAACAGAGCGCCCGTGCACAAAAGCGGTGAACAGTGCTGCTGTTCATTTTTGTTTTCTTCTACCAATTTCTCCTTTAAGATAAGCAGAAAGGGCCACGGAGGTAAAAACAGCCTGTGTACTCATCTACAGGGACAGAGGGGACAGGGCACCTGAATTATGCATGTTTACAATGTGTGCAAAGGAGGCCCAGCCCGCTGGGGGAGTGGGTCCTCCCGAGGCGCTACCCGCTCCGAGGCCGAGTCGCTGGCCTCGACCACTCGGCCTGGGCTTGCGTGCCTCGTTGCGTCCCCGCGCACCTGTGCTCCTGACGGGCGCGGACCGGAGTCCAGGCACGCGTCTGCTCGGCGCCGAGCTGGTCGGACACGCGCTAGGTGAGCAATGAGGCGGCGTCTTCTCCTCTACTCCTCTCCAGCAGTTGGGGGCTTGGGCACGTCTCTTCTGGATCTGCTGTACTCCCTTGTCAGGGTGTCTCGGGCAGGACCCGGACACAATCCCACACGCTCCAGGAGGCGCCTCCTGCCCCCAGAAGCTGTGGTTGCCGAGGGGAGATACAAGCAGACATATCCAGAGCGAGTAAGGTCGTGGCACCCGTGATTTATTGTTTGGTGGATCAGAGGCCATGGCTCTGCGGGTCCCCTTGTCGCAGTCTTCATCCGGTGTTTCCTCACGCACCCCTGCCGGCCGCACCGTGAGCTCCGCGAAGGCAGAGACCCGGACTGTTGAGATTCCCCAGGACCAGAGCCCCAGGGGGCTCACGCACTGTTTCTTGGGTGAGCGAGAGACCGAGGCCGTAGCTCAGGGCAGGACGGCAGAGCTGAGCCGCAGCGGGGGCGAGTGTGAGCCAGGCTGGAGGCTGGGAACTGTGGACGGCTGGGTGGGGCGTGCGCCGTGCCCGCCGCACTGGGAGAGGGAGCAGGGCAGGTGCATGCATGGTCCCGGGGCTTCCTGACGCGCCCCGAGCCGGCGTGGAGCAGCAGCCACAGGGCGAGCAGCCCCCGCACGGGCCGCCGGGACCCCAGGCGTGTATGTCAGCAGGACCCCGCACGGGCCGCCGGGACCCCGGGCGTGTATGTCAGCAGGACCCCCGCACGGGCCGCCGGGACCCCGGGCGTGTATGTCAGTAGAGCGCAGCCCAGAAGACACGTTTCTTCCACTACGGATGGAGTGAAAAAGAACCTGAAGGAAACTGGGAGGGTGCTCCGATGGCCACGGCCGTCTGCAGGCTTAGGGCTGTGCTGTGGGCCAGGCAAAGCGCCGGCCAGCTGGGGCTCTGCCCCCAGCCCCGTCCCCGCGCATCCCTGTGGCTGCCTTCAGGGCTGCCTCCCGTGCAGGGTGGCTGGGGCTGCCTCTCCCTCCTCCTGCAGTCCCTGCATCTCTCGGGGCTCACGGTCGCCCCACGTGCAGCTCTAGGACCGGCAGTGGCCCCCACAGGCCCCGGCTTCCAGGGCAGGGGCGCAGGGCTCTCCTGGAGGCTCTCTGCACATCCAGGAACCCATGGTCCTCCCCACCCTGCCTTCCTGCCCCCTCCAGGCCGGGGAAGAGCCCTCCCCTGTGTCCCTGCAGCTGTAGGGCCCATCCCTCTTGCGATATGATGTCCCAGGCCTCGTCTCTCCTCGTCCGTGTCTTGCTCTCGCTCATGACCAGCTCCACATGGAAATCATACTGGGGGGAGATCAATGGTCAAATACCGGGACTGGCTTTCTGTTGTCTCTGTCTCTACAGGTTGAACAGTTTATATACTTTCTAGAGGTCATGGGCCTCATTTCATAGTTTTTATCATTTCGGTCACTTTCTAGTCCAAAACACAGAGCACGTGGCAGCCCAGTCCAGCGCACGGTATCCGTGTCCTTTCATTCACTGAGGGCGACCCTGGAGAGGAGTCATGGGCTGTGTGAAGAGATGTAAAAAGATGATTTGCTAATTGCTCTTCTCTGTAAGAATACCAGGACCCGGCTGGTAACGTCCCCGAGGGGAGTCCTTCGCCGGCACATGGGACTCAGTACCGGGTGAAAACTGTCATGTAACATATCGTGTCCTGGCTTGCACATGGTGGCAACTGTGTCTCTCTCTGGACCAGCATCGGAGGACACCGACATCATGAGGGAGGATGTGCGGGACACGCCAGGGGCACAGGAGCCCGCGTGCTGCAGGGGACGCTGGGAACAGAGCCGCCTGGACAGGGAGTCGGCCCTCTGGGGTCTGGGACTGCGGTCCACCATGCCATGGGGTGGAACGAGGGCCTGATGGCCAGAGCAGCTGAGCGCTGAACGGGGACAGCCAACCTCCCACGGCTGCCGTTGTGCAGTGCAGCGGCCGGTCCATGGTGTCGGAACCTAAGCCATTTTTGAGGCTTCTGAATTCTTGTCATCAAATAATGGGGTCAGGAAATGTATTTTGGTGGCATTTACCTCCACATCCGTTTCTTTGAGTGCAGTGGAGGCACGCGTGCCCCTGAGCCTGGGGAAGACGGGCGGCCCCGCTCCTCCGACCCTCCTTGTCCACCATTGTCTCTGGACGGCGCCTCCTTGGAGAGAACGTGGAAGAGCAGAGAAGAGCTTGTGTGGCTTCCTGAGGGACTCCCAGAAAACAGAGACCTTGCGGACCTGGAACCTTGAAGGAAAGGAGTTCGTCCTTCCCATTCTCCCTGCCTCAGTGATGCCTGGGCCCCGAGGGGGCTGCTTCGGCCCCGCTGTGTCCTCTGGCCGTTGTGTGCCAACAGCACCGCACACCCAGGCCCAAACCAGCCTGAGGAGCAGGAGGAAGTTTGACTTCTTCCCGGGAAGCCAAGACATACAAGGTGATGGCAAATCTGCCCTGTGGCTGGCCCACAGGTCCCCGGGCTTCGGGCAGTGAGGTGAGGGGTGCCCCTTCCCCTGGCCAGGCCAGCAGAGCTGGGGTGGTGCAGACCAGCCTGAGGAGAGCAGCCGCGGGAGGTTGGTGGGGGGTCTCCGCTGCGGGGCTCCCTTGTGATGCAGGGCCCTGGAGTGGCTCTCGGGCTCAGGCTGGCTGGAGACTTGCCCGGCATCTGCAGAGGCCACGGTCAGGCTCTCACGCTCACTGCTAAGTGGGGCTCTGAGGGATTTCATGGGGATGTGCGCACGGAGACAGGCCTGTTGAAACTCCAGGCTTCACTTGACATTTTCCTTGAAGGGTTACAGGTGGACCAGTTGACGGGGTGCAGGTGGGGGAGCAGAGTCTTGCCCTAAGCTGCTGGCTGAGTGCGGCTCCTGCGGGCCCCTGACCCGTGGGCATCTGTGCAGGAACCATCCGCTTCATGAGAACCAGCGGGCTCTTCTGGATTCAGGCAGGTACGCGGGCGCACGGGCCTGTTCGCTTTGTGGCGGCCTGTTGTTCCCAGGACCCACCGTGGTCGCCTTGCTGGAGGCAGTGTCGGCCTCGCAGTCGTGGGCGTGGACGTGACCCAAACTGGGTGCTTTAGGTCTCAACTCAGTCGCTTCCTGGCTGTGGGGATCTTGGACAACATACAGATCCGTGGTTACCCGCTTCGCCCATGTATGCGGCTGGGACGCTGGTTAGCCATAAGGTCGTCCTCAGGACGAGAAGCCAGTTCTGTGCCGGCACGTGGCAGGTGCTCCGTGACTGACAGCTCAGAGTCGCGTGCTGGGGGTCACAGCACTTCCTCCGCTCACGAGCACTTGTGCGCTCAGGAGGCCGTGGGCGCGCAAGGGAGGCAGGGCACACGGCGCCCGCCAGACGGCATCTCTGGCCTCGAAGTGCTCTCTCAGACTGAGCTTCGAAGCTCACGGAGAGGATCTTTCAGGACCACAAATGTCCAATGTTTTCATGGTTTTAAATACATACATGGTGTCGTCTTCTCTGCGTGGGGAGTGTCTTCCTTGCGTTCAGCTTTGGGGCAAACGGCAAGAACAGCTCGGCAGAGAAGAAATCTTGTCGGACTTCTCCACCTTCTGCGTCGCCAGCGCCCCAGGCGAGTACCCCCTTGCCAGGCGCACTGCCCTGAGAGCCCCCACCTCGTCCCCTCCCTGGCCGCGGACGGAGGGCCGGCTACCTGCACTTCCTGTAGGGTCTGGCACGTCCACTGTCCATGTGGCCCCCAGTGTCCCTGCTCTGGTTTTCTCTTCCCACTCCACGGCGACACCCTGGCCCTGGGACGAGGTGTTTCAGCCCGAGAAGTCTTCTGCTGGCTCTTCCATGCTGGGTCTCCAGCTGAAGATGAAACCCCTGATGGCGGTGTCTCTCCTTCCACGCTCCTGCTGGAAACTTCGGTGAATAGAGCTTTGGCTGCCATTTCAATAACCTGGCCCAGCGCTCTTTCCGGAGGGGCCTCCCAGGGCACACCTGGTCTTTGGGGCTCGGATAAACAGAACCTGTCTACATCTGGTCCCTCTCTGCCTTTGTCCGTGGCTCCTTATGGCTCCGTGTCCTTCAAGGCCCTTCTGGGCTCTTGTCTGGAGGGAAGATGAAGCCTACACGTTCTGTACGGTGATGCCCGGAAGGCTCGGGTCCATAACGGGGGGCTCGGACCCTGCTCCGCGCTCCAGAGTTGTGTCATTAGTGGTCAGCGTTAGCTTTGCGCCGCTGTCTCCTGTCCCAGTCACCAGCGTCCAGAGAGCAGGCACCGTCTTGCCGTCCCTTCCTTCCTTCCAGCCCTCCTCCCCACGCTGGCAACACTGTCTCTCACGCAGACGTGCTTGAGAGGAACGTGTGAGTATGACCGATTGTGGTGCAATAGACTAAGTCGACTGTAGGATCCGTTTCTGCCGCTCCTGGTTAGCGCCGCGCCCTGCCATGGCTGCCGGCCGCGTTTTGGAAAGAGCTCTGCACGGGGCCCCCAGGGAGCCTGTCCACGGGACGCGGGGGGAAGTGTGGGTCGTAGCTTCCCCCAGTCTCTTACTAAGTGGCCGTCACACCTGTCGCTCTGGGCTGGAGCGGAGGGGGCTGCAATTAGAACGAAGCCACATGAGCCCCCGCCCCACAAAGCTGCATCCCAGGGGAGGACGGAGCCCCCTCTGTGGGGCTTCAGCCCTTTCCTGTGTGGGTCAAATGGGCTCTGCAGGGGCCTCCTTGAGCTGCTGAGCCCTTACTTGGAAATCTACAGCACATCGATGTGTTCATGTCACTCCCCCACAGCCTTGTCAAGGAGAAGGTGAGGTGGGGGCAGGACAGCAAGTGGAAGGAAGGACAAGGATCTACCCCGTGAGCATTTACCCCCACCATCCTCTGACCGGAGGGCGTCAGTCACGCCAGGACGCAGGGTCTCACCGAGGCTTTGGTCCTAGTGTGCTCAGTTCCTAGAAGGAATGGAACGATAATAATAATAATAAAAAACAATAGGGAACAGCAGTAGGCACAGGCGGGCTCCGTGGTGGACGGGAAGGATGAGGCCAGTGGATGGAGGGAATGTGGTCCAGCAGGAGGTGAAGGACGATGACAGGGTGTCCCCTGGGGCCTTCCAACCTCCTTCGCTCCGTTGATCGGCCACGCAGACTCAAGCAGGTATCGGCGACCTGTGGGGCGCCCGTCCTCACCGTGGGGCACCTGTCCTCCCTGTGGGGCACCCGTCCTCACTGTGGGGCCCCCGTCCTCACTGTGGGGCGCCCGTCCTCACCGTGGGGCCCCCGTCTTCACCGTGGGGCGCCCGTCCTCACCGTGGGGCCCCCGTCCTCACTGTGGGGCACCCGTCCTCACCGTGGGGCCCCCGTCCTCACCGTGGGGCCCCCGTCCTCACCGTGGGGCCCCCGTCCTCACCGTGGGGCACCCGTCCTCACTGTGGGGCACCCGTCCTCACTGTGGGGCACCCCGCCACGTCCCCACAGACCACCATAAAAGGAGGCAGCCACAGTGGGAGAGAAAACAAGGGACACAGTTGAGCGTGGCCCTGGCTTTGAAGCAAGAGGAGGCTTGGTTGCGTGGGAGGAGGGAGGTGGGAGCCTGGGACGCACGGCCCCCCCAGCCACCATGGAAGGGAGCAGGGCTGGGAACCTCGTGTCCTTGCCAGGAAAGGGGGAGCCCACAGGGAGTGAGGAGCTTCTGGAAGGTCTCTGGACGGCCGGTGCCCAGCTAACCGAGCTCCCTGCCGTGGAAGTCAACTGATTATGAGCTTGGTTTGGGGGAAAGGACTTCGTTTCTCTGGGTCTCATGTTCCTGAAACGTCGAGATTTGGAGCACTCAGTAAATGGCACCCTTCCGGCCTCCTCAGTGTGGGCCCTTGCGTGCTCTCGTCTACGTGGGGGGTTTTCCCCATGTCAGGAATAGTTCTACCCAGGCCGGGCCAGCCAGTTCCCAGAGGCTCCGAAGTTTCTCCACATGCACAGAGGGTCCAGCAGGACCCTTCATGCAGCAGCTGGTGGCCTCCCAGAGACGCTGCAGAGGACCACAGCAGCCTTCACGTGACGGAGCCGAGGCGGGGAGTGCGCCTCTCCCACCTCACCCTTGACAGTGACACGCGTGTAATCCGGTTTCCTGGAACAAATCTGGGCACAGAGCGAAGACCAGCTATGTTATCCTGGGTCTTGTTTTGTGTTTTTCTCATTTGAAATGAGGTTTCACACTCGTCCAGGAAGTGGAGCGTCGGAGTCATGGTCCCCAAAGGGATGTCCACCGTGGATCGGTGACGTGGAAACCCTACCTCGGGAGGCTCTGTAATTTCGTGTTAGATCAGACGCCGTCTTACACCAACTTTGGACCTGGCTAAAGTGGTTGCAGGCTCCAAACATTTCAGGAGAACTCATGGAATAAAAACCTAAAATCAGAAAATTTCCATTTATTATAGATGTTGTGTTCGTTAGGTAAAAGACGTCATTATAAGATTTAAGATAACGCCTTAGTCCAGAAGTCAGAGGTATTAACTCCACCCCCTCGCATGTCTGATACGGTCCAGGAAGCCGCTGGCGGCTTTTCCTCTTTCTAACTCGTCCTCGCGGTGACTCTGAGGGGTCGTCTCCTGCTTCCTTCCTTTAGGGGAAGGCTGAGGCTCAGAGACGTTAAATAATCTTCCTAAAGAGAGAGCACCAGGATTCCAACCCCCGGTGTGCCCTGGCGCACGAGGTCGGGGACCCTGACCGCTCTCCACGGGAAGACAGTGCGTCTCCCGCTCCTGGCTCGCAGGCTCGCTGGTGGGCCCCGGTGGCCGGGTGGCGCCTTCCTCTCAAGCCTCCACGACCAGCCCTTTGTGCTCGGCTTCGCCATGGGCGACACAGGACACAGGGTGTCCTGGGGAGCCCGGGGACGCCGCAGAAGGAGCTGGTGAGCCCAGGCCCCTGCAGCGCTCAGACACGCCCGGCGCACGCTTCCTCCGACCTGAGCATCATTGGCAGAGTCGAGCACTGTTGGGTGTGCAAGACCCGATGGACATGGAGAAGGGGTCTTCCCTGGGAGCCCAAGCTGGGGAAATGTCAGTAGCTGAGTTTTGCTCAAAATGTGTCTGTCTGACAGCATCCGGCGCTTTCTCCTCCTGTTGTCCCCGGGCCATCCCAGGTGGCTGCCAGAGTAAGTCCTCATCTGGAAATGGGGGGTGCTTCCTCCTGCGCTGTCCCCGCTGCCTCCCGGGGACGGTGGAGTGCAGGTGCTCGGCTTCCTCCTCGGCCCGTCTCTTCTGACGCCCTGCCCTCCACCTGCCCTGCACCTGACCTTCACCCGCCCTCCACATGACGTTCACCTGCCCTCCACCTGCCCTCCACATGGCGTTCACCTGCCCTGCACCTGACCTTCACCTGCCCTCCACCTGACGTTCACCCGCCCTCCACCTGACCTTCACCTGCCCTCCACCTGACCTTCACCTGCCCTCCACCTGCCCTCCACCTGACCTTCACCTGCCCTCCACCTGCCCTCCAC
>NW_019154119.1:21541817-21692421 GCF_002288905.1 Enhydra lutris kenyoni
ATGACCTTCACCCGCCCTCCCCCTGCCCGTCAGCCTCACGGACCGGTGGTCCTCTCCTCAGGCCACTGCTCCCGCTGTACAGGCCGCGACTCTCCCTCATGCTTCCGGTCTCGGCTCCACAGTGACCTCCACTTGGAAGCCTGCCTCGCCCCAGGCCTGACGGAGGTGCTCCTGGTGTTCTACGTTTCAGGATGGTTTCCTGCTCACTTGCCGGTCTCCCTAGGGGTTCTCGGGAGCTTCGAAAGCAGTAATACTCCACATTTGCCCTCCGTTGCTAGTGACTCTCGACGGAGAGCGGTACCCAGTGCACACTGTTGAGTGATGTCAGCCATTGCTTTGCGACCTGAGATAAGAAAAAGGTTTTGTTGGGAAGACACAGCCATCGTGAGAGCCCGCTGCGGGCGTGCCTGGATTCTCCGAGAGTATTTGACGGACGCCGTCACACGCTCGTCACAAGCTAGCACGGGGTGTCGGGCAGGACGTGCTGGACGTAAGGGATGAATTGTCTCTTAACAACTGCGCATCTATGGTTTCGAGAGCAGGGTCTGGCATATTGTGAGCACGCGATGACCATGTGTGGAGTAATGAATGAAGGGCCCCAGAGCTTCAGTGACTCTTCGCACATGTGCTGTTCCGTGAAAAGTCACACAGAAGTGCAAAGAAAGATGCACTGGTAATATCCTGATTTTATTTATTTATTTTTAAAATTTTTTATTATTTAAAACAGTTTATCCATTTATTTGGCAGAGAGAGAGACACAAGCAGGGGAGCAGCAGGCGGAGGCAGAGGGAGAAGCAGGCTCCCCACGGAGCAGGGAGCCTGACGCAGGACTCGATCCCAGGACCCGGGATCATGACCTGAGCCGCAGGCACACGCTTCACCGACGGAGCCCCCCAGGCGCCCCACCCCTGTTGTAGCTGAGAAACGGAGGCCCGGAGGTGCTAGTAAGAGCCTTGCTCTGGGTTCCCAGCACAGAGCTCTGCACAGAGCCAGCCACAGACGCTTGCTCTGACGCTAGCTGGGAGTCTGTGAGCTCACACATGTCATCTTCCTCACTCGGCGAGCTCTGGCCCCGCAGGGAGTTCGTGCTGCTCTGACGGCCGAGTCACCCGGGAGCGAGTCAGGGAGGGTCAGCGGGGGCCAGCCTGGAAGTGCGGGTCTGGCTCACCAGGGTCTGCGGGCAGCGTGCGCCAGTGCTGCGCCCAGGCTTGAGAGCAGAGCTGGGCCGTCTGTCTGCCTGAGTGAGGGCAGGTGTCCTTGTGCATGACAAGTAGCCTGGGGTCTGGCTCGTTCGGGGCTGCGGTGAGAATGTGGCCCCGGATAACTGAGCAACTCCTACTTGCAGGCGTGTGGGAGGTTTTGGGATATAGAGAGAAAGGCACAGTCCCTCCTTCAAAGGGGTCCCAGCCAATGGGGAAGGCAGGCACGCGTGCAGAGATGGGCACAGGGTCCCGTCGCTCACAGGACAAAGGCATCGCCCCAAACTGGGGTGAACAGGGACAGGTTCGGAGAGGAGTGGATGGTGCGTGGGGGATATAGAAGGTGGCCTGAGGTCGAGGGATGGGAAACTAACTACATTCAAGGCAAAGGGAGCAGCACAGCTGAAGCCAGCGCGCTCTCGGAGAATGGGCGACAGCTTCGAGTGGAGGAAGCACGGGCACAGAGGGCTGGGGCGATGAGGCAGGGGCAGGTGCGGAATCCTCGGTGGCCCATCTGTGCCGGGCAAGGCCCTGCTCACGGGCAGGAGTGGAGCACCACATGACATGCCTGTTGGAGGGACGAAGCCAAGTGGGGCTGAGCTCAGCGTCAGCAGCAGGACCTGCTCCTACAGACCGGAAGCATCTTCTGCCCTCGCCTGGGATGCAGGGCCCTAAGCCTTCTCCTCCCCATGCGTCTCCCCAGCACATCGTCCTCGGGCAGATCCGAGCCGTCCCTGGAGTGGGGGTGGCGCTCCCTCCCTGTGACCCTTTGGCTCCTGTCTCCTGGGCCAGGCTGCACTCCTGGTTTTCTCTCTGGAGAGGCGATGTGAGGGAGGGTGCGCCTCCCCGGCCCCGTGTCTTCTGCACCCACACCAGGGATGACCCCGGCCCAGCCAAGTGCACCTCCCAGGCCTGCCTGTTCTCTCCCCGTTGTCGGCACCCCTGAGTCCTGACACCTGCCTCTCACTCTCCTTTTGATTTTGGTGACCTGTTTGGACGATTCCCTGGCTTTCTCATTCTGTATGTTTGTTTAATGAATACGGAATGAGTGGACGACTTTGATCTTCCCCTCAACTGACAACTCTTGGCGAGATCTGTAGGTCTGTGACCTTGATCTTCTGGGGGCCTCGCTGGCCACCTGAGGAGGGGGCTTGTGGCTTCTTACTCGGAGAACTGCCTGTGTTTCGTGAGTTGTCACATTCTTTCCTGGAGGCACAAACCGACCTCCGCCACGGCTCTAGAGTGAACGAGGACAGACGCCCACGGAAAGTTAGGAACATCTTTGTCCTTGGCGCTGATATTGGCGCCTCCTCTGAAAATGAGCACGTGACGGCTGTCTCCGCGGCTTCCGGAGCCGCCCTTGGTCACCATGGAGACGCGCATCCTGCTGGAGCTGCCCACAAAGCCTGTTCCTTGAGGCTTCACTTCCCTTTTCCCTTTCAAGGACCCTCTATTCATAACCACTTTGGAAACCCAACAAGTGGGAAATGCCACGCAAGAGGGATGCAGTTCCGGGGTCGCCGAGGACGCCTCCGCAGTGTCCCAGAGGGCGGAGACACGGCCGTCGCTTGACAGGCACTTTCACTGCTGCCCCTCCCCCGCCCCGAGAATAAATTACGCCTTTCAAACAAGTCAGATTTAAGCACAAATTTGCTCATGGCTTCGACCGTCTGCTTCTCTGGGGTGGCAGTGTGGAAAGAGCAGCGCCCCTGTACAGAGTGTGACAATCCTCAAACACGCATGCTTTTGGGGACAGCAAAGGGACTTGTCTCAAGACTCCTGCACAGCTCCTGCTTCAGAAGCCCCGTCGGGGGCACAGGTGGGGTAAGGGCAGGCCCCCGTCGAGTCCTGTGTCACTGGAGGCTGAGTGGACCGGAAACGGCTTTCATGTCACTCAAACCCCAGTGTTACCGAATTGTTCTCTCCGGCTTTGTAGTTACACGGGGGTGGGGGTACACTTCCTTTTCGGGGGCTCCCAGCAGTGGGTAGATCAGGCGGGGGAGACGCTGACTCTGGTTCTGTCCAGCACCCCCAGGGAGCCAACTCAGGCGACTTGCCTTCTCAGAGGTCCCCTTTCTTACCAATAAAGATCTCTGTGTGTTTCCAGAAGTCGGAAATACGAGCCAGACACGCAGGAGCACGTCACACCTGCGGCACTGATTGGCCGATCGTTACCGTTTTCACTCCTACTGGCACGCAACGATGCTGGCCATTTCCTCACACTCCCCCCGCCTGAATTAGTATAAAAGTAATTTTTGACCCATTTTGGATTGGAAATACAGCATTATTCTGAATTGCATGTCTTTAATTTCAGCTTCGAATAATAATCCAGGCATTGAAGGCTGTAAATTTGTTCTGACGACAGATTTTGTTGCGTGGACGTTCGTCTGTGGTTTCCTCACGGCTAATCTCCAAGCGCTCCGTGGTGGTGGTTTCCTGTGTTTCTTTAACTGAAAGATTACTTAGTTTAGGGGTTTTGTTTATTTGTTTTATTTTTTGCAAATTCACCTTTATCTTTTTGGCTTATTCAGAAGTTCTTTCTCAGTTTTTTCCCCCTGAGGTACGGGTTATATCACGTGCCTTCAGTATGAGCTGTGCTGTTGTAAGACTATAGTGGTCCCCTCAGTTACTCGTGACGTAACTCTCGTGTTCTTTAGCCCTCGTTACTGTTCGCCGGCTTCTCTTGCGATGCTGTTTACGCTCCTTGACCTGCCTTTGCTGATCTCTTAACTGCGAGCCCTGCTCCCATCATCCTGGTGTAGGCGAATCTCTTCTGGACTGACTTCTTGTTATTTTCTCACTTTAAAGAAATTTGTCATACTTGTGCTTTCTGTGTTTCCTGTTGTTGTGATTGTTTGAGTTTTCTCCTTGCATTTTGATAGATACAGTGCTTTTGTCTCATCTCGGAGAGGACAACTGTTTCTTCGGAGTTCAGCACCAAGAACGTCTTCCTGCCCATTTCTTAGCACAATGAGGCACTCGGCGCACTTGCCAGCGAGCCCTTGCCCGTGAGCCGTCGTCTCCGGTCCCGACTATTGATAGCATGCTAGATCAGCATGTTAGTAATCAATGGTTCCATTATCTCCATTACCTCTTAAGAATGAGGCCAGTCTTTCTGCTCATTCTGGTGCTTAATCTCCCTCTTTTATACTCTGTCCTGCAGCTCTAAATTCTCCTCGGAATTGATGGTTTAAAAACATATTTCTTTTAACAAAGGTATATAAACCTGTAATTTCTTTGCTTTTCTGGCAAGATCTTTTTGTCACTTGAATTTGAATATAAACTTTTGTCAGTGATATTCTTTGGAAATGTAAGATTATTCAAGTATATGCTATTTAAGTGTGACCTGGTTTTCTTCATTTGTAGGTAATCTTTCATCTTGTCGGTAACATGGCACAGTTTATAAGAATACAAAGAATGAGAACATAAGAACATAGGTACGAAATCAACATATCTAAGATTTTTATTATTTTTTTCCGTGATATTTAATGATCTTTCTTGCTTACCACTTGAGCCTCTCTTTGGCCCTTAGATATACAGTCAGGCTTTGAGTTTGTATGTTCTGTTTGCTTCTGGAATTCCTCAGGTAGAGCTCTCACACTCGTTTCTCTTAGATTTCGGGTCTCCCTCTCTTGTCGCTTTCATGGTTCTCGTTCCTTGCTTTAGTTTTCTGAAAGTTTCAATCTACCTCTTCTGCCTCCACTGCAGTCTTCAGTGAAGACGGGTGTCCGTGTGACTTACGTATTCGTTCCTGTTCTGGATCATGGCTCCACGTCTAAGGGCCACATGTTCTTTGAATTTTACTGAGGCCACAAATCAGGGCATTCAAGTGTCCCCGCAGTAGACCTGTGTCCTTGAATGACTCCTGGGTGCCCCTGGCTGGAGCCTGGGAGAGGTGGGCCCTTCCTGTAAGTCAGCAGAAATCACCTTTAGTCTGGTCCACGCGAGGGGCTCAGAGGGCATTCTGGAAGGAGTGGAGGGCCTGGAGTTTTAAGAAAGGGTTTGTAGGCGGAAGGACGTCTTCCTGGTGTTTGCGTCCACACAAGCCCATCGTGCGACTCGAGGGTAAGACGGCAGTAGAGGGGCCACCAGCGTGGGGGCGGATCCTGGGAGCTTCTGGGCCCGTCCTGAGACTTCCAGCTACGTGACTTTTTCCAAACCCCTTCTTTCCGGTTCTCGCTTCGTCCGTGTGTGAAACGGGGCAAAAGAAACAGTGTGTGTGAGCGTCTGGCTCAGCGAACAGTTCCAACTCCACGTGCACAGGTTGATCATTGAGGTTTGGGAGTGAAGATCCCGAGATGGACGGGATTTGACTGGAGGCTTGCGTGGGGGTCGAGAAGCAGGTACTTAGTAGAAATCATGGTTCGTCATGTGCCATCTTCTTCCGGCAAGAACGTACTCTGATGTCTCTTAGAAACCGGTGGGTCGCGGCGCTGCCTTCTGATGAGGCCGCGCTGCCCGCGGAGCGCTCCTTACTTTCCTCCGACCCCCCGCGCACGCTCTTCTACCACGGTGGTGAGTGGGGAGCCCCACGCTGGGCCCGTGCCTGCCCTGGCCACGGGGTTTCAGTCACAGCCACAGGGGCCATGCCTCCCCTGTTTTAGGCTGCACGGGCTCCGAACTGTTACAAGGGCTTCATTAAATCCTGTTTTTCTTACCACAGGCAGGAAACAGGGAGCAATCTGACACAGAGCCCTGCAGCCATTATGATCAGATTGGGGACGTCCTCTCGGGTAAGCACATTCTGCCCAGCTGTGCACCCCGCTCCGATGGCAGTGGCAGCAGGGGGACCGTCTGACTCACTGGACGGGCACCCTGCTCCAGGCGGCCCGCAGTTCTTTCCAGGGGCTTCAGAGGCTGCTCTCTGAGCCACAGGCCCCTTGCTCCTCTCATGACACATAAATCGCGGCTTCAGGGGGAAACGGCTGCTGGCTGCAGACAGAACCCATACACGTAATTTTAGAAACTGAATTCTACCACTTAGACTGTGCTTTGTTTTTGCTTCTTAAAAGGAACCCTGGTCGGATGCTTCGAGAGTGAAACAAAGCGTGCTCTGAGCAGGGTGCGGGCAGATGCCCAAGTAAGGAAGGAGGGATCCGGCCCTAAGCTGTGGGACGGGGCTTCGTGAGTGGGCGGCGGAGCCCTGGGTCTGCGTCCCGGCTTCCCCGTGTTCTGGTTCCCAGGCGTGCGAGGGTTGACAAGGCCCTGGGGCTGTGCTGGTAGATCACTCAGTGCAGTTTCCAGCCCCCTCTCCACACTACTCCTCGCACTAAACACACCTCAACACTGTACCATCTCTTTTCTCTTTCCCACAGCGGAGTGTTTGCGGTGCAAACCCTTACTTTTGTCTTAGATTTTATGCAGTGAAACGAGCACGGTCCAGGTGTCTGTTACCCCATGACAGAGTAGGTTATTGGCATAAAGTGAAATGAAGGAAACACTTACAGCTTCCCCACTGGGTTCCAAAGGCCAGCAGTGCCTGCAGGGCACATGGTTCCCACACCTCACTGTCCCTCGAGATGCCTAGCACGCACGCTATAGACGCATGTCTGTGTACTATGGGGCACTTCAGGTAATTCCTACTTTACTTGAATTATAATTTGCAAAAATTATTCCTGTAATCATAGGTTTAAACTACTAAATAAACATAAATATTCCTAAGAAGCACCTTTCAGAATGTGTCCCCTTCACTTCTCCTACATGTGCCTTTTCCTGAAGACGCTCGCGACCTTCGCTCCTCGGGAGAGCAGGACAAAGGAGGATTTCCTGGAATCTGAGGTTGGGTGTGTTGGAAAGGGGATGGGTCCTTTGGCAACGCTGTGAGCAAACAGATAAAGTGAGGTCAGTTGATTTTCTTCCACATTCCGATCCTCCAAGCGTTACCCACCAGCCCGTCTGACATGCGAAGCCTTTGCATGAAGAACAGAAGGGGGTTGACGGCCCCGTGGTTCATCTGACTCATCTGCCGGATTTCAGGCACATCCGTCTTTTTTTTTACATTAATTTATTTATTTGAGAGAGTGAGAGAGCAAGGGGAGGGGCTGAGGGAGAGAGAGAATCTTTTTTTTTTTTTAAAGATTTTATTTATTTATTTGACAGACGGAGGTCACAGAGAAGCAGGCAGAGAGAGAGGAGGAAGCAGGCTCCCCACTGAGCAGAGAGCCGGATGCGGGGCTCGATCCCAGGACCCTGGGATCATGACCTGAGCTGAAGGCAGAGGCTTTAACCCACTGAGCCACCCAGGCGCCCCCTAGAGAGAGAATCTTAAACAGACTCTGCATTGAGCGCAGAACCTGACACGGGGCTCAAGGTCATGACCCTGAGATCAAGACCAGAGTCAAAACCAAGAGTCTGATGCCTAACCCGACCGTGCCACCCAGAAGACCTGGGCATTGCCATCTCGAAGGTGCCGGTGTTTGGGGACGGAATCTTTTCTCCACTCTCTCCTATGCTACTTCCCCACACTATTACCACTATAGCCCCAGCTGGTGGTACTGGGAGACCGTGGGTGGAGAAAAGAGGGCGCAGGAGCTCCTGGAGAGCTGGTGGGGACTGCAGGAGGCCATCTAGCCCATGGAGAGTCGAGGAGGGTGGCTCCAGCAAAGGGTGATTATGTTCTCTTCCCTTTGACAATATCTGAAAAGAGGTTAATGACTTGTAGCCAGATGAGCGCCAGCCCCGTGTTGTCTGTGGGTTTCCAGAGGATGCTGTGGGGGGGTTTGGGACCCAAGCGAGCAGGGACGCAGGTCATATGGTGCCTGGTGTTAGTGGGTTGACTAAGGCAGTCAGGAAGAGTCCTGCCTGCTTCTGTGACTCGGGGCTGGGAGGCCAGACCCAGAGCAGCCTTGAAGTCACAACCATGGCTGGCAGGGAGAGCAAGGGGAGTGACAGGCAGAGGCCACAGTGGCGCTCAGTGTGTATGTGGTGGACGTGTCCGGTGGAGCAGACACCAAGTCTCTGCCTCAGGGAAGGGCAGACCAGAGGCGCTG
The DNA here is from genome assembly GCF_002288905.1 of Enhydra lutris kenyoni. Taxonomy (NCBI): domain Eukaryota; kingdom Metazoa; phylum Chordata; class Mammalia; order Carnivora; family Mustelidae; genus Enhydra; species Enhydra lutris. The sequence continues at coordinate 21,550,006 of NW_019154119.1, forward strand.
GGAGCTGCTTGTGGGATGGTTGCGAGGTCACAGATGAGGTAAGATATCCGGAACGTCCCCCACGATGGCTGGAGGAAGTGGTGCACAGCCTCGGGGGGCTTCGGGCAGTGTCTGCTGTTAATAAAGTTTTCTGATGTGCTTTATGGTCCCACAGACATTGTCTATTGTAGATATTCCCAGCATGACTGGGGAACTGGGAACTGGTTCCCCCAGAAAGTGTATCCTTGTAACTAATTCCCCGGGCGAATCCCCGACAGTTTTTACCAGTGGAGGAGCCTTCCAGCACTGTTCTCCAGCACTGCCCGAGTGCTGAGGGTGGGACCGTGTCCCCCAGAAACCTAGCCTCCAGTGTCAAAGAATGTGACATTCCTTGGAAATAGGGTTGTTGTGGGTATAATTAGTTAGGAGGAGACCATTCTGGAGTGGGTGGGCCCTAATCCAATATGACTGATGCCCTTATAAAAAGAGGGACATCTGAACACGGAGGAGTGGAAGGATGGCCATCTGAAGTCGTGTGGCCGTGGAGGCAGACACTGGGGCGACACATCCCTGTGCCAGGGAACGGCCCCACGATCTCCCGTGTTTGCCCGAAGCTCAGGGACGAGCCCGGAGATGCTCTAGAGAACCACCCCGCTGGTATCTTGATTTCAGGCCTCCGGCCTCCGGGGCTGTGCTGTGGACACATTTGTGTCTCGTTGTGCTCACAGGATACTGGGCTTTTCCTTGTAAAGCATCAGCAGCTGGTGGTGTAGTGTCCGTTCCGGTGTCTTCCCTCCATGGTGTGGCTTGTCTCCTGGACAGACAGGCCTCCTTCCCCTGAAGTCAGCTCAGCCAGCACCGAGCGATCACGCCAGCTGGGGTTCTTAGACGCTGCAGAAGAAGGGAGAAGCGGTCGATGGGGTGAAGGGGTAGTGACACATCGCAGGCATGCACACGTGCACGTTAACCTTCGGATCAAAACCTTGTTTTGTTACTTCTGGTAATCCTGGACGAAATCTTGGGAGATTTTCAAGAAGTTTTCGGCTACAGCTGAGCTTCCGGTGGAACGCCCGTGAGCGTGCCCCGTGGGTTCTGTTGGCGCTCAGCGCCACCGGCCCCCCGCAACCCCTCCGTGCTGCCGCACACCCCACACCGCCTGCTCACTGGGCTCTGGCTGCGTTGTGCCGGGGAGGCCCTAGCCGGGAATTGGCAGCGGTGTGGGGGTGCAGGCCGCGTGGGTCCAGCCACCCCCACGGGGTGGCGGCGGGCGGCTCTGTTGCAGGCCCGCAGCTCCAGTCCAGGGCCTTCGGGCTTCCCGCTCTCCGCGCTCCTGCCCGTATTCCCTCAGCTCCTCCCAAACTCCTGTCAACAACTCCCTCTGTCCAGCCTCTCTCTGGGCGAGACATCTAGACTGGCTTCTGAAAGCTTCCCACAAAGACATGCGATGTAATTAAATTCTATTCCCACATACCATCATATCATTTAGGGAATCCTATCGGCTTTGTGATAAATAGCACCTAAATTCTTGGCTTTGTGTCTCCAGGAAAAGGACTATGTCTGAGCGTGAGTTTTCTCTTCTGTAAAATGAGGTTATAGACGTATGACGTGTGTGTGTGTACCTGTGCGTGTGGATTCCTCTGTGTGTAGGGTTACAGATGCCATTGAAGAAGATGGTGTAAGTAAAGTTACCACCACCACACTCAGATACAGAGAGAGCTCACGTTCACACTCAATAAATGTCAGACCACTTCCCAACGTGCTCTCTCCTTCCCCTGAATCATTCACGTCTTTCATCTTGTGCGGTCCCGCAGGGCTAGGACGTCAGTCCTGGGAACTCTGGGTCACATCATCCTAACTCCTGAACCAAGGCGTTTGCTTTGTTTTGGCTTCAGGGGGAAAATCGATGTTTCTGGGTGAATCATTTTCTTAGTGACTATTCAGAATATCGTCCAGAAATAGGTCTTGGTCCACTGACTACCCAGGAGTCCATGTGAGTGATGCCGTCATCCTTCATGGGGAAGGTGAGGACCGACAGGGAGGGGACATGTGTGAATCTGGACTCACTTAGGGCAGAGCTGGGCACATGAAGACACTCAGTGTTTTTGAATCATCATTTACTGAGTTAATGGATGGAGGTACACAAAGCAAGATGGACAAAACAGTTGTGAAGAGGAAGGAAGATGGAAAGCAGACAGGGGAGTCAATGGCAGTCTTCACAGTGCTTGGATGTCCACAGCGCTCTAGAGTTTATAAAGTGATTTCCCCACTCTCCCATTTCACGGTGACAACACTCTGAGGTATGTGGGAAAAGAAAGCTCCATGTCCTGATTTTTATTTTTGGATGAAGAAATTGAGGCCCAAACTAGTTGAACACATTTCCTGCGGACCCACAGCTGGTGACGATGCAGTTAACACTCTGGGATCGGACCGCGTGTAGGGCACCCTTCGGTGGCTTCTGGGCACCATTTTCTTCAATCATCAAATCAATCGACAGACCTGTTAGACTCGTGTTCCCCTCACACAGGAGGAGACTGAGTGTGAGGAGTTCTCTCGGGGAGCACAGTGCACGTGGAGTCCCTCAGGCACCCGAGAACATAGTCTGTCCGGGTCCTGACCTCAGTGCAACGCTGTCAGCCATAGAGTGGGGTCACCATGGCAGGGCGGGGATCCTAAGGCAAGCATCGCTCTCCATGGGTGTGTGGGAGAAAGAGTTCAGTCCCAATGTCCAAGCAAGCTCAAGGGTTTTCAGCTGCGTCATGTCTTACGGAGACTAAAGCATTTCCACTCACGCGAAATCCGTAAGAACAATTTCAGCCAGCAATGACCAACTAGGAAATACAGCAGAATGTGAGCTTCTAGTCACAGTCACAGGCACAGCACCCAATGATCAAACAATATCAAATATCCAAGACCTTTATGAAAATATTTTAAAAAAATCCATCAAGCAACATGACACTAGATGGGCAAAAAAGCCAAGATATATACCATATTCATGGTGGAGGCAGCTTGGCAGTGTGAAGATGTCTGTTTTCCCCTAGTACGTCTACTGGTGTGATGTTCTTCCAATATGAAATTCTAGTGTGACTATTTTAAAAATCAAAGTATTTCTAAATTTATGGGACAAGAAATGTCCGGAATAAATAAGATACCTTTGGGCAAAAATAAGGGGGGGGATTAATCTGTCAGATACTGGACACTCTAAAGTAGTAAGGACAGCTGTGCATCTGCTGGAGGACCGGACCTACCCACAGCAAGTAGGCTTCAGAAATGTGTGGCCACCGTGGCCTCGTGCCTCAGCGAGGAGCATGGAGGGAAGTCTGTGAGAGGTCTGTGGAGAGAAGGCAACTGGGGCTGCAGCCTCAGACCACACCACGGTCCCCCTAGAAGGACCGAAGACACACATGGGGCAGATAAGACCGTGGAGGCACCTGAAGAAGATGCGTGTGTCTTTATCATGTGGGTGGGGCAGGGTGTGTGAGCTGTACTTGAGGGGCACAAGCCGCGATGAAGCGGGGTGGATTTGGCACCTCGAAGTTCGCCTTTCTGTGTCTGAGCGGATGCTGTGCGACAAGCAGATGTGCCTGAGCAGGTAGGAGGCATCTCCAACCTCTGAAACTGACAGGGGAGTACCATCCAGAATATACAGTTAACGTCTCCAAATGAAGGAGAACCAGAGGACGCTCAAAAGCAGTGTGCACAGAAAATGAACAGGCAGTTCAGAAGGGCAGAGACCAGGTGCCCAAAAGACCGTGAAGAGACACTCAACACACGTGTCATCTGGGACAGGCCACTTGGACCGACATAGGCCTCTCGTTCTCCACCCATCGGACTCCCGAAATCCAGAGAGTCTATACATCCAGTTGCTGGTGAAGGATGGGTGGAGAGAGCGACCCGCATGCCGCGGCAATGGGCTGGGATGGGCTGGGGTACCCAGTCAGAGGACGTTTGTGTACTGCATGGCCGGGAGACCCCCACGTGGCATGGGGCAGGTGCGTGGTACTGTGGGATGCTGGCCCCCGAGCATGCGTGGCTCAGCACAGTGGCAGGTGGGGCGCTGGAGGCGTGCCATAGGACACCGGCATCCGTGGGGGCCCAGGGCAGCCCGTGGCCACATGGTCCACATGCAAGGCCCGGTTTGGTGAACCACGTAAGGAACAGCAAGGTCTGCAGCCCCAAGCTAGAAGGTCATTAAAACCGTGAGTGGGCCAGTCGGTCTGCATGTTCGTGGTGAACAGACGCATATTTAAAGACAGAAATCAAATACTGGAAGGGGGAAGGGCAGAGGTGGAGAAAGAATCAGGTGGTTGATTTGGGGAACGAGCTGGGAAAATATAAAAATAAAACCAAAGGCGGTGTTTCTGCATTGTTTGTGAGGCTGCAGCACATAGGGCAAGAATCCTGTCAAGTCCTTAGCAGAGGGAGGGGCACACAGCGAGAAGTGGGTGAAGGGGACAGTCCTGGGTGTCAGTTTGTGACCACGGGGGGTCGGCCCTCTGCCCCATGGCGGACAGAACACATGCCCAGTGTGAATCAGGTAGATGGACAAAAATTACATCATTTCCCACTAAACTAGGTAGGTTAGTTGAAGACACAAACACCGCGTCATGGGACCTGGTGATGGAGAAACGTGTGAGTCCCGGTGGGTGCTCCGAGGAAGAGGCTGGTTCCACCGACCATGAGTGAGAGAACGCGGGCCAGAGGCTCAAGTGGGAAGGGGCTGCCTCGTGGGAGACTGTGCAGAGCGGGTGGCCACGGGGCTGGGTGGCTCAAGCGTGGAGCAGGTGACCTCCTGTGCTGTAGGAAGGCAGCGGGGGCGTGCACAGCGGCAGGGGAGTGTACCGGGGTCCGGGACTGACCGCCGGGCGGGGACGGACGGAGGTGGGAGTCCTGTGTTTTGTTTGACCTCCTTCCTTCCCATAACTGAGGTTCGTTTTTCATAATCAGATGTTGAATGTTGGGAGTGAGACTTCACGTGTGCCGTACGGGAGAGAACGTGCGCACTTGCCGGGGCTGAGATGCACCTGAGAATCGCACTTACTTTAGGGTTTTTTTCTAAACAATTTAAAATCGGTGCTTTCTAATGAAATCCTCCAAGGAGCTGCGCTGGGGGGAGCAGGGGGAGCCCTGCGTGGTCCTGTGGGTACACCCTGCCCGCGGGACGACGCGCTGGGGACGTCCACCCACAGGGCACCGGGTCCCACGGAGAGCTGATGGCAGAGTGCCGAGACACGGGGGCCTCCAGGCTGCGACCCGGCCCTCCCCCACCCTGTCAGATGGCAGCGCCACCCGAACGCGGCTGGGGTCACATGAAAGGGGTCCGCTTTCACAGGGACGGATCAACAGCCGTGTTCCGTGAGGACCTGGTCAAAAGGACTGACTCCCGCGTGCGGAAGTTCCCTCTCCACGTGAAGATCAGCTCTTGAAGGTTTGGTTTGCCCCCAGGGCTAGTTCCTTGACACGATGCCCTCATAGACGCCAGCCCCGCAGAGTGTCATCAGCTCCACCTCCCTCCGGCGACGCTGGCGCAGGCAAATGGGCAGAATGTCTGCATTTCCGCGGGATGAGTGAAGCCGCCGAACGCACTGGGCACCGCGGCCCGGGTTCTTGGCTGGGGGGAGGGGCGAGTGCTCTTGGCGGCTCGGCAGTAGGTGCCCGGGAGCACCAGGCCCCGGCCGCAGAGCATGAGTGGGAGCGACTGGCATGAAATATGCATTTCTGGGACAGGCGCCGTGTGGGACTCAGGGACGGAGCGATCTGGCAGCCTCTGCCCGCATCCCCCACACCTAGAGCTTTTGCTTGAAAGGGAGAAGGAGTGATTTTAACCCAAAACATGTTGTCACTTTGTGTTAGAAAAAGGTGAGAGGGAATCATGGTTGACAGGTGAGCCACAGATGAAAGGAACAATTTCGTGTTCCTCCTTGGAGCCAGCCGTGCCTGGCTGATGGAGCGGTGATGGGAAAATCTTGCCAAAGGAAATACCTGCTTCCAGCTGTGCTTGCTGGAAGCCCCGGCGTGGGGACAGCAGAGCGGGGGAGGGCTGCCCCCCCTACCTCCCGCCCCCGCTGGGCCACCCCTCCCCCACCGGCTGGGCCCTGGCACAGGGAATGCGTCCCAGGGCTGCTGGACTGAGAGGCTGGGAGGTGGTTGAAGTGGGCTGGGACGGCAGCCAGTGGATGGGCAAGGATGGGGCCGAGCCTTGCTTCTAGAAAGGCCCAGACGTCTGTGCCAGGGCAGTCACTGGGGTAGATCTGGTCCTCCAGGCCCAGGGTGGGGAAGCCAGAGGCCCGGGAAGACACTGGGGTGGCTTGTGGTTCTCTTCTATCCACTCCAGGGCTCTGGGGGTCCAGGAGCTTGGCCCCTGTGGCAGCCACGGGGCCCCGAGGTAAAGGCTGATGCCAGCTCTGGAGGGACCGAGGGGTACCAGGGGTGTGCCTCTAGGGATAAATCCCAAGTCATGGTCTGAGGGAAGAAATAATTCTCGGCAGGTCCTGACCCTGCAGTTCCTCTTGGGTGAGATTCTGTGGGAGAAGGGCTTCCTGCAGGAGCGGGCGCTGGGCAGAGGACGCAGCCTCCCAGGGCGGCAGTGGGGGTGGGGGGTTCCGGGGAGGGAGAGCAGCCCGGGGCGGGTCTGAGCCCTGACGTCCGTCTGGGTGCTCCGGCCCTGAGCAGGTGCCTGCGTCAGGAACCGGCTCCTCTGTGGTAACGAGGGCGGCCAGGAAGCGGGAGTGAATGCGGATTGGCATGTGGGGGATGCCCTTCGTGAAATACGTGGCCGGGGGCTGGGTTCCGGGGGCCTTCGCCCGGACCCTCCTGCCAGGAGCCGCTCAGCACGGCGGCCCCCACGGAGTGCTCTGAATCCCATCAGCCGGGCGGGAGCTGCCGGAGCCCGAGATGCACGACCTTGAGAAGCAGCCCGCCTCCGGGCAAGGATGCACCTAAATCATCCCGGGAAAGCCTCCGCGTCTGCCTGCGGCTTTGAAGTCGTCACGTGCTGCGGCTCCAGCACCCTGCCAGCCGCTCGGCACGCTGCCTTAACCCTTGCAGGGGGAAGGCCCGCGGGCTCGGGAGGCTCGGGGGGCTGGAGCTGCTCCCTGGCGCCCCTCTTCTACCAGGAGTCCCTGCAGCTCGGGGCTTGGCGCCGTCCCGGTCGTGGTAACTGTGCCCGGCCCCCCCCCGGATCTACAAAGGCACAGTCTGCTTCTCCTCGGAGGCGAGTCACATTATTTGTTGTGGGGACTCTCTGGGCTGGCTTCCTGGTGCCGGAATGCGGCTGTCCTCCCAGGGGCACCCCCTGCCCGGCTGTGGCCTCCTGCACACTGGGGACATGTCCCCTGTCCCCTGTAGCACCCAGAACTGCCTCAGCCATTCTGGAAACCTGGAAGGGCCATTTTCGTGCGCAACTCAAATCCTTCAAACGACGACGTGGGAAGCGTCGGACCTCCCGGAGTAGATCGTGTGTTTAATGCGCTGTCTGAGGGGCTCGCTAGGTTGCAGTGCTGAAGAGAGGTGTGTGCCCGCTTCATGTACACGGCATGCAAGTGCAGGGCCCGCGGTGTCCCTGGAGGCCCGTGAAATCCCGCGGAGACCCGGAACCGCACCACCTCTGCTGATGGTCACGACAGGGGCAGGCAGTGGGGCCGGGCTTGTCAGGAGGCTGCAGGAGTGCGCCAGAGCGCCCTCCGCATTGGGGCGTGGGGGCTCCGGTGGGGCTGGGGAAGCAGGGGCTTTGCGGTGGTCCTGGTGCCTCGAATACTAATCAGCTCCCTACTTCTGAACCGCTCTTGGTAGGCAAAGAAGAAAACACAGAGAAAGAAGGCCAGGCCGCAGCTGGTGGAGGGAGGCCTTTCTTTTCTCTCCGGGGAGGGAGAGCAGAGGGCCCTGCAAGGGCGGCGGGCGCAGCCCAGGTGCATGGGGGCCGCGCCCCTCCTGTCTGCCCTGTGACTGTGCGGACACGGTGGCGCCCCAGCCTGGCCCCTCGCCGAGGAAAGCCGCGACTTTTTATCGGATTTTTTCCACGTCTTCAGTGACCATAAGGCAGAGAGCTCAGGGTGTTTACTCAGGACACGAGTTTGGGGGGAACTCCTTGCAGGACATGAGACCTGTTTTCTGCCCCTGCCCCTCCTCGGGGTCACGTGGCCGCACGTGGGAAGGAAACGCGGCTGAGGCCCCCGGGCCGTGGGGAGGACAGGCTCCCTGGTCTCCTGGGTCCTGCGTCCACTCAGCCCAGGGGAAGGAGGGCAATGAAGGTCCTGGAGCCCTTGGCTGGCCGGACTCCCGCTAGATCTTCCCTGGGGGTCACACCGGGTCACCTCACTGGATCCGCAGCTACTTTGGGGATTGACCTTGCGAGCTCGTTCCCCCACAGGCTCTCCACTAAGGATCCCCTGTGCCGGGCGGGGTCCGCTGCCCTGGGCTGCCCCTGGTGGCATCTCCAGCAGACCCTTGCTTTGGCTCCCATGTCTGGCACCTGCCGGCTGCCACCTCCACCCACAGGGTAGTCAGTTATGGGGGGGGGCGGGGCATCCCCGCCTGGCGTGGGCACAGCACGGTGGCTCACACCTTCCTGACGTTGATGGTATGTCCTGTCTCTCTTCCTCTCCTGGCCACCATGCTGGACTTCTTGACCCAGATAGTCCCTGCAGAGAGATGCCCATGTGCCTTTTCCTTTGTGCTCACACCTCCAGCCCTTCCCTGGTTCCCCACCCCCAAGCTCTCCCTGACTGTTGGCTGACCTCTCCATGACCAAACTCCAGACAGGCTCTGCTGAGCCCAGCGAGGCCCCATCCTTGGGCCTGTCCTCAAGAGCCCAGTTCTGGCAGGAATCCCACCACGTCTGTTTAGCCCAAATCCTTCACTGATATCTGACCACGTCCCCTCTTCCCCTGCCCCTGGTGAGGTCTGACAACCCGCCTGCCGCCAGCAAGGACACCCCCAACACTCACTTGACCGTCCGTCCCCCAGCCCGCACACTGCTCCTGGTCTGTGAGTCCCCCTTCCCCTGCTGTCCTCGGGCTGAGCCCCATCTCTCTCCCTGGCTGTGCAGCGTGGCTGCCATGGTCCTATGCCCATCACCACGTCCTCAGTCACGTCTGCCTTATCCGAGCGTCTGGACAGTGTTCCCTTCATACCGTGGGACAACTTTGTTTCTTACTCTGTTACGTCCTGCTCGGCTGGCCCAGGGGGTCCATGATTTTGGGGTGCATAATTAGCACTCATGCGTGCTCAGTCCTTCATTATGTCCCTTTGGTTCCTTCCTTCCCTCTCCTCTCAGCGGGTGGTCTCCCCTCACTGCCCTGGACTCGGGGGTCCCACAGCGGGACGGCCTTCTCGCAGCGGGAGCTGGCACCCGGACCTCTTCCTTCACCTGGTGAACATTGCTGAGCCCCTTGACGTGCCAGGCACATGCGGCTGCGGAGTGAACAGCTCTGCGCCTGCCAGGTGCCCAGCACGGACGCCCTTGGTAGTGGACGCGCAGGTTTAGCTGCTTAAGGACACAGACCGGGGCCTGAAACAGGCTGCTTTGAAACGTACCCGCAAACGAGTGCGGCTCACCGGGTCCGTCCAGGGGGCAGGCCAGGGTGTGGGGCGCTGGGGAGGAGGATGGGAGGATTACCACTTCTTGGGATGGGAGGATTACCACCACAGCGCAGGGCATGGGTCCTCTCCTCCCACAGAGGTCCACACCCCACCGTCAGGCCAGTACCCTGCAGCCCTGCAGAGGGGCTCGCCCGGCTCTCCCCACCCCACAGGAGCCCCTGGATGCCTGCACCTGCTGCAGGGAGGGGAGGGCAAGACTGGCCGGGGGGACACGGCCTCTCGGGAGGGGCGGAGGTGAGCTGAGAGGTGCGAGTTCCCCCACCTCCCGGAGGTGCACTGAGGATGCCGGCCTCGGAAGACTGAGGCCCCAGCGAGGGTGGGCAGGGAGCGATGATTCAGCCGGGGACTTGCATCAAACACATGACTCAGGCAGAGTTCGCAGAACCCACGTTCCAGGCCGCCGGGAGGCGGGGGTGGGGGGCACAGCAGCTCAACGTGGGCAGGAGCCCTCACGTGGCCGGGGGTTGACGCAGGGTCCCCTGGCGGGCTGAGAGGAAGGACAGGCTGTGCCAGGCACCGAGGGCTGCTCTCGTGAGAGTGTCCTGGGAAGTGTCACTGCACATGTGCTTTCCAGCTGGACGACAAGGCTCTTCCGAGGGGGCTGTTGCAGGGGCCGTGCGTGTTGGCCGGGTGGGCAGTGTGGGATCTGGGGGTACAGGGCTGACCTCAGAGGCATGAGAAGAGGGGGTGTGGCTGGAGCGGGCAGGGGAGGGCAGTGAGGGGCTGTGCCAGAGGGAGAGCGGCAGGCTAGGTGGGTGCTGCGTGGGGCACTGGGTGGCGTCCCGGGGGGACAGCAGGGAGGGCCGGGCTGGGCAGGCCGCCGCTGCATGGTGGCACAAGGAAGAGTGGCCACGGGCCCACGTCCACGGGCCCTGTCCTACAGGCAGGGACCAGATCCTGCTCCTTGGATGAACTGGAGGCTGAGGGCCACTCCAACAGTCACCCCGAGCCAGAGGGTCCCCCTACCGTGCACTTCAGCCCCTCGATGCGGAAGCTGGTCCTCCGTTTCCCCTTTTGGTGTCATTCCTCAGAAACGAGGGGTCTCGCTCACGGTGCAGTGTCAGGAAAGGGTCACTCGTTTGGAGGAGGCTGACGACGGTATGAGCGTCTGTGGAGCATTTGGGTCCGCACTGCAAGGGCCGGGGGAGGGGTTCTCCTGCAGGAACTGAGAGCGCGAGAGTCCGTCTGGCCCCGTCTTCCACATCCTGGGGGCCGGGCGCGGCGTGCGCCATGCAGTGCTGGAGCTGCAGACACACGCATCACCCAGGGAGGCCCCCCAGGCAGGACCAGGGGGCTCACATGCGCATGATGGGCTCTGGCAGCCCCAGGCTGGCGACGGGAGGCCTCGGGGCCCTGGGTCCCCTTGGACCAGAGGGTCTGCGCTCTGCCTCTCCCTTCCAGTCAGTGCACAGAAGCGAAGCGTCCAGATGCGACCTTAGCGCCACCCTCGGTGCGGCAGGTCCTCTGGGGGACGGCCACCCCTGTCCCTCCTGTTTCTTTCACACGGTGAAAAGTCAACGAAGCCACTTTGCTGAAGCCCACAGATGGCCAGTCCACGCGGCAACGTGCGGCCGCGAACCGGGAGGCCCACGGTCGTGGTGGCCGGTTTGCTGAATCTGCTCATGCGTGTCCTACCCGTCCCAGTCTCTGCAGTGCCCGCTGCGTGCGCTGCCCGACTCAGTGTCTCTGCCATGGGCAGGAGACGGCTCACCCGTGGGCAGGCGGGGTGCGGCCTGAGGGAGTCTGGGCCTGCAGGAGGGGTCTCTGCGGAGCCGTGGGAGCCTGGCCCACGCGGGACTCTGGCGCGCTGCCTACCCCCTTCTGGCCTCAGTTCCCCAGGTGTTCACGAGGCCCGGACCTCTAGGGGCTGTGGAAGCCCCTAGACCCACACGTGTATTGTCCGCTGACCTGGAACGCACTGCCCGTGTCCTTGCTGGGGGATCCGTCTTCTGTCATAAGTGATTAGAACACAGAGGCCTCTGTCCAGTGGCCTTCCCCCTGCCCCCCCACCCCCAGGGCCTCTGGAGCCCCCACGTGTGGATGGGGAAGGAGAAAGGAGCACGAGAAGATACCCCCACCCCGGAGCCCAGCCTGGGTCTTTACACATCATCCCTTCTCACCTTCCCCAGCGAGAATTAGCCAGACGGCCCTCCGGGCTCGGTGGCAGGGCACGCCAACACGTCACCCATCCCTGACTGGCAGCTCCTCTCCAGGGCCGGAGCACATGCCGTTGGAGGACAGCCCCGGTCTCTGCCACAAGTCAGAGCTGACCGGGCTGCCGGGAGGTGCACAGGCCAGAGCGCACTAGCCCTGGGGAGAGCACGGTGGCTCGGGGCAAACGCCATCGTTGAGCCAACCATGTCCTACTGCGTCCCAGCACAGTCCTGGCGGTCCAGTCCCACAGCCTCCTGCCATCTCTGTTGCCTCCAGGGTGACATTAGTGTCGAAGGCTCCCTGTAAGATTCATGTATGGATGACGAGGGGACCTGCCGCATTGACGGTCCCACTCACGGGGAAAGGGGCGGCACTGGGGGCGGCTATGCCGAGCGTCCTCTGTCCCCTCTGGCAGTCAGGGGCTCACGGGGTCCCTTCTGGAGCGTCCACACCAAGTGGAGTAAGTCTGTGTGTGTGGCAGGTCCCTTGTGTCCCGTCCGCTCCTGGACGTGGGGCGTGAGCAGGGACTCGTGTCAGGAGGGAGGGCGGCGCCCGTCCCCGCAGCACGGGACTTTGTGGAGTAAGAGCTCACAGGCTCCCGCTGGAACCGGGGCGAGGCCAGCAGACACGGCTGGCGCTCCCAACACCCTTGGGGTCAGACCCTGGCGATTCTGCCTGCGCTGAGAAGAGCACAGCACGACACAGGCAGACCTTCCTCCCCGAACGTGAGCTGGTCCCCCATGGGGTGCATTCCTCCTTCCGCCATGTCCACGTGCCACCAACTCCGTCCTGATCCATGCGGCGGGGCGGGGGAGAACGCTGATGGGGTCAGTGTGGAAGCACGCACGTCCCATCGATCTTCGTCTTCTTCAGGAAGGCCAGCCGGGGTGTGGATGTATCTGTTATTGACCCGCAGACATGCCCCGGCGCTTGTGAGCTGGAAAAGGTCTCACTGTTTGCAGTTTTGCCATCCGGAGACTGTGAAGTGTGTTAGTGGGTGATGGACAGCCAGCACGTCCCCCCGGGGGCCCGAGGAGGGGCCAGGGGCGGCACCTGAGGCCAGGCCAGGCTCCAGCGGCTCTGCAGCTCGCGGCGTGGCTTTGACCGCAGCGTGGACCTTGAGGAGAGCCTCTCCCCGGGCTGCTCTTCTGACACTGCGTGCTGGGCCTGAATCCAGATGCCCACAGCGTCCGGGGCTGCGCGGGGTCCTTTTAAGGCCAGGCTTGTTGAGAATTGAGCCCCAGGCCGGAGCGTCAGCTGTGTGAGTCCTGAGGGACCCACGGGTGTACGGCCGTCACTCCACCAAGACAGACGACACTCCCACCCCCCGGATTTGACCTGGGCCTTCCTGGTCCGTCCCCCCCGCCCCCGCAGCTGCAGATCCCTTTTCTCTCCCTGTGGTAGTGCCTCTTCCAGGACGTCTGTCACGGGCCGCATAGCCCGCGTTCTTTCTGTCTGACTCGGACGTGGCATGCGGGGTGTGTCGTTGGTGATCCTTGTTTCCGGGACTGGGTTCCTGCGGTGTGGACGTGCACAGTGTGGACTTCCCTTCCCGGGCGTTGGCTTGTGTCCCGGTTTTGGTGGGACAGGGACTTCACCCTCTGAACCAGACACCGCATCCCCTCGTTCACATCCTGGCCAGCGGCACCGGCCTCCTGCGGCTGCCCTGGTAGTCAGGAGGCGTGCGAAGCGCCCCCCGGAGCACGGGTGAGCTAGCCGTGGGCACGAGCTCCCGCAGAGAGGCAGGCGTCACGGAGAAGGCGGCAGGCGGTGTGCAGGCCTGGCCCACGCTGCCCCTTCCTGCGCGAGCTTGGGCCATCTAACCTTACAGCTGGGCTGACGCTGTGGGCTGCAGACATCCCCAGACACCAGTGGTGAAGGTGGCCAAGCAACGGGACCTCGGTGTCCCCACCCAGAGGGTGAGCACTGCTCAGGACTGGTGGCCCAGGCAGCCCAGCAGAACCGCCACCCGCTGGGGAATCGTCCTTGGGACGCGGCCCTCTCATCTCGGGCAGTTCAGCCCAGCTCCCATCCCCAGACGGTGGATTCCCTCCAGCCATGGGCTCCAGATCTTCCAGAAGTTTCCAAAGGGCATGGGTAAAACTTGTTCCCCAGTGAAGGTTCTCAAGGGGCGGAGCAGGAGGACGTCGGGCTCTCGGGGGCACCGGGGACCAGGCTTTGCTTGCGCCACCACACTGCGAGACGGGCCCTTCCCTGGCGGCAGAGACCGGCGTCCGAACCAGGGAACGTCTGCTCCAGGAGAGAGGAGAGACAGCAGGGGAGCCTGCAGGTCGAGATTGCCATTGACTGGGTTTTCTCTCTCCTCTGGTTGACCTCAGGACTTGAGAGTGGGCAGGGGGCCGTCGGGAGAGCAGGCCTGGAAGAAATGGCAAAGATGAAGCGGCTTTCTGTCTGCGACAGAAGGTCCATGTGCCGCGGTAAAGGGTCACGCCAGACAGCTTTGTGCTCAGACCTCAGTCTGTGTCTCACGTTCTCACCTTTGATCAAAGGATATGAATGTTTTAAAATCTCTTGATGAGTACAAAGACATTGTATTTCAGAAGGTTGTAAAAAACACAGATCTTCCAGAAATTTCCAAAGGGCATTGGGTAAAATTTGTTTCCGTGTACTTTCTGGGTGGTGGTCATCGCAGGGAATCGGGGAAGCAAGGGTAGGGGACCCTTCCCCAAGGGCAATGGGGGGCACTGTCCTGGGGGGAGGGGCTTTCCACATAACTCACCTGCCCGGAGAGATGGGCACAGGGGACCTAGAACAAAGAAGACCCTTGCTGAACCTGGGGCTTTCAGAAGTGCAGAGAGTGTCCTGAGTTTTTAGGATGAGTGAGCGGGAGCTTGACGGGGGCAGAGGGAACCACAAGGCCAGACACCAGAAGGCAAGATGCAGATTTTCCTGAGGGCATCTCTGGTTTCAGGGGCAAAGCTGACTCTCCTTTGGGTCAGGCTAGAGCCTGGGAACCTGGGGGATCCGAGAGAGACGAGGCTGCTGGACTGTGCTGGGCGTGGTCACAGAGCTGGGGCACGTGGGGACTGTGCACTGGCCAGAATGCCGTGGAGCTCACCGGCGGCTCCCCACGACCCGACAGTCTGCAAGGCTACGGCCGCCTCTGTCCGCTGCCCGTCCACAAGGGGTTCACTTTGTAGGTGTGGAAGCTGCAGGCCAGAGGGTTTGAGGTCCTACAGGAGCAGGGCTGAAACCCTCCTCCTCTGCCTCTTCCTTCTGGCACCGAGTCACCATCTCCTGCCCACACTCGTGGAGCAGAGTGGGCCAAATGTGTCAGGCCGCCCAGAATCTCTGCCCGTTGTCTCCAGAACAGGGACAATAACTCAGGAATTGCTTTCCACTTATTAAAGATGAAGGCATCTAGAGCTTTATTGATGTTTGCGTGGTGGAAATTGAATGTGCCAATAGGTAATTACAGCAATATTAGCAATAGTGTGAATTATAAGTCTAAAATAATTGAAATTGGCTTTTTCATGCACAAGTGGGAAGTGCTGAGAATCCTCGTTGCAGGGTCTGTGTGCGGCGGGGAGCCTGTAGCCTTCCGAGGTCCCGTGGCCTTCCGAGCTCTCTGATGCCCGCGCCCAGGGACAGGGGGCATGTAAGACAAGCTGGGGAACCAGTGTCTGAGCCTCGGAGCCCGGCCCACCACCTCCGTATTCTCAGTCCTCACCTTGTGGCCTGTCCTAACTGCCGTCACTCCCGGTTAAAATGGTCATCAACCTCTTTGGGAAGTCTGACAAAATAGTTTTGCAGAATCCGCCCCGTGGCTGGCAGGCTGGGTGGAGTCATCGATGTCCCCAGTCTGGGGCTGGCGTCCTAGGAGGGGAAGGGCGGTGTGTCACTTAGTTGGTCAGCTCGGGGACGTGGGAGTGTGCTGCTGAGACCACCCCGGGGTGACGGGAGTGAGCTAGCGGGTACAGGAGGAAGGGGGTCCGCAAGGAGAAAACCCACCCCCACCAAGCATCTCCCCAAGGCATGCGTGGCCTCGATGCTTTTGGCCAATGTCTCGCTTAATTCATCTGAGCTCTGAAGGGTGTGGACTTGGCATGCGCCAGGCCGGTGACGCGGGGCTGGGGCGAAGGCTTGCAGGCGGCTGCCCACGGTGCGGCTCGGGGCTCCAGGGAGGGAGCCGTCGGCCCGGGCTCGTCCTGTGCCTCCCCCACTGCTGGTGCGCCCAGGCCTCCTTGCCCCGGCTCCTCTGTCCATCTGTCCCAGAGCCTCCTCCACCCGCCTCGGGGCTCTCTTCCTGCAAAACTTCCCCTTTACAGATAACCGTCCCATCCCCGCACCTATTTTAAATGTTCCCTAAAATTCCTTATTTTCTAAAGGTTTCTTTCGCCTTTGTCTATAGGCTGGTTTCACTTTCCATTTGTTAGGATGTCCCGATACGTGTGAGGGGCCGGGAATACAAAGTCAGGAAGCCCAGCCTGTGGCCTTTGGGCCATCCCATGGGGGGCAGACCCATGCGGCCCCAGGGTCCAGGGAACAGGGGCTGTGGTGGGGTTGAGCCCCAGGAGGCACAGAAGTCACGTCCATTCCCCGTTCGCCGTGTCACTGGAGCGGAATGTGCATGTGTGTGCGGGGAGAGAAGTGGGAGAGCAGAGCCTCGCATGCGGACCACCCGGCAGGCCACAGGGAGCCACTGAGACGTGGCTGAGAACGTGGCTCATCCTGGCTTCATCTACAGGCCGAGACTTGGAGCAGAGCGCCCTCCCGGACTGTGCCCAGCGACACGTGGGTGGAAGGAGCAGTTTCGGGATCCACACCACGTGCCTTCCGAGTCCTGAGCTGTTTCCTCTCCTGCCGTGCAACAGACCTGGCTGTCAGGACCAAGTACCAGCACGGGTGGGGGCGGGGGGCGGATTTTCTCACAATTCTGGAGGCCAGAGCCCAAGATCAGGTGTCTGCAGGGCTGCGCTCCCTCACTCTGGGGACAGCCCTTCTCTGCCTCTTCCTGCCTCTGGTAACCCCAGGCTGTCATCCCGGGCTGTGTCACAGCAGCTCTGCCCGGTCCTCACACAGCCATCTTCCCCGCGTGTCTCCGTCTTCACACGGCATTCTCCTTCCTGTGGGGACCCCAGTCGTGGCGGATCAGGACTGCTCAGTGACCTCACCTGAAACTGATCCTCTGCAAAGACCGTATTTCCCAAACAGGGGACATCCCCAGGTGCTGGGGGTTGGGACTTCGACACAGCCTCTGGGGAGGGGGGCACAGTTCAGCTCATATGTAGCAGCTAGTCTCCTGGTTCAAGGAGGATGGGAGACACAGCTCGGAGCCGCGCAGCTGACCACGGACCCACCACCCGAGTGGGTTGCCAGCCACGCCCATGGAAGCTGGCATTGTGGGGGCCAGCTCATCTCGCAGCATCGCTGTGGCCCGGGAGAGCTGATGCACATGCTTCAGGGGGTCCCCGCTCGGGTCACTGCTGCCCCCTTACCCCGTGTTCTCATGAAGCCTCGCGGATCCGCCCCAACCCCCATCCTACAGCTCTTCCCCGGCGCCCCACACTCTGCTCACCCCCCACCCTCTATAGACCCACCCCATCCCCCTCACTGAAGTCCTGCGAGGAGAGCCCCAGTCCATGGCCACTGCCCAGCCTGGGCGCCCAGACTGTCTGGGACTCAACCTTGTTCTCACGTGGCTGTGCGAGTCTCTAGACTTGTCGGCGGCCAGCATGGCCACAGAGGGGCCGTGGGGCAGTGGTGGGAAGGGGCGGCCATGCAGTGAACCACAGCGAGGCCCGGACTAGGACATGGGACCTCTGTTCGAAGCCCGGATTTGCTGCTGGTGGTTGTCAGGGCCCAGGCCGAGGGCTGCCCATCCTCCCGGCTCTGCTCTGTCCCTCACCGTGCTCCTTTCTCTGTCACCTCCTCGGCCGTCCACCCTTATCGCTCCCCACCCAGGATGACTGTGTCCGGCTACACTGACTGGACCCCCCACTCTGTCTTCCTGGGCTGAAGGACAGGAGGGAACTCAGCTCCTGCGGCCTGGGAGGCAGGTCCGGCGGGGGGGGGCAGAGCTTGTGGGGGAGTCTCTGAAGGAGGGCAGCAGAACAGTGACATGTACAGGTCCGTATTCCAAAGTAATTGCTGGTAATCTGGCGGGTCAGCAAAAGCCGAGGACAGTCAGGAGGCGGTTTCCCATTGATCCGAGAGCCTGATGCATCCCCAGGAGAGATGGCCGTCATAGAGGGGCCTGGGGTTTGGGG
Source organism: Enhydra lutris kenyoni (assembly GCF_002288905.1). Lineage (NCBI taxonomy): Eukaryota > Metazoa > Chordata > Mammalia > Carnivora > Mustelidae > Enhydra > Enhydra lutris. The sequence continues at coordinate 21,567,966 of NW_019154119.1, forward strand.
AGCCCTTCAGGGACCTGATGGCCAAGCCCCCGCAATGCCCACAGCAGGCCTGTTAGGGTCATTACAGATTTAAAATGAAAAAAAAAAAAAAAAAAGCCATTAAGAAAGGTGTCCCAAGCCTTCGCGGTGGGTCAACTTCACTCCTGTTGCAACTGGGGCCTGCTCACGGGGTGGGAGTGTAGGGGAGCTGCCCCTGACGGTCTTCCTCCCTGCGTAATGAGGGCAATTTACCTCTCCGAAATAAAGTCTTGTGACTAGCAAAGGCTTGTGTCTTTAAAATGCAGGTCCCCGGGGCATCAGGGAGTGCTGCTAGCAGACATGTAGGCTGCTGGGTGACAGGAGGCCCTGAGGGCAGGCAGGGGTTGGGGAGGGAGTGGGGACGCAGGACCCCATCCATATCTACGCAGACTTGATAATTCTGTGCAGAAAGGCCCCGTCTCCAAATCCCCGTCAGAACGATGGAGCCATGTCTGGCTGTGTTGCAGAAATAATGCACTCCTTTAGCCAGGAGCCCCTGGGCCCCCAGCCCCTGCTGGTGGCTGCGCTGTGCTGACCCGGTCGCTGACCCGGGTGCTGACCTGGGAGTGCTGCGAAGGCAGGCCCGCCGCAGGTGAAGTGACGTCAACACCAGGAAGGTGTGACACAGGCAGCTGAGGCCACTGGGCCTTCTTCACACTCGGGGGGAGGAGGAGGGGTCCAGAATGTCCAGGGGGAGGAGGCGGGCCTGTGTTTAATTCTGAGGGATGAACAGAATTGACTAGAAAGGGGGTAGGGGCCGGACATCAGGCACAGCCTGGGAAATGTGCAGAGCCCTGAGCGTAGAGGAACATTCAGAAAAGCTGCAGGACACTGTTCTGTGGCAGGACTGAGCTTTGCAAGGGGTCTTGTCCCTCAGCAAAGCTTGGGGAAGGGTCATACCCCAGACCCAGGTGAGCACCTGTTCTGAGAAGGAGTCGCCCACTGGCTGGTTCCCCTTCTACACTAGACAGAGACTTCCTGCAGAGCTGGGGGACCGCAGTAGGGGTGTGGGGGTGTTGTGGGAGAGCACAGGGGTGCTGGGCGAGCTGTGGGACCCCAGTAGGGCTGTTACAGGAGCCCGAGTCTCAGTCTCTCTTGAGTCACCCTAGAGTGCTCTGCGGTGGGACCTTGGCAGGTGTCAGGCCGCTGGCTCACAGTCAGGTGCAAGTGTGCCCACCTGTGAAGGGAGAGACAGGCCGAGGGGCTCTTGCTCTCCAGGTCTGAGAGGTGAGGCCCTGCTCCCACGTTTATTCAGGGTGATCTTCCATCGATGAGATGTCTGGCTCAGAAATTTTATCCGGAGTACGAGGATGAGCAGTTGAGCCGACAGTCACTAACGAAGGAGCACACCGTCTGTCTGTCTGTCCTTAGGAAGCCAGGGAGGCATGGGAAGGTGTGGGGATAGCAGGGCCACTGGGGGCTCCCTGCAGGCCAGGGGTCCCTCCACAGCTGCCTCCACGCTTGGCCCCGGGGGCTTCCAGCCTCCGGGAGGAGGGACCCTGTGGTTAAGCATTGGCCCGAGTTCTGACGTCAGTGACTGAGCTGGGTTCTTTGGCCTCCCCGGGACTAGGGAGCACTTCTCCCTCTGCTGCGGGCAGGGGCGAAAGAAGGGCTTCCCGGGGGGGCGCAGACACTGTGTGCTCTGGCCAGAGCCCCGGGATGCTCTGGGGTATGTGAACCTCGCGTGGGTGCGCATGGATGGCGTAGGGTGCCACAGGGACCTGGGACCATCCTAATGCATGTCTGTTGTTCCAGAACAATGACTAAACACATTGTCCTTCTGCCCACCTGCAAACACCCAGTTTTGGAATAAATTAAATCAACTTCTTTAGGGCAAGAGGAGAGAGAGCAGGCTGGGAAGGTTCTAGAGGCATGAGCTTGAAGGGCCTGGGGGTTTCTCCGGACTGCTGGCTGGGCAGTGGAGTAGAATGTAGAGCGGGAAACTAAGTTTAAAAGGAAAGAAGAAGAGGGAGAAGCAGAGACAGAGATGGAGAGTGATGGTGGACTCCTCATTACGCATTTGCTCAAACCCATGCAGTGCACGCCACCAGAGGGGGGCCCTCAGGTGACCTGCAGACTCTGTCCCCTCTGCTGGGGGTCCCCGAGGGTGGGGAGCAGGTGCGTGGGTCGGGCAGGGGTGTGTGGGGAGTCTGGGTACCTTCCTGAATCCCAGGGTTTTTTAAATGTAGAACTGCTCTAAAAATAAAAGCAAAAGCAAGCAAATAAAGAAAGTAAAAAAGCCAGCCGGCAAGCAACACTTAAGGAAGAGCCTTGGGGAGGGCATGGGGAGGAGGGTGCGGGGGAGGGGCGTAGGGGGGAGGGCGTGGAGGGCCCTGCGGAGGCCGGGTGGGCGCGCACCTGCGGATGTGTGCAGGCTCAGTGGCGCGTCCTGGGGAGGGGTCTGGGCCCAGAGCAGTCGGGCTGGCCGCAGGTGCTGACTCTCACAGCAGCTGGTGTGGAAGCCCCAGGGCTGGCCTGCTCTGAGCGTGTCCAGCCTGGGGTCCTTCAGGGGCAGCTTTGTGGGGGATGTCTGGTGCTCCGAACCTGGCCAGGCCTGTGAGCACCCTGCCTGGGGCTGTGCCCTGGGTGGTCCCCGGGCCCCTCCTGGCTCCCCATCTCCTCCAAGTACCCTTGTGATTCCCCAGCCGGGGGCCCCTCCTCCCTCCCATGCTGCTCTCTGGCCCCCACCCTCCCTGGCTACACCCCAGCTCCGGCCAGAGGCAGCCCTGGTGCTCCAAGTCCATGTAGACGCAGCTCTCCTCTGAGCGGACTGACCCTTTTACGAAGTGGACGGCTGTTGGTGGCAGGGGAGGGGGCGCCGGACGGCTGTTGGTGCTTCCAGAGCAAAAGAAGACAGCACGAGATCCAGCCTCCTCCAGCCAAAGTGCACCTGGTGTGGGGGAGTGAGTACGTGTGCACGTGTGTGTGTGCACGTGCGTGTGCCTCCTGACCCGGGGAACGGTGGGGTGTGCATAGGCATGTGGAAGGGGGAGTGTGTACACGGCTCAGTCATGCTCCTGTGACCTGGTGTGGAGTAGGTTTGGTGTGGTGGGAGGCCCTGTCTGACCTGCCCCGTCTACACAGCAAGGCTCCTGGCTGGCTGTGCTCAGAGGCAGAGGCGCCCCTGGGTCCACTCCTGGGCGAGCTCCCAGGGATACCGGGCTGATCCACTCTCCTGTCCACGGGAACCACAGGTTCTGTTGTCTGCAGAGAGCTGAGGGGCCCTGGGACCGTCCTGGGAGTCAGACCCTTCTTTGGGGCCCACTCAGCTCTTTGTGGGGCCCTGTGCTCGGAGCCTGGCCTGGGGGAGGTTCTCTGGGCTCACCCTTGGGAGGGTCCGCGACTTTCTGGGGGTGTCAGAAGCTTCTAGGTTTTCCCTGTTGAACAGAGGTAGGGGGATGGTCACTGGGGAGGCTTCACCCACCAAGAAGGCTCTCTGGGAGCCTCTGCTCTCCTGGGCCGTGAAGGGTCAGTGGCAAGGGGAATTCCCAAAGAGGCCCGGGGGGCGGGGGCACAGTGTCCCCGGCTGGGCAGTTGTCAGCAGGTTTGCAGTGACAAATAACGGCACTGAGTGTGTCCAGGGAGGCCCCTTGTCGTGCTCAGAGCCACCCCGCAATCCGCCCTGGGATGCACTGTGGAAAGCGTCAGCGTGGTAGGCCGTGTCCAGAAGCAGCAAATCTCGGGGTTGAGGTGGTCAAAGGAAAGGCATGTGGTCCCTTATTGTTTCTTATCTGCTCCAGCACCATCCATGCATCCACGGGGCCGTGTTTCCTTTGGCTGAGTCATTGCCATCTACCCCGGGGCCGGGTGCTCTGCGGCTCAGCTAAGCCCTGAGTCCTTGGGCTTTCCTGGAAGGGGCGGGGGGAGGGGCTCTAGCTTGTGTGCGCCCCTGTTTCTGCCAGGGCTCCGGAGGGAAGCATGCCAGAGTCTTCTCCGGCGGAGCCGCGATGCCTCGCCTGGGGAGCTCCCGCCTCCTGGGGTGGCAGGGACGAGTGCGCCCCTGGGGTCAAAGCAGGACTCGGGAGCCTGGTTACTGGGGCCCTCGGCGCCTCCATGTCTTCCTCTGCAGAATGAGCTCGTGCTGTTGCTGGGAGGGTCCACTCACGTGCAGTGCCAAGTGCCTGGGGTGTGCTGGGCACGGAGAAGGGCTTGGTAGCGGCAGGACTCAGACAGGCATCCTCTGCCTGCGCTGAGCCCAGCACGGCCTCCTGGGAAGCCCAGGAAAGAAAAGCCTGGGGTGGGTGTGCGGGAGATGACCTTGGGGGCTTTATGGCAGATGAGGGCATCTTGGCCCTGCTTGGGACGGCAGCGTCCAAATGCAGAGGAGAACAGCAGTACCGGTGTGGACACCAGGGGCCTCAGCCTGGGGCCACACCGGGCCCCTCGGGTCGCGCTAACGCAGCACAGTCTTGAGCGAACATGCATGTTGCTGAGATATGTGGGGAGGGGAGCAGAGGGCGGTGAGCAGAGGGGAGGGAGTGAGGGAGGAGGAGGCTTCTGATCTGCTCTGCCGTCCTGCCCCGTGTCTGGATCCCAGAACTCGGAGCCCTCCGGTGCGTGCCCTGGCTTTCTCGGGAAGACGTGCTCCGAATGAAAACGCCTGGCCTTGGAAATACCTTTCTGGGAGACAAGCTTGAATGTTTAAAATTCGGAAGTGAAATTCATGGCATGAGCTTAGGACATTGAAGATGTTTGTCTGGAGAAGGCCTTGCTGTTAAGGTCTTACTCTGGCCCACTTTCCCGTGCTTGTTTCTGTCGGGGCTCTGTGCCACCGTGGGGACTCGCCTTGGATGTTTCCTCTTGTGTCTGTCCTTGGGCTTCTTTCTATCCCCCAGAGCTTTCCCAGGGGGCACCGGGCTGAGCCGCAGGGATGAGCGAGGCGTGTGCACGGCGTGGTCGGGGTTACATGCCTGTGGGGGGACGAGAAGCCAGGGAGTCGTCCCCGAGTGAGCCCCGCGGTGTTACCTGCTTCGGTTTCAGGCACGACGTGTGAGGCATGAACCCTTCTCCCCCCAGAGACCTTCTCTACAGTGGGGCAGGCAGGAGGGTGCTTCCCAGATGTCCTCGAGTCTGCCAAAGACCCTGCGGCCGCTTGATGCTTCTGCGCAGTGAGGGGAGGGGACGGGCCCCCAGAGGATCTCGCGCTCGGACACAGCCGTGCTGGAAGTCAGAGCCTGGCGCTGACCGCGGTGTGTGCTGAGCACCGCGTCCGGCGGGCACCCTGGAGGCCTCTGTTCCATCTCTAGCCGGTCACATTGGCGAGCTTGGTCCGTTCTAGAATCGGCTTTGAGCTGTAAGAGCAGGTGGAGAGCGCGGGTCTGTCCCTCACTGTGCACCCGAGGGAGCTGAGGCCCGAGCCCGCCCGTTGGACCGGGCGCCCTGAGACTCAGCTCCCGCTGGGGCAGGGCAGGGCAGGGCGCCCGCGAGAAGCGTCCTGGTTCCGCTCCTCGTTCCTTACTCCGCTGGCTGGGGAAGCTCAGGCGCGTACTCTCCGGTCTGTTCATTCCATTTAAAACGATGGAAAGGACACTTCTCCTTTCTACCCTTGATGGTTTTTGCTGAGAATCAAGTGATCTGGTAACAGACATGACTGTCTTGGTTATAAAGGCACCTCACCGGGCGGAAGGAGGCTGCCTCCCACTTTTCAGCTGGTGGGGATCTGGGCCTGACACACCCCCATTAGCACACACAAACACGTGCCCATGCAGCACACGTATACACACAGGTGTAGGGACTCACACATGCATTTGCACGCACCCCGCACAAGGGCATATTTGCACATTTACACACGACACACGTTTGCACAACCCACAAAGCAACGCATCTGCACATCCACAGACACATGTGCACACACTCACACCAACACATTATATACTCGCATGTGCGTTTGCACACTCATTAAAAAGCACACACCCACGAGCATGCACCTGCATTCACACACGCACACACCTGGAAAGCACACACTTGCACATACATCTGCACACATCACACTCAGAAAGCACACACTTGCACATACATTCGCACACACACCCACAAGCACACACATGCATGTTTGCACACACACACCCATGGGACACTCAGCAATGTTCAGAGTGGGTGCAGGTTTCCCTTGCACATGCAAAGCCCCCAAATCATGGTGGGCATAGGAACAGCCTTGTCACTATCCTGCTTTGTGACGTTGGGCAATCCCTTCTACCCCTCTAGGACCTGATGTCCAAACTGTCCATACGGAAAGCGGATGGGCTGAGATGTGCATCAGACAGAGTTCCAGCAGCAAACAGGAGGTGACCCCTGAGCGGAGTGATGAGCTGTGTTCCAGGACAGCTGGTGGAGGGCGGAGCCTTGGGCGGCTCTGGGCCTGGGGGTCTCTCACCCAAGCCCGCAGGTGCCATGTGGAAGAGTTGGAAATCTGGGAGAGTGGGCAGACCCCTGTCCCGACACTTGCCAGACCCATGTCCTTTGCTCCAAAGACAGGCCCAGGATCTCCCGTGGGAAGGAAGATACTGAAGGGCCTGGTGACCTCCAGCTGTCCTCCGTGGCCCTCCTGGCTCATCCCATGGTCTGGACCCAGGTCAGGCCAGAGGGCGCTGGTGGACCTGGGGGCATAGCAGAGGGGTGCAGAGCTGAGATACCCAGGTCAGCCCTGTGTGTGTGGAGGGTAGGCCTGCTATGAACAGGACCAGTCCGTGCCAGGACCAGCGGTGGTGCTGAGTGCCTTTCCTGTGTCTCACAGGGACAGAGAAGGTCAGACTGCCAGCCCCCCACTGGGGAGCTGCACACAGGAACAGACTGGCCCCTGGGCCCTGGGCCTGGCTCTGCCACTAGCCCATCGAGGGCACTAACTGGCCAGGAGACTCACCCCCAGGGACTCTGCTCTCGGGACCTGCTTCCCTCGAGGTCGAGGGTCTTCTTTATGGACACAGAGTAGAAGCCCGGAGCGGCCCAGGCTGGTGTGAGGTGACCTGTACCGCCATCCACTGCCCGTGACTCCCCCGCCCATCACGGTCCCTGGTGGTGGCCCCCGGCCTGCTGGGCCCGCCCTGTCCGTCCCCTGTGGGAATCAGCGAGGAGCAACTAAGGCACGACAGAGGCTCCACGGCTTTATCTTGGCTCAGCAGGCCTGTCTGGGCCGCCTCCCGTCCCCGCAGCTCTGTGCTGAAGCCGCCAGCTTGGACGGCGTCCCAGGGCCGAGTGCCCCTGGAAGAGGCTTCCCAGCAGCTTCTGTGGGCGGGCTTCCGAGACCCAGGCAGACGGGAGCCCGTGAGCCCTTTGCGGGTGGCGGATGGAGAGCCGGACACACAGGCAGGATTGTGACAGCGAGAAGCAGGGGTGGGCCTGCCGACCTCCCACCCTCCCAGGGGGCAGAGATCGCCGCCTAGACTCCGAGCTCCCGCCCGCACCTGCAGTCGTGTCGCTCCAGGTCCCGCAGTGGGGGGTGGGGCACTGTCCTCTGCCCTTCACGCCCTTGGCCGTCACCCGGGAACCAGCCGCAGCCCTGGCGTGTGGAGCTTCCCAGGCAGGCACATCGGCGTCCAATCAGGATGGGCTCCAGATCCCGATTCGTACTCTGCGGGCACAGAGAAGTGGCCGCACAGAGCCCCCGAGACCCGAGGCTCACTGGGAACACACCCTGCCAAGCGATACAGCCCCGTTTGGAGATGGTTCTGGGCAAGGAGGTGCAGGGAAGCCTCAGAGCTGATTCCTCTGAAGGGGACGTGGGCGTCCCCAGACCGAGCGGGCGTGGGCATCCCCGGACCCAGCGGGCGTGGGCGTCGCCAGACCAAGTAGGCCCGAGCTGGCTTCTGCTCCTGTGGGCTCTTCCCGCGGAATCTTGCTGCCACCACCTAGAAAGGAAGGGACAATGAATTTTATAAGGGGGCGGATTTGTTTGAAACTGACTCAGAATAAGGACAAGGATCAAAGCTTTGAAAAGATGCAGGTGTCCTTGTCCTTAGCTCTGCCGAGGACGCCTCCTTTCCTGGTCCCGGGGCCGCGGGCTCCCCCCGAGCACAGCCTGTGGTTCCGTGGAACACAAATTACCTGCGCACGTCAACAGCAGTGTGTGTGTGCTCATGTGCGTGTGGGTTGTGTGTGTGCACGGGTACATGTGCAGTGTGTTGTGTGTGCCTGTGTGTGCGTGTGTGTACACACAAACGTGTGCGTAGTGTTGTGTGTGCACAGGCGTGCACATGTGCGTGGGTACACATGTGTGTTTGCGTGCACCTGTGTGTGCCCACGGGGGTACACGTGTAAGAGACGCAGACCGGCACAGAAAGGAACAGGGAGAGAGAATTCAATCGTGCTGAGGAGCGTCTGCCCTGCGCTGTCTGCAGAGTGAGCCGACAGATGGCCGTGGACAGACAGACAGGGTGTGCTGTTGCCCTGACCGGCTCTGTCCCTGTCATGCATCTCACAGGGGCTGTTGGCCTGCTGCCCTGTGGTTCGTAGGTGGACGGGTCGGTCCTGCACCTCTCCCCATACCTGGTGTTTGCTCAGCCTCCCGGGGACACCTGGCCATGCTGCCCTGGCTGCTATGGGGGACTCCCGCACAGGGGAGGGCCAGTCCCCACGTGGCTGAGCCCTGCACTGGCCTCTGCCCGGGCTGTGGCTGTTGTCTCCTCACGCTCTGTATGGTCCTTGCGAGTGGAAGGACTCGGGAAACCACCCACTGAGGGGCCCCTCCGCCATCCTGGGACACTCCCCTGGGCCCGGAGCTAGATCTGCCATCTGTCCCGAAGCCCGCACCTACCACTTCTTCTCCATCGTGTCCTGCCCCTTTGCCCCTGACCCCGGGGCCTCACCACCTGCTCTCTTACTGCTCCCTTGCTGGGGAACGGGGCCACCACCACACCCTTGAGTCTCCCCTTGGCGGGGCCCAGGCCGGGGCTCTGCGTGTGGAATGGGAGCTTGTCCCCCGCTGAGAGCTTCCAGCCAGGAGCGGGGCTTCCGGGACCCCTGGATCACAGTCTGTGGGCAAAGCCCCACGGTCTGCCTGGCTGTGCTCCTGGAAGAGGCCTTGACATGTGTGCAGCTGCTGTGTACTGCGCAGCCCCTGCCGTGTGCGCCTGAGAGCACACAGACGTGTCCTCACGGCAGCCATCCCGTCACCCGTGTGCTGGGCTCACCCCACACGTGTGGGCAGATTGGAGGCTCCCATCCCAGGGGCAGAACGCTCGGCCACCCTCCCGGGTTCCTGACTTTCCACACTGGGTTCCCCTTGCATTTTACGTGACGACAAGAGGTGAGGGGCAGAGAGGGTCTGTCATCCCAGGACGGAGGCCGCGTTGCCCAGCGCTGCTTGTTTCCCTGGACAGGCCCGGGGCAGGGATGGCCCTCCGCCCCCTCCTGTGCCCGGGACCGTGGGCGTGACAGCCGCCCCACTGCTCCTTGGCCTCCTGCCCGGCCCACGTGACCCCGCCCACGGCCCACGCTGTCCCAGGAAGCTCAGCACACGCCAGGGAGCCTCCTGCTTCGTGAGGAAGACGTAAAGGCAGCGGCTGGGGTTGCAGACTGTTTTATGATCGCAGGAACATATTCACATAGTTTAAAGCCTCCTCGTAAGGGTCAGATGGGGTCAGATGGGGTTGGTGGGGCCACCGAGGAAGCGGACGCCCAGAGCAAGGCTGTGCCCACTCAGCCTGCAGCCCAACTGCTGAATGTGGGGCCGGGATTGTGGCGGAACTCGGGCTGCAGCTCTCAGCGCTGCCCCACGTGCAGCTGCCCGCCCTCTGGCTCCTGGTGGGCAGGAGGGGAGGCCCGACTCCTCTTGTCCACGGACTCACCCCAAAATCCAGACTGACTGGGAGGCCAGGTCCTAGCCCAGAGGGGAAGGAACGGTCGTGATGTCGGTGGGCTGTGCCCTCCATCCCCCTCCCCCCGTGGGCTCCCCCGTCTGTGGTCCCGCTGGCTCGTGCATGCCCTCCTGACCACCCCCCTTGGGCTCCCCGTGTCTGCGTCCGGCGAGCAGCGGGTGTTGAGGCATCTCTGCGGGGTCCATCGCTGGAGACAGCGGTCGGTCCGTGTTGCTGTGTTGATACCAGGCCCCCCTTCAGCACTGTGGTGGACTCGGGGTCATACGGCCTCCCGACAGGACCCGTAAGTGTGGTTCCTGCCTCTTCAGTCCACACTGTACTTTTGTGTGCAATATCATTAGTGTCCCAGGCCACTACATCCAAGCCCCGCTGGCCAGGCAGCTTACGGCGGCCGCCGCAGAGCCCAGAAGGCAAGGTGTCCGCTGGGCTGTGCTCCCTCACTCTGGGGACAGCCGTTCTCTGCCTCTTCCTGCCTCTGGTGGCCCCAGGTGGTCGTTCTGGGCTGGTGGCTGCATCACGGTGTCTCTGTCCGGGTCCTCACACGGCCGTCTTCCCCACGTGTCTGTGTCTTCCCGTGGCATTCTCCTTTCTGTGGGGACCCCAGTCGTGGTGGATCAGGACTGCCTGGTGACCTCACCTGAACATGAGTGGCTGCAAAGACCCTATTTCCCAAATAGGGGACATTCCCAGGTGCTGGGGGTTGGGACTTCAGCACGACTTTTGGGGACACAGTTCGACTCACGACATGGCCTGTGCTCCTAACACGTTTCCTACCCAGAACATTCATTCCTAGGACGGAGCTGCTGGCAGGAAGGGTTCTGGGGCTTAGATATGTTGAAGAGCCTTTGATGACTTTGAACTCAAGCAGAGGCCAGAGGGGAAGGCCTGTGGCTGCTTTGGGAACAGTTTGGGCTGGGCTGGTGCCGTCTGGTGTCCCGCATGGCTTGCCCGCCTCTCCCAGCGCACGTCAGTGGGAACATCCACAGGCGACCACCCTGTGTCCTGCGAGGAGCCCCTGCCCCAAACTCATGTGCGTCTTCAAATGGTGTTGCTCGAGCAAACTGGAAAGGCCTTCCGGGAGCTCTGGCCCCTTCCGTCTGTGTGAGGTGGTAGGACTGAGGGCGACTGGTGCCGTGTGTTTCTGCACAAGCTTTCACTCCCTGAGTCGCTGTTTGTGAGAACTGTGTGGGTCTGCGCACGCGTGGGCTGGAGGCCGGCCTCCCACGGTGTCTCCTGCCCGCAGACATCAAACCGGATTTCTCAATGGACAGTGCTGGTTCTAAACCCACTCGGATAACTTCACAGGGATCAGGAGACACACGCCACAGAGACTCCCCTCTTCCCGCAGGGGGTCCCAGCCCACGCATCCCGGGAGTGTGTTTGGGGCTGGAAACAGGAGTCACGGGGTCGGGGAAGCTCCTGGAACTCTCTGCCCCTACACACACGTGCCATGGGTGGACACGCTCCTCCTGGGAACGTGCTTGCCATAGCTCAGCACCAACCCGTGCGAGTGTCCCCACACGGAAGTGACCTCCTCCACACATGTGTGCACGCACACCCACTACACGTGTGGCAACACACACACACGCGGGATTTTTATACCAGTTTGCATGTTTTGTTCTTGTTTGTGGAGCGTCTGTGCGGGTGCCCCATTTATTCTAAATGCCCCCGGCAGGCCACGGGGCTCTTGGGCTGAAACGAAGAGGCTGAAGATGGAAGTGGAGGCCGGGAACTGGCCTGGAAGCCGGAAGCCGGTGTGCTCGGGCCGGGCTCGCCGCGGAGCGCCGGGGCTGTGCTGCCCTCAGGCAAGCAGCTGTCGTCCCGCAGTGGCAGGAAGTCACGTGGAGGAGACAGGCCACTGGGGCACGCAGCGGGGCACCCGCACATCCGGCTCTCACCACTGAGCTCTGCCCTGGGTGCTCCCAGGCCCGGGAGAGCAGCTGCGGACGGAACATCGCACAATGTCCTGGGTCGCAGCAGGCGCCCGTCCCCTGATGCCCCCTGTGGTAGCGGGATGTTCTGCAAGGGCTTTGTTTTCTATGTTGGGACTTAGATGGGTAGCCAGAGGGTTAGCAGGGAAGGACCACCCTCGCCTCCTGGAATGGGAAGCAGGTGCATGTCACTATCGGGTGATCTGAGGGGTGAGGCAGCCGCCGCGGACGTCCATCCTAAAGCCCCAATTTCTCCTGGAAGAGGATTGGCAGAAAAAGAGAGGTTTGAAGTCTGTTCTTTCTGGAATGTCCAGGTCCCTTATCTGCGTTATACACGGCCACGCCGGTACCAGCCACCGATCGGTCCGGGGCCGCAGCTCGGGGGTGCCCACTGAGCCAGGGAGGGCAGCCCCCAGCTGCAGAGCAGTCCTTGCCCGCGCAGCGGTAAGCACGGAGGGCAGTGATTCTCGGGCTCAGCTGACTCTGCCACTGGCTCTCACAGAACCGGAATGAACCAGAATGAACTGGAACGCACCAGCAGGCCTCTAGAGACGCTCTGAGGTCGCGGGCCAAACTGTTCCTCCGGATTCCTGCTGCATCCCGGTTCTGATAGGGTCCCCGCCCCTCCTGCCGGGCGCACACTCCCCTCCCGCACCATCTGCCTGCTCCCGGGCTGGCGCCCTGTCAACCTTCCCAGCTACAGCTGGGAGCCTTGGAGAGCTGGAGCTGGGCTTAGCAGAAAAATGAATTTGAATTCTTCCCTCTGGGCCCCCTTTTGCTTTCCCCCGCCTCCCCCCGCTCCAGGACCAATTTATCTGCCAGTCCAGCCTCCAAGCAGAGTTGGGGCCAAGTTGGCGACCTGCCCGCGCTTGTCAGCTTCTTTGACCAGATGACAGGAGAGCCGCTCTCCGCCAGGGAGGGCCGCGAGTCCCCGTGTGCGAGGGCTGGCAGGCACCGTGCCGAGGGAAGGCGGGCAGGGCAACCGGAAGGTTCTCCCAGACCACCGAGGATCTGTGGCGGGGGTGGGAGGCCCCTGTCCCTGGGGGGACGCAAGACTCCGGGTGTGTGTGCATGTAAGCACGTGTGTGAACACACCCGAGACCACGCGCGCACAAACCACGTGACGGCATCCGTGTGCACACGTGTTCGTGTGTGCACGCGCGCAACACATGTCTGTGGGCGATCGTGTGCACACGCGTGTGCGCATGCGTGCTTGCGTGTGCATTCCTGAGGCAGGAGGGAAAGAGCTCGAGGCAGCATTTAAACCCTCTCCCGCCATTTGGAGTCCGGCAGGCGTCTCGTGCTGCCCGCAGCTGCCTTGGCCTTGACGTGAAGTCTGCTCTCAGCTGCTCCACCTGCCATGCCCCCGGGGCTGCCACAGCCCGGGCTCAGACTCCCCGCGGGTCTGTGCGCAGCTGGAGCTGAGGGGCCTGCCTGCACAGGTCTGGGGCAATGAGACTTTCTGCAGCGTCCCTGGCCCTCGGCGAGCGGCAGTGTCCAGACCCACTCGTTCAGTCGGCTTGCTGGGTTGTGTGTCCAGCTCTCCGGGCTGTGAGGGGGCCGGAGAGGAGGGGAAGAGGCACCTTACAGGGCTTCCTGTAAGAGGCTGACACAGCCAGGCTGGAGGGAGCCTCGGACGCCGCCCAGGTGCCAAACCACTGGACACGCTGTCTTAACTGACCCCTGTGCTGCCGGACACCAGGGTCCTCTCTGTCCTTGTGGGAAAGACTCTTTCGGCTTCCAGCTTCTACTGGCTGCTCGGTCACCCCTCCCTTCCTGACCTCCTTTCTTTCTCCGATCCCCAGTTTTCATGCTGGGCCTCCTCACACTGTGGGCACCGTCCCCAGGGGGTCTCCGCGTCACCCCGGCCGCAGGCACTCCCTCGCCAAGGGCCCACGTAGGGTCTGCCCCGACTGCTGTGGAGCTCTGGATCGGCATCCCAGCGGCCCCTGGGCCTCTCTGCTCGAAGGACTCACAGATGCCTCAAAGCCGGCCAGCAACCACGCACCCACCCAGCGTGTCCTGGCTGCGTCCCAAGCCCGCCCGCATGCCGTCCTGGGAGGCAGGACTCCGCAGAGCTGGAATCCAGAAGAACCTCCTGCCCACTTGCTGGCCCGGCCCTCACCCCACTCTCCTGCAGGGTCCCTCCTTCTCCGTCCTTGGGCTTTCATTGTCTTGAGTCTTGAGCACGTCTGACCCCTGAACTATCTCTGCCTCGAGCCTGCGCCCCGCTCCACGCTGCTCCGCCCTTCCCTCAGACACAGGCTTTCGTTCGAGCCACAGTCTGTCTCCCTGGAACTTCCATCTCATTCTGTGATGCCGCGTTCCCTAGTCCCTGCCCTGGGGCTGTAGGGAATGGCCAGTCCCACACTGGTCCCTGCCTCGGGATTGGAGGAAATGACTGGTCTCTCCCCAGTCCCAGACTCAGAATCGGAGGAAATAACCTCTGGAGGATGGGAGGAAAGGCCGCTGTGTCTTGGGTCCCCCCATGTGGCTCAGGGCCCCTGTGACAGGCTGAGCCACCGTACAGCCACTTCTTTTCCGGTGGCCGGCTCTGTCTGCTGGGACTGAGCTCTGCCTCCCTGCCACTCGCCCTACATGAGGGGGCTCCACGTGAAGCTCCCTGAGAAGCCCCAGGGCACGAGCTCCCCGAGAAGCTCCAGGGCACGAGCTCCCCGTCAAAGCAGGGGAACTGCAGGCCGGGGTTCTCGCCTGCTCTCTGGCTGAGGGCAGGTCTTGCCTCTCTTGGAACTCGAGCTTCTTCCCCACTATGACGGCACGGGGCCTTCGCTCTTCCAGCAGAAGCTGACCTGGGTTTGTGCCTCTCACACCGTAAAGTACATACAAATCCCCAGGCATCACGTGCGTCTGTCTGAATACAGATTTGGGTGGGAACTGGCAGCTGCGTCCCTAACAAGCACACTGGGGGGGCAGGGAGCTGGGCAGTCTCCAGCCGGCCCCTCCGTTCTCTGTCTTTGAGGGACATCTCGGGCCCTGCCGGGACCCCTCTGCCCTCCTCTGTGCTGGGTCATCTCCCCTTCCTCCCCACTCCTCCCTCCTCTCTCTCCTTCTCCCCTCCCTTCTTTCCCCCTCCTCTCTCTCTCCCTCCTCCTTCCCTCCCTCTTATATCCTGTCTTCCCCCCCTCTGTCCCTTCCTGCTCTTCCTCTTCTCCCTCCTCCACCTTCCCCTCCTCCCTCCCTCCCTCTCCTTGTCAACGGCTCCCTTTAAGCCTCAGGATCAGCCCCTGGATCCCGTGGGAGCCTACGGTGTGGTGGTGGGTACAAACGGTCCCACGGGGGAAGCAGACATAGTCCCACAGTCACACAGGTCTGGGGCGGGGGAGGCTCTGCAGGTCATGGAGGCCATGCCTGTGTCCCCAAGCAGGGACTGGAGCTCAGGGCTAAGGACGGCTGTGGGTGTCATGGCCTAGATGGAGCGAGAAGAGAGGGCCACGGAGGGTGTGCAGGAAATGCACTTGGGCCCAGGCCCCTCGCTGTGGGGGAGGGCAGGTGGGGCGGCCCCTCCCTGCAGCAGGAGGGAGCAGTCCTGGGGACAGGGAACACTGCGGCACCTCCAGAGCGAGACGAGATGGGGGAGGGAGGAGAGGTCAGAGAAAGGGCCAGAAGGAGCAGTGGGCACTGACCAGCCTTTTGGATGTCTGCTCACTCCCCTCAGTGAGCCCCTGAGAACTGACCTTGGCGTGTGTATATGGACGTTATTTCCTGTCTTCTTGGATTTTCTGACTGTTGACCTTCGCAGGCTCCCTGAGGTCTCGATTTCCAGCCCCAGGCTCCCTGCCTCAGAGCGCTGGCCCAGCCGCCCCTCCTCCCTGGGCCTCTCCGCGTCAGCCCTGGAGGCCGGCTGCACTGAGGGCTCCTTCCACGTATGCTCCGGGGGGCAGGGGGGATGGCGCTGGAGACCCTGTCTGCACAGCTCAGCCCCCTGTGACCCCCTCGTACTGCTACGCTGGGCTCACCGCTCCACAGCTCCGGCCCCCAAAGCCAAGAAAACGCCTCCCTTCAGCCGCAAGCAGAACCATCCAGTCTTCCTTCCAGCATGTCTGAAAGGTTGTCTCCGAGTTACAGGGCTGTACATTCCTCTGAAACCATGTGGGAGCTCGGGGGCCAACAGGGGCCAGCGGGACGGGCTCCTGTACCCTGTGGGCTCCGCTCTCAGTGCTCCCTGCGTGGGACCGGCCGACTCCCAGCTCCTTCTCCCCACTCACGCCGACGCGGCTTTAAGAGAGAATTCAGGCGCTCCTCAGATGTGTGTCTAAATGTAGCAGACAGATTTAGAGATTTAAGCTAAAGTTTTAAAAATGACCTCTCATTTTGGCAGGTGGTAATGGGTTCCATTGAACGGTGGCGATTTTAAGGAACGGGATCGAGTTCAGCAAACCGGGATGTACACGCCCTTGGGCCTCGGAGTGAACACTCGGGCCAGCGAGGAGCGGCGGCCCCTGGGGCGGGACGTGGGAGGGGGTGTCTGTGCGGCTTCCCGGCGCAGCGCGGAATGGGCCTCTCCGTGCAGCTGAGTGCCGAGGATGCTTTGACAGGCGTCCCACGCTGGGCCTGGCACACATCTGTCTCCTGTCCGTCCCTGCCAGCCGCACACTGTGGAGACCAGCTGCCCAGAGCTCCTGCTCTCAGATGTGAGCAGTGAACCTGCCACGTGCTCGCAGATCTGAGAAAGAGGAGCTCGGGCCGCTTTCCTGTGTGGTGGAGGGAGCCTACGTGCCGGGATGAGGGGGATGCGTGTTCAAAAAAATTCAGCACTCACAGGCCAAGGTTTTCTAGGGCATACTGCTGACTTACGGTCTGTCTTTTTATGGAAACGGGACAAGCGTAGAGCAGCTCAACGGACGAGCAGTGGAGGAGAGCAAAGGTGCCGGGTCCGGAGAACAGAAACGGGGCACGGCTGCGGCTCACAGCAGTGGCCGGCACGGGCTCCGCTCCGTATGTCTGCCCGGAAGACGTCTGTATGCAGCAGGCACTGTTGCCACTGCTCTACCCATTTCGTGGGGGAAACGGAGGCAGCACGAAGGGACGAAGTCCTGCCCAGAGGCCACCAGTCAACTGGGCCCAGGAACGCATGGGCAGAGCGCGGCTTCGGATCCCACACAACCGGCTGTGAGCGAGAACCTGCCCGGCGCCGCAGACTGCTTGGCTTGTGTGTGGAGGAAGGGCGCGGTGTCCTTTTCTGGTGTGCGCGGAAGGGCAGGGTCTCTGACTAGGCACTGTCCTCTCCCTAGAAGGTGGAGAGAGACCTTGTGATCCGTGTCCACCCTCCTGAGAGCAGGTGAGCAGTCAGGAGGGGCCGGGACCCCGTGTCCGGATCAGGTCCTCTGGTCAGTCCTGAGGGGGCACGTCGGACACCGTGAACGGTGGAATTGTGTCCCCAGCAACAACGTTCCTACCTTAAGTCCTAAACCCCAGCAGCTCGCGATGAGGACGGAAGCTCTTTAAAGAGACAACGGAGGTAAAATGAGGCCTTCAGGATGGGCCCTAATCCGGTCCCGGTGTTCCTGTAAGAAGCGGAGCCAGGGCACGCGCACGGCGGATGACCTGTGGGGGCGCGGGGAGAAGGCGGCATCTACCCCAGAGACACCGGCCCTGCGGACACCTTGGTCTTGGACGTCCAGACTCCAGAATAAGAGGAAATCAGTGTGTGCTGAAGCGGCCCGTGCGTGGTGCTTTGCTAGGGCCGCACCCCCTGCAGGCGTCCGCTGCCCACCTCTGGGCTCCCAAAGAGCTCGGTGTGAGAGGGAAGGGGGGCTCCCTGAGGCTCTTCCAGGAGAGGGGTCTGGGCCTCCTGCTTTGCACCCCAGTGGCTGAGGCCACTTGAGAGAGGGAGGACATGCTCGAGCCAGTGCTCCTCCCGCGGGCTGGGGTGCTTGTGGGGATCCCCTGCCTGGGTCCCGCTGCACACGGGGGTGTCTGGGGCCACGGGGAAGAGCTGTGTGTGAACCTGTGGTCAGGCCCACCGAGTCATCCTTCCGGCCATCCCTGATCAGCTGCAGGGACTTCCAGCTGCTGGCCGTCCCAGTGGCTCCCAGAGCTCCCAGGCTTTTCAGAAGACAGCAGCTAGCAGGGGCCGAGGCCGGCACCCCCGGCTGGGCTCGGCCCAGACTCCAGCCACACAGTGCCCTGACCAGCCTCACGGCCACTGGCAATTTGTAACGGGAGCCCAGCCAACCCAGAGGGGCCTCGGTCAGCAGATTTTACTGTGTTTGCCAGATGTTGCCTGGTGCCCCGAAGGGAGCTGAGTGTGTACCCCACAGCACGGGCTGGGTTGCCCAGTCCCCAACAGCTGCTCCCTCTGAGGCCTCTGGCCAGCGTGTTCCCTGCCTGTCCAGGGCTGCCATCTGGGTGGTGACGGTCCTTTCCCTCTGGCTTCCTCGTGCTCTGTCCCCAAACTTGGGCCGGGAGCGGGAGTCTATCAAGCCCTGCGGGCCTCTGACTCTGCTCTCCACCCACCGAGCGGGTTGTGACCCATCTGTGGGTCCCGCCCCCTCCCAGAGGTCTTCTGGGCCTGGGGAATTGGGGCCCATGGCTGCGGCACAACCAGTCCTGCCGTGTTCTTCGTCAGACCCACAGGCAAGCGTCTGGTCCCCACACTGCAGGCAGAATAGGGGGCAGAAGCCTCCGCCTGTGTCATCTCCCCCAGGAGTGAAGGAGGGAGTCGGGGAGATGGAAAACCTCCAAGTGCCTGGTGAAGATGGAGGGTCCTTTGTGGGGAAGAGGGTGCCATGCCTGGATCTCGACTTGAGGGAGAGGGTGGGGAGAAGACAGCCAAGGGGTGCTGTCTGTGTCGCGAGGCTGTGGCTGGACTGGGGTGGGATGGGGAGGCGGACATCTGCTGGGGAGGCGGGGTCCGTGATTGGCTCCCGGGATGGCTGCTGGGTGTGAGGGACGTGGAACAGGTGACCCCACACCTCATACTCTCTCAGGGGAATGAGGATCACGTTCATGTGTTGACTTGGAACATGAGGTTGGTTTGGGGGATGTGTGCCGGGGCCCAGCGCCATGTTCTCAACTGGATCCCACAGGGCCCGCGGTGGCTGATGGGAGACATGGGGAGAGCTGGACAGAGGCCCTGCAGTCCTGCTCGGGCTCGGTCCCTGTCTTCCCAGCACTGTCGCCCCGTATAGGGGGAGGGGACGGTGGCAACAACCCAAAGTGGGGGCTGACATCATCAGAAGTTCTTTCTCTCGCCGTCTGGAGGACAGAAGTCAAAATCCAGCTGCCCACAGCTCCACGCTCCCTCTGTGGTCTCCAGGGGAGGGTCCTTCCTGCTCTCCTGGCTTCTGGGGGCCCTAGAAGTCCTTGGCTTGTGGCCATATCCCTCCCATCTCTGTCCCCTCTTCACGCGGCTTCTCCTCTGTGCGCTGAGTCTCTTGGCTTCTCTTTTCCAAGGACGCCGCGATTGGATTCAGAGCCTGCCCCAGGAATTTGAGACGATCTCTCCACGTCAGGATCCTTCATCACACCAGCAAAGACCTTTTCTCCTTTCCTGGCCAGGTGCCCAGGCTCTGGGATGAGGGTCTACCATCCCCGGGAAGCTCCGTACAGCCCATCCCATCCCATCAATGGAGGCCTTGGAGGCCTGGAGGCCTGGACTTCAAAACAAGTCTTCACTTGGGGTGAGAGAACATTTTGGAGACTGTGCTCCTGGACTGATGGAATTGGACCAGGAATTCTAGCTGTCTGACCACAGGCCTGTTTCTTGTTTATCGGAGCCTCAGTTTACCTATCCATGAAGTGGGGATGTTATGGTCCCTTATTCTTGGCCTATTGTCTGGGTGTTATGAGCGCAGATGTGTGAGGGATTTGACTGAGGGCCTGCGGAGGCCCGAGCCCACAGATCTCAGTCCCTTCTCTCCTCCCCGGAGGCTCAGGTGCTCCTAGCCCCTCACGTCGGTCCTTACAAGTCACCTGACCTGTGCAGCCCTGTCTCAGGCCGCCCTTAGACTCAGGCTGGGCTCTTTCCTGGGCGACACTCTCACACAGAGACAGGCCGGGCCGTGGTGGCGAGGAGAGCCCGGCTCTCCACGGGCCCCACTGGGCTGAGGAGGGGTGTGGGGCCAGGCCGGGTCTGAGAAGCTGAGGGAGAGGACGGCCGGCTCCTGTGCCGAGGCCCCGCCTGGAGCTGGCAGAGAGCGTCCCGGGGGAGGGAGAGCCGCGAGCGGCGTGTGCGAGCCTGGCTTTCTGCTCTCCTCTTGCCATGGCAACGAGGGAGAGGGGCCAGGATGCGGGAACCTCCGCGGAGCGTGGGCGCTGCTGTCTGTAGGCAGCGCGGCTAGAAGGAAAAACCCGAGGACGCCGCCCCAGTTCCAGCCCCAAGCTTGACACGTGCCCATCCCCGCACGCCCGTCCGCCTGTCCCCTGTCCTCATGTCCTCCGGTGCCCGGGGCTGCCTGCAGAAGAGGCCCAGGAAACAGAGGGGCTCAGGAGCTCGCGCACAGGCGCACAGCGAGCCGTAGGGCATTTGGGGCTGATACAGAGGGCTTCTGGGGAGGAGGACCGGGCCTCAGGCGACCCCACGGTGTTCCTCCAGCGCCTGGTTTGAATGCTGGTTGGCTCCCGGGGGGCCCCCCTGAAACTCAGGGCAGAGCCAGGCTGGGAAGCATGAGGAGCAGCACACACCCTAGGACACGGAGGCCTTCCGAGGCCGTCAGCACACCCTGAGCTCCCGCCGGGGCCCACCAGGGTCCCTCTCATGAGGAGCCATGGACGCGTGTTGGCCGTCTGTCCAGCAGGCGTTTAGGTAGTGCCAGGGTCATGAATCATGGCCGCAGGGACGGGTTGGGGTAGAGAGGAGAGATGCGGTGGACAGAAGCTGCTGGCCCTGGCCCCATGGCTGGCCAGCCCCCCAAATTGGCCCCTCCTGGCTGGTGAACCCAGTGGGGAGCCTGGCCATCCCCCCAGGGGTACCCCTGATGGAGCGGCTCTTGCGCCCACGAGGCGGCCTCGGCCTATTCCCAGACAGGCTTTTATGCACCTCCCACCCAGGTTTCTAAGGCCACGCATTTGGGCTCCACAGAACGGTGGCGTTCCTTCTTTCCTCTGATGGCAGCTCGGACTCTGGGGGCACCTCTGCGCCCCGCTGTGAGCCCCCCTGCCCGAGGGTGTCTGAGGGCGGGAGACAGCATGTGCGGCCCTCCCCTACGACCTGGCTGGTCCCAGTGTCTGCGCGCTTTCCCGGGTGTCCTACTCGTGCCTCGGGCTCAAGGTAACACAGAAGCGCGTCATAGGGAGTCACGTGAGTGTGTCCCACGTAGGATGGGGTCTCCAGGGATGAAGGACCAGCTTCTTGAGGGAAAAGAAAAGCCCAGAATGTGAGATGTCACATCGAGAGGCGAAACCTCGTGATCTGGAGACGCAGAGGCTTGGGGTCGGGATGGTCACCCTGCGTCCCCCGCCCCTGGCAGCCCTGGACTCACCCTGCGGTGTTTCTCACAGGACACCCTGCTTCTGCTCGAGGCTGGAGCGGGTAGGTCGTGAGGCTGCCCCTTCCCTGGCGGACAGCTTTGTTTTTAGAAAGTTACATTCAATACGCAGCAGAAACCTTGCACCCACCAGCCGGCGTCCTGGGTGAGCCTGCTTGGTGGGGGGCAGCCCATCTGGCTCCGTCAACGGGGCCCACTGCATGCCCGGCCCGTATGACATGCTCTGTTCCTCCTAATTATGGGGGTTCATTTTACTTGAGCGTTTTGGGCTGTTTCATAAAATGCGTCTGAGTTTGTAATAATCTGAAGCCCGAAGCCTGGGTTGGTTTTTCTTAAATCTCCATCTGCTTTATTGTTGGTGGAAATTCCGCCAGGATTTTCCCAGGAATCACTCCTCAGTCTTGGTTGCTGGTGGGTGAGTGTCTGTCGGTCTGTTTCCGCGAGCGTCAGGCACTGGGGCCCGGAGAGGTGGGGGGACGCCCCTCGCACGACGCCCCTCGGACGACGTCCCCCACTCACGAGGACGATGTTCTCTCTCCCGGGTGTGCGCCGAGGTGCGGGCTTGCTGGGTCCGCGGGACCTCCGTGCTTTCCCCGTCTGAAGAGTCACAGGCGCTTTCCAAGGCAGCCTTATGTCCCCACCAGCGGCCTGTGGTGTCTGGAGTCCTTGCCAGCACTTGCCGGTCCCCAATTTCTGCTTATTGACCTGGGGAGGGCGGCGCGGCCTCGCTGAGCTCCCTTCTGCTCCCCTGACACGTGCGAGTCTTCCTTGGAAGGAAGTCTCCCCGGGTCCTTTGTCCGTGTACCGAGTGGCGGGTTGTCTCACTGTCGCGTTGCGTCCTGACAGTTCTGAGGCCTCTTCCAGGAGCGGGTGTCGCACGGCTCTCAGCAGAAGCAGGCTCGCTCCCTCGTGTGACCGAGGCTGCTGGCCCTGCTGTCGGCCCGGGGAGGATCGCGATGCATCTTAACGATAGTTTTCCTCCCTCTCTTCCACTTGCTGCCACTGTCGTGTTTCTATTTGCTTGTTTCCCTTGGTGTTTACTTCTAAGTCTCTAAATATACTTTTGCCTCTGTTTCTTGAAGCACCTACTCTGAGGCAGGGCTTCCGACTCTCCATCCGTCACAAGACAAGACTCGTGAGGTCGGCGTGCGGGCCCCGAGCTGTAAGCCGGAGGACGGGACCTGATCTGTCTCTTCACACTTTTCTCCCATCTCATAGACACGCACACCGCATATTTTCTTGAGTTATTTATGCAAACGTGGCCCGAATACATAGTTTGGATCTCTTGTTTTCGCACTGAAAAAAAAATGTGAAAATCGCTTCAAGTGGTCTCAGACAGGAGGTTATTTTTAAAGGGTCGGTGGTGACGAGGGCGTCCTGTATGTGCCCAGCTTCCCCGTGGTGGGGTGCCCTCTGTCCTTCCGTCCTATGTTGAAACAACTGTAATGAGAAGCTTTGCCCGTTACTAACTCACTTGGTAAACGTCATGGTGAGATACGTCCTTACCCGGTGGCCCTCTTGCTTCTGTTGGCATTTCAAGGGAGTTCCCAGTGAATGGCACCTTTCTTCCCCATCTAGATTCTAAACGCACTGAACAAAGTAAGAAAGTAGTGATAGAAACAGACGCCACGTTCATCTCTGGTAGCAGCCGAATCGGAGGATTTGGCCTCAGGTGTATCTGCCAAAGGGGCTTCCAGGAAGACCACGGGTGAGGCCGGCTTGCCCACCTCTGCAAGGGGCCTCACCCACGTGGGGCAGCCTGGCAGCGGGAACCGGGCTGGTGCCCCCGGACGCCTGGCTCCCACTAGTAAAAGAGTAGAGTTGAGCCTGACTGCCTGATTATCGTTCCCAGATACCCCACCAGTCTCTCCAGTGTGAGTCCGGAACGGGGCACAGGGTGTTCGGGGCACAGCTCTCCAGGTGGAGACCAGGAGCACCCAGTGCAGCGTCCCCTCCTGCTTCCCCGGCGAGCTCCCCGGGAGGGAGAGGGGCGTGTTTACGTGGCTGGGTGTCTGTCCCAAGGAGGGCTGTGGCCACGTCCAGTTCAGGTAGTAAGGGATGACAGGTGGAAACTCCTTGTTTCCTGTCACGCATCTTCTGGAGTTTGGGGGGCTTGGAGCTGTGTCCTCCCTGAGGCTCCCCCCGACCCCGGGACCCCTAACCCGCCTGCTGTTTTCACCTTGCCTGACCTTGGACACTGATGCCCCTGAGCCCTGTCCCCAGCATCGTCCATGGCAGCTCATCCCCCTGACCTTGGTGTGGGGGGGTCACAGCCCAACCCCCCTTCCGCTACTTGGCACGCACGTGGGCTCTAACACATGTTCTTTTTTATTTTTTCAAAGATTTTATTTATTTGTCAGAGAGAGAGGGAGAGAGAGCGAGCACAGGCAGACAGAGAGGCAGGCAGAGGCAGAGGGAGAAGCAGGCTCCCCGCCGAGCAGGGAGTCCGATGTGGGACTCGATCCCAGGACGTTGGGATCATGACCTGAGCCGAAGGCAGCTGCTTAACCAACTGAGCCACCCAGGCGTCCCTCTAACACATGTTCTAAAGGCCACACGACCCGGACGGAATTTGTGTCTCCCACCCAACCGCCCGCCCTCCACTTTGGCACGTGGTGCCCTCGTCTCTCCGGTGTCCGAAGCCAAAATGCTGCATTTTCCAAGACGCCTCCCTGCCTCCCCCTCCACGTCTCAGGGGGACCTGCTGACTTCCTTCCAGAATGCCTCCCAAACCCGCCTCCCCTCTCAACCGCCACCCCTCCCCACAGCCACTGTCTCATAACCCCTGGACGACTGTCCTCCCCTCCTCGTCCCATGACACTCCTGCTGGCTGTCCGAATGCCGCCCGCGCCGGCCCCGAATCCCAGGTCAGAGGGGGCCGGGCTGGGAGCTTGCAAGTGTCCTTCCTGGTGTGGTTCTGAGCCTGAAGAGTCACCTGCCCTGATCCTGTCAGCAAACACTCTTCCCAAGGTGGCGGCGCGCCGTAGGGACACGGAGCCTGCACCCCGTTCTCAGACGACAGCGGGGGCGCTGCTCAGTGCAGGACGGCGCCGTCATTCCTGTTCTCCTCTCCCATCCGTGTGACACTTAATTAGCCGCACGGCCCGGCCTCACCCTGGAAAGTGATTTATTCATCCAGCGAGATGCGTAGGGATCCCCCTGACGCGGGGCCGTCCTTCAGACCCCCGAGCACGGGGGGGCGTTCCTGCCTCGTGTCCTGTCCCTGCTTCCGGACTCTCTACCCTGACTCCCACCGGGCAGGCTTCCCCTGCTGCCCACCTCGGCCTAAATGGCCCCTTTGCAGAGAGGGCGTCCTTGACACTGACCTAAAGGAAACACTGAGCTCCATCCTTGGGGCCAGGCCTGGCCTGCTCCTGCCGACCCCGCACGTCCGCTGCTTCGGCCGCGGGAGCCCCGCTCAGCCCCAGCACCCGCGTGTGGGCTGTGCTCTGGGTGATGGAAGTACTTGCTTGCGTGTTCCGTATCCAGTTCCCCAGGTAGGGCTTAAGCTCCGTGGTGGAGGGACCCCCCTGCGCTCACGGACACGGTCCCTCAGAGAGAGCGGTCCTGGGGGACAGCAGGTGCCAGCTTCCAGAATCGCCCTGCTCACACTATGCCGAGGGCTCCTTCTCCCCTTCTCCTTCTCCTCCTCCCCTGGGAGCACCTTCCCGAAATTCCCTGTCTCTCCCCCGCCTTTTCTCGAGGATTTATGCTCTTACAGTCATGCTTTGCGGCTTCAGGGGGGTTTTGAGGAAGAGACGAGGTCCGTGCATGTGGGCTCCTCCCTGTCATGCAGCAATCCTGATGACTTGGTTTCATGGAGTGGGAGAGAGAGGCTCAGAGGTAGGCAGTGAAGGCCCTGGTTTCGGGCCACAGTGGCCCTGGGTCTCAGGTCCCTAGGGTCCTGGCGGGTCACTGTCACCACCTCTGCTCTGTGGCAGGTGAAGGGGGCCCAGCGGCAGCCCCTGCCTGTGTAGTCCGGTCCTGGCTGTCCCGCCCGCCCACTACTCAGAGCCCAGAGCTCGGAGGATGTGGACAGGCCATTGATACCATTCAGTCCTTGACTGTGTCTGTCAGGAGACACGGAGCTGGGGGAGGGGCATCTCAGGCGCTGAGAATGCCTCTGGGGCACCTGACGCCAGTGTTCCCTCGGGGCAGATCGAAGGTCCAGTGCTGGGCCCTAGGTCAGGCCCCACCGGCCACACCCTCGGGAAGGAGCGCCATCTCCCCTCCACCCCTGACGCTCTATCATTGAGCAGGCCCAGGGGAAGGAGGAAGGGACAGCACAGCCCAAGTGTTTGCTTTCTGAGGGGATGGGGTGGACCCCTGGGGTTGGTCCCCAGGGCCCTGTGCACACCTGTCACGTGTTAGAATCCACCCCCGAGCAGTTGTGCTAACGCTCCGTGCAGGGTCCTGCGTGCGCGTCGTCACCTCCCTCCATTGTGGGGAAGGTGTCTGTCCACGAGGCCCCTGGGCCCCGCTCCCTGGCTTTGACCCGGGTACAGACTGGCCCTCAGTTCTCCTGCGGTTGTGGAGGACAAGGGCACGTTCACAGCTCTCCTGCTCCGGGAGGCAAGACCATCAGAATCTTCTTCGGTGTCACATTTGTTGCACAGCTGCAGGGAGGGGGAGGGGACACAGCAGGAGCAGGGAGACCTGGCCGGGGACTCTCGGCCTCGTCCAGTGCTCCCGCAGACTGTTGGGAGCCCCAGAAACGGTGTTTGCCTGGTCAAACATGTGGGAAGTGTTGTCCAGGATAACAGCTGTTGTGGTCCCGGTCAGGGCCACTGGCACAGAAGTGTCTTTGAGACTCGAGTCCCTGGATGAGGGGTGGGGCTGTCCGGCAGGGGCACCGCCGTGAGCCGGGCCCATGCCCCAGGAGACGTGGGCAACACACTCGGATGTGACCCCGTCTAGTGTGACGGTGGGTTATCATCAGGGCCCCTTTACTCCCCCATGAGGCAGAGGTGGTGAGACTCGGGAGGCTTGTTGTTATTTTGGGGTCTGGGGGTCATGGGTAATTTGTATTTTCTTCTTTATGCTTTTTTGTGCATTTCCTGGATTTTCTGCCACGAGCAGATGCGGCTTCTATGAAAGTAGCACTTTCCCGAGGTGTTTAGCTTCCTGCCGTTGGCTTCTCCCGCGGTCCTCGGGGCGTAGACTTGCGCTAGTCATTTCTGGGGGAGTTTCAGGGGAGCGGAGATCACGCGGGCCGGGCAGGTGGCCTCCTTTTTAAGGAGTAAGTGTGGGTCCGCCCCCGCAGGCTCTGTCCTGTCTCACTCAGTGAGATGCTTCTCTGGATAAATCACGGGGACTTGTCTAAAAATACTCTCTCCGAACCTGTAAAATGACCAGTGTTTACATTTGGTTAAAAATAGCTTTTAAAATTTATTATTATTATTATTATTATTATTGCAAAAGAACTTAAAACAATCCCAGAAAAGTTTTAAGAGCTCTGTGAAGGGAAAACTCCTGACCGAGTGGTTAATTACACACTTCGGCAAAGCTCTTGGTGCATATTTATTATTTTGTTTTCTAAATTAGATGTGAAATTCTTGAAGGAGAACAATGGCAACTAACAGAGGCATCGAGGGGAGTCAGCGCAAACCGAGACGGACAACTTTAATAAAAGCGGGTCTTGCAAAGGGACCAGCTCTGCGTCCCTGAGATGCCCCTCCAAGCCCCATTCGAACCCAAGGGAGCGTCCGCCCTCGTTCAGCCGCTGTCCTGCCTTGGAAGCAGTTTTCCTGTGTATCTGCTGTCACGGTGACCCTTCGGTGGCATAAAGGAGCTGTGTCCCAGCAGGCCCCCACCTGCAGTGACCACTCTGACCCCGGAATGAAGTGGGAGCCCCTGCCCGCTTCCTGGCGTCTCTGCTCACCGCGGCGCCCTTGCCGTTCCCCAGGGCCCCAGGCTTTCTCTTAACTCCTGGCCTTGCTCCTGGGGCTCCTTCCTGGAACTTTCCAGCTCATCACATGGCTGTTTCATTATTCTCTGTGCGCCCAGAGCGAACGTCCCCTCCCCGACACTGGGCCCGACCGCAGCTTCTCATTTGTCTCCACTGTCTGCCCACCTTCTTCCCTTACTGGGTTATTAGAAACTTCTCGCTCGCAAATTACAAAACCACAACCCAGAGGAGCTTAAAGGAAAATGGGAACTCGCTGCTCCCATAAGTGGGGACTGGGGGAAGGACCGGTGCCAGGCGTAGCCACACAGAGAGACGCACCAGCAGGTCCCGCGTGGCCGGCCGGCTCTCTTCTGGCTACAGGAGCTCTCTCCGGGTGCCGAGGACCGTGGCTGTCCATAGGTGCAGGTTCGCGCTGCCCATGACTAGCAGCTGGTAGAGAGAGCGGTTCTCCCCGGCATCCGAGGGAGAGGTCCCAGCTGGGAGTCCTTCCGGCCCGGCACGGCTGCGCTCTGCTGAACGGAGCTCCTCGGACGACGGGATGCTGGGCTCCGACTGGCCGGCACCAGGGCCCGGGACAAGCGTGCCCGGACCGAGGGAGGGAGGGCTGGGCGTCCAAAGGGGAGCGAGGAGGTGGAGGGGGGATGGCAGCCGGCAGAGGCGACGCACGCGTGCACACCGGGCTTCTCCTCCGTGAGACAAGGTCGTCTGACCTTCCCCTTGTTCGCTTCATTCATCACTACCTGTCCCCCACTGCGGCAGAAGCTCAGGGGCCGGGCTCTCGGCTTGACTTTCAGAAGCACGGAGGTGTCCGTTTGGCCACAGACGCTTGTTGAGTGGACAATGGTGTGCAGAAGTGGGATTCAAACCGGGTTCTTGACCCCATGCTTCCGCCCTTCCTCCCTTCCTCCCACCACATCCAACTCTCCGTCTGCGCTCCGCTGGCTGACGCAGCCCGGCGTGTCCGGCCCCCGAACAGGGGCTTGCCACAGGTCTGGGGTCAGGAGCTGCTGGAGGCCGTCCTCCGTCTCGGCCACGGGCCGTGGTGTCGTGCACGGAAGCCGCAGGTCCGCGCCGGCCGGAGCGCGAGGACAGGCTCCATCCTGAAGCTTCTGGCGCCACCATTGTCTGCAGTGACACCTTGAAGCCCCACAGAGCCCCCAGTTCATGTCCTCAGGCTCCACGTGCCCGTTGGCCAGATACTCTCGTTGATCTGCTTGTGCTGTGGGGCTGTGGAATGTTCCGTGGCTCCTCTGCGTCATGAAAATGCGCCTGCCCACCTCTGACTGGGTTCCAAGGAGCCTTCTGTCTCCCCGGTTCAGCTGAGCAAACTGGCGGAGGTTTCTGGTCATTCCCCCAAATTCATGGTGTGTTTTTCTGGGTGCAATGGGGCCACGTTCCTCAGCCTCTCTCGCAAGGAGGTGAGACGGTGGTACCTCGTGTTAGCTCACGGAGCGCGAGCATCCGCGTGGGCCACGCTGGACCCCCCCACACGTACCCCATCCTCCCGCTGCCATGGAGACGGGGCCCTGGTTACCTTGGGGGCCACCTGTTGAAGGCAACAGAGTCACCTCACCTGGAGACCACAGAGGCCGCTGGCCTGTTGCCCCCCAGGTTCTGCTACACGGTGAGACCGGAGCGGCCACTGTGCTCTGAACGGTGCCTCTGACAGCTGCTTGCTCATTAAGGGGTTCCCAGCATCACTCCACGACGCCAAGTGATCTCTGTGGGAGACCCCCATGAGGCCTCAATACTCTGATTGCTGTAAAGAGAGATGATCACAGGTATCAGTGGGCATTGCAGATATTACTAGAAATACGGCGACCCACACGCGTCACATCCGATGGCTCACACGACAGCCCTCTGTTGCGATGCCTGTGTAAACACAGAAGATTTTATGTTTCAACCCGCTTCCAGATGCTGAAATCTGAGAAGACTCCATTATCAAACAACACTACTTCAAAAAGCAGCACCTTATTCTTTGAAGCCCAGGCTCAGCATTTCTCCACTCAATTAATTGGAATAATGGCATGAAAAATGATGAAAACTAAATTTTTTTTATAAAAGGTGGGAAGTGTTAATGTGATAATTAAACAAACTGATTAGGAATGGTGAAGGCCTCAGGTTTTAATTCCTTGCCCCAAAGACTGAGAGAGAGAGAGAGAGAGCAGGTGGGGACCCCAAGGGCCTCGTGTCTTTGGTGTTTAGGTCACTTGTGGGGACAGCCAGGAGCCCCGCCTTCCTCTGTCCTTGAGTTTAACCAATGCGGGATTCTGTCCATCAGGGTGGCAGGGGCCTCGTGTCTCTTTGGCCAGGAGGTCCTGAGAGGTGGTGGAGCCGTCATGACAATCTCAGGGCTGCATTCCCACCTCCTGAGCCCTCTCTGTGAATGGAGACAGAAGGCATGATAAATTGAGGGAGGTTTCTCCAGAGAAACGAAACCGATGAGACACATACGGGACTGGCTCACGCAGTTCTGGAGGCTGCAAGTCCCGTGTGCGGGCTGGGCCAGCCGACCGAGGGCCCAGAGAGGGCCCGAGTCATAGAGGATGTCTAGAGGCCTCTGCTGGAGAATTCTCTCTCACTCGGGGGAGGGTTTGTCTTTCTCTTCCATGCAGCTCCTCAACTGATTGGATGAGGCCCACCCACCTTGGGGGGTGGGGAGGAAGCAATTTGATTTACTTTATCAACTTGAATATTAATCTCATCCAAAGACCCCCTTATAGAAACATCCAGAATAAGCATCTGTCCAAGCATCTGGACACTCTTAGCCCAGTCAAGTTGACACATAAGATCAACCATCTCAAGGGATCAGCAAACGTTTTCAATAAAGGGCTGGGTATTAAATATTCTGGGTTTGTGGGCACGTGATCTCTGTCTCAGTCACTCAGTTCTTCTGTTGTGCTGTGAACCACCCCCCCCACACCGCACAAGTGAACAGAGAAGCAGGGCTGTGTTCCAGTAACTTCTATGATGAAGCTAATGTCAGGTACATTAGCATAGTCTCTCTAAGCACTGCCCATATTTACACTGATTTAACCATTTCCAAAAATCCTATGAGAAAATTCAGGTGTAGACACAGGTAACCTGCCCAAGAGTACCAGCTAGTTAGTGGTAAAATTAGTGCTCCAGACGTGCTGATTCTGGAATCCTGCCCCACCACAATGCCCTGGCTGTTCTGTGCTGCTCTGAGCAGCTCTGCTGTCCATGCAGGTGATGCCACAGGAGCTCAATCCAGGGCAAGCGCCTGGCTTCCCTCACCCTTCCTGGCGCTCTGGCTTCGGACCCCTGGGCTCCTGGCAGATCGGCGGGACAGCTGTATTTTTAGGGGGCATTTCTCTGCTTTGGAGCCCTAAGGCAGAAGGTATGGTGACTCCGGTTTTACACAGGTTTCTCCACGTTTGGTGTGGGGGAGGGGTGTTCATGCTCTTGGGGTGTTGTCAGGACACGCCAGCCACACACTTGGGAGCTCCAGTTTTGTTAAGTGCTTTTGAGCTGACCAGCCTCTCTGTGAAGGCGTTGGCCCCATGTTTTTTCAAGACCGGAAGCAGGCTTGAGTGCAAAGTAATACTTTCAAGGTCATGTTCTCGGTACACGGAGCAGGTGGATTTAGCCTAAAGTGCAGTGCCTAGAGGACAGGTGCGCTCTTCCGGCCGTCTGCCCACGGTGTGCATCCGACGGCAGCTACTCAGAGCTCGAGTGAGTTTTACTTTCATGCCACTGAAGGCTGTCTGCTGTTTCACTTCTACCAACAGCCATTCGCTTCTCAAAGCAACGACCTTGAATGTTATTATGAATATTTTTGAACAATATCACTCAGAAACCAGTGTTCACTAGTGGGAAGCATTATAACACACGCCACTCCCGGGGCAGAAGTCATCACCTCCATTTAGAGTCTGCTAGTTGGCGGCGGAAAAGTTACACACGAACAGAATGTTCTGGAGATTTGGTTTTGCAGAGTCCAGCCTTAGAAGTAACTATTGAGCAAGACTTCGCAAATGCAAAAAACGTCTGACATCTGGATTCTTAAAAGTGTAGAAAACCAAGATGCCAACCTCCTAACATGATTATTAGTTCGACCAGGTATGGAGTACACTTAAGAAGTATGACAGATGCTGGTGTCCATGTGCCCTCAGCTTCCGTCCCAGGAGGATGGAGAATGGGGCAGGAGGGGACGGTCTGTGCGTGGACCAGCCGTGGGACGAGCCGGCAGGTGTGGGGCGCTGAGTGCTGGCTCTCGGCAGGCAGGTGACGGCGTTGCGTTCCCACCCACAAACAGACATCCGTACGGCGTTTCATGATGGTTTGGCGTCTGAGGCTGTCTCTGTGCTCCGGTGAACCCCGCGCCCGTGTGTTTAGAGACGGGAACTGAGCGCGGAGATGAACTACTTATATCCATTCACAGCCGTTACAGGTTCAGTCCGGGATTAGAGCCTGTGTTTGGTGACTTTTCCACCTTTTCACCATGACTTTTAAACTCTGTCTGATCTTGTCACCGTCCACGTGAAATTGTCCTCAATGTCAACATAAGGGTTGGCACCAGAGGACGGAATGAGTCAGGAAGGTAAACAGGACAACACGCACGGAATCGCCAGGTTGGCTGTGCCGCTTGTACTTTGAGGGGTCGGGTGAGTACTGAGGCCCTGGCCACCCCCTGCACCGCGCTGTCAGCTCCCACAGGCCTGGCTATGCCCGGGACAGCAGGCCCCTGGAGGTGTGGTGGCCACACCGGCCTCTCTCCTCGGAGACACTGGCTCTGGCATGATGGGGCACAGGCTTGCCGCAGCTCTGCTCTGAGGCTCAGACAGGTGCAGGCACCACATTTAGGGAGCAGGAAAGGACTCTGGTCTTAGGGCTTGCGGGGACCCAGGGACTTGGAAAGCCTGCACCCATGCGCTCTGCTGGGCAGGCACTCTCCACCGGCCCAGATGACGCGGCATTCTGGGGCAGTGGGAATGGTTCATGATCATGACTTTAAGGAGCAGGTGAACCAAATCCTGTTGCCTTGACGTTCACTCCCCACTCCCCTTGAGGGTCTCACGGCTCACTGACTCCAGTCTTCTCCCCAGTCCCCCGCTCCGTGGCTCTGTGGCCAACACATCAGGGAGGAGAGACGCAGCAGGTGCCACCCGAGAGCCCGGGCCGGGTGATCCCTGAAGTCTGTAGACCTCGGCCATGTTCGCCCAGATGCGCATCAGTTTTGACAACGCCTTCTGGCACACGAGCTGTGCCTGCACCGGGCCTCGTCTGCTCAGGGCCTGCGAGCGCGAGGAGCCACGTGCTCATGGGAGGCTGCATCTGTGCGGGGCTCTCGGCCCAGAAAACATCTGTGTTCACTGTGGCCGTCAGGTCCTCCCAATAAAGAGGCAATGCAGGCATTTCCAACCCTGTGACAGGATGTGGGGAATGGTTGTCTGAGGGGGTGACCCTCACCGCACACGTACGGGTACACAGAGCAGGTATCTCATTCGAGTGCCCATCAAAGCCGCCGTGACGACACAGCTGGAAACCGTTGCCTCCCCTCTGGCTGACGGTGTAGCACGTGTCCCCCGGCAGTGACCCCGTGTTCCAGGAGCCTGGCCAGCCCTGAGGCCGCAGAAGCAGCCCCGTGCAGATGGTACTCGGGGTGTGGTGGAAGGGGAGCTCTGCGAGCGCTCACGTGTCTCCTCTGGGCTGGGCTGCGAGAAAGGTGAGGCCTCGGGCCCCAAGAGGCCCCAGATGGGCAGCCGAGGGGGCCGGAGAGAGTATCACAGGTGGGAGGTGGGGAGGTGCTTGGACAAGCCCTGTGGCCTGCGTAACCACAGCCCGGGAGCAAACAGGGTAGGGCCGAGCTGGGGAGGACACCACGGGCGCTGTGTTCCATGAAGCTGCCACAGGCTCGGGACCACTGCTCCTGGGGAGATACGGGGTTGGCTCAGTAACCAGCGGGCTGTGCACACACACACACACAACACACATGCACAGAATGAGATTTATTCTAAGGAATTAACTCACAACATTATGGAGGTACAACCTCAGTCTTCAGGGTGTGCCCGCAGGCTGGAGACCCAGGAACACCCATGCTGCAGGTCAAGTCTGAGAGCCGCCTGCTGGACAATCCCCTCCTGCTTGGGGGGGGCAGGCCTTCCACTGATCGGATGAGGCCCACCCACTCCAGGGAGGGCAATCTGCTTTACTCAGGCCATGGGTCAAAATGTTCATCTCATTCAGTAACATCGTCCCAGAACCATCCACAGTACTGGTGAACCCACACTGGGGCAGCATGGGCCAGCCAAGCCAGTACACGGCGTTAACCATCACGGATTCCAGCAAACTCCCATTGCACCATTTGCATTGACCAGAAAACACTCAATGTTGTCTCACGTGTGTCTGTTTATCACAGGCTGTTGACTGACTGGCCATGAGCTCATGGCAACAGCACGTAGCTCAGGTCTGCACGAGACCGTCTCACAGACGCACACAGCCTCTTGCCCTCGGGAGCACCAGCAGACACTCCAGCACGAATCGGGGCCATTTCAAATACTGGAATCATCTACGGAGGAACCATGGCACTAAGGGGTCCACAGAAGGACACTTGCTTGCAGGACAAGGGCTGGAATAGGAAGACAAGGATGGTGCCGCCCGCTCCCTCTCAGCTGGGACCAGGCACATTGGCCACTCACATTTGTTGCCCCCCGGCGTACCCCGAGAATGACCACGGAGCCACCCCGGGACTGACGGGGCGGTGGCCATCAGATTTCACCGAGCAGGCCAATTTGTCCGTCTGAGTCCCAAGTAAGGAGGATCGATCTCATGCAAGGTGTGCGCCTGTGAGACCCTGGTCGTGACTCAGTCTGGTGCAGCTGGGCCCATGGTGGTGACGTGCAGAGTGCGGAGCAGGGGAGGCTCGGACGTCAAAGACCTTCTCTGAAATCCTGAACGGGGGCCTGGGCTTCTTTTATAGGTGACTGAGTATGATGGAAGGGTTTTTAAGGAGTCCGTGGCAATGAGGTTTGCGTGTTAGTGATTGGGCAGCTGTGTGCGTGAACTGGAAGAGGAGACAGAGCTCTGGAGAGCTGAGCGAAGGCTGCTGCCAGGTCCCACGCACGGGGCTGATGTTCCACACCAGATGGCTGGAGGGAGTGGAGCTTGCAAGAGGCTCAGGCCAAAAAGGAGGACGAGGGCAAAGGCAAGGTTTCTGGGGGTCCTCCAGGTCCAGCCCTCCTGCGTGGTTCCCAAGGATCCCCCCTTCACACCCAAGGCAGCACCATGCCTCCCTCCGCTGAGACTTCTCTGGGAGACCCCCGCACGGTTGCCGGTCTCCCTGTGGAGCGTGGCGACATCCCTCCTCGGTCCCCCACCGCCCCCCCGAGTGGCTGCAGACCTGCCCTCAGCTCCCCTCACCGATGTGATGACCACACTCGTTGGGCCTCTTCCTTCAGCCCCCAGGGACTATGTTTTTCAGACCTGTCACTCTTGCCTTTAACAAATGACACTCCTCTGCACCAAGGATGACAACGTTCAGTCCTGCCACTGCCCAGAGCCTCCTCGTGAGGGCAGGGAGGGCAGGGGTCCTGGGGGTTAAGCAGCGCTTCTGAAGACTCAGCAGAAAGGGGAGATCGGAGGGAGACATTCCGGCGGCTGCTGTCTGGTCCTTCGTTCACCTCTGCGCGTTGAGCCGCATCTCAAAATGAATCACAACCCACCCACGGCGACGACTGGCTCTCCTTCGCCCTCCGCCGGGGCCAGGGGAGCGTGCCGGTCCCTGCATATCTCTCTGTCATTCAGACAGCACCCGACGAGACACTACCTACTCTAGGCAGGCTCACCTCCGAGTCGGTGCCTCTTTAAGATTCTGAGCCCAGTGGAGCTCCAGCCGAGATGCATACTGTAAGTAATGAATTATCCATGATTAATTACAATTAACTGGGTCTCTTTCTTCCCTAGGCACTTGATCTAAATATTTACAAGGAATTCTGATCAGATGCTCACTGTCCAAATTAATACTATTTC
The DNA here is from genome assembly GCF_002288905.1 of Enhydra lutris kenyoni. NCBI lineage: Eukaryota > Metazoa > Chordata > Mammalia > Carnivora > Mustelidae > Enhydra > Enhydra lutris. The sequence continues at coordinate 21,603,073 of NW_019154119.1, forward strand.
ATCTGAAAATACAAGAGTGTTTTCATCCAAAATCAGCTGTTGTTTTGAGTCCAATCAGCATATTATGTGGCAAAACACAACAGAGGAAAATCATGGGCAATGACATGTAATACGGCTGGTCACTGACAGAGGGGCCGGGTCCACACTGAGTCATGGAGCTGACCCGAGAGTCCAGAGCCGCCCGCCCCTGGTCCCACACCCACCCAAGCCTCACGTAGGGCCTCGTCCAGGGTCCCTGGAATGTGGGCCTGGATCGACAGACCTTCGCCAGATGCGCTCACCACGATGGGAAGGGAGGTTGGCAAAGTGCCTCAGGACTCCCAGGCCCAGTGCCCCCAGAAGATGGGACACGTCTGCTTCCACCGGAGGGTGGCCGTCCCTGGGCCTGGAAGCCTGTGATGTAAACAAAGGAGCCTCAGAGTCATACCGGAGGACGGTTGGGGTTGGGCATCTGGGTGGCATGGAAGACGCGTTCCGATGGTGACCATGTACGTTGGCGTGATAACCCTCAGCCCAACTGCTCATGAGTAAGGAAGGAGCAGGGAGGGACACGCAGAGCCCCACGCTGAGCACATCTCGGGTCTGACAACTGAGTAAGTGGCTGGTGGACAAAGACGCCCAGGTCAGGGCAGGTCTGCAGAGAAGGGACCCGGTTCCAGGCAGAGTGGAGAGTGGCACTGGATATTTTCTTCACGACTGTGTCTCCAGGAGCAACAGCCTATGAATAGGGTCACATTTGAGCAACAGGCCAGAGAACTCACTTTCTCAAAGGACCACTGGTTGGCTTCTCTCTGATTCCTCCTCCCCTCCGTGTCCAACATCCTTGTGAATCTCCTGAGGGCAGACCGTCTCCTGGGGACCCTGGTCAGGGCTCCCATCCGTCTGTCAATAGATTAATGCATTCTCCTTTCTCCCCTACCAAGAATTAGCTCAGAAAATGGCTTACTTAGTCATGTCTTTCTGCCTGTCCTGGTATGTCTCCCACCCTGGAGCAGAGAGCTGGGCCTCTGCCTGTCATTTTCCCATTTTCTTACATCCGTGTATCACCAGTTCTGCTATTTGTCTAATATCTTTCTGAAAATTAAGTTTTAGAAACTAATCCCAGTCTAAAGCAATACAATCTATGGGAGTTTGACCTGCTAATTAGTGGGGTTTTTTTGGGGAAATAAATCTTCAAGTAAATTCATAGTCATCACAATAAAAACAAGTGCATGTGTACCTTTGCACTTACAGCTGTGCCTGTTGTGCTCTGGACCAGACTCTGGCTAATGACAAAGGCGTGGGATTGAAGCTGGTGGACCTAGCTCACAGCTTAGCTCTGGCTCAGTTACTGGCTGCGTAGTCCCTGGGAAGGTTGCTTGCCCTCCCAGGTGACCAGCATCCGCGTGTGTAAACGGGACGAGGCAGGAGCCTCTGTGAAGCAAGACGGCTGGTCTCCGCACCGGGGTCTGTGGCTTCCGGCCACGTGCGAACGGCCTCGTCCTCTCTTGCTTACAGATCCCTAACGTGGTCAAAGTGTGGGCTGGCTTCGTCCTCAGGTGCCGAAAGACTCCTCTCCAGCTCTAGGGGTAAGTCGCGCTGTAAGTCGGCCACAGCCCGTTCCCTTCCCTCTGCCAGAGGGGGCTGTAGGCTTCGGACTGGAGGAGATCTGGCCAAGGGGCAGAGCGCTGGTGGCCTCCCGCGCAGGGCTTCCACCGAGGATTAAAGAAGGTTCCGAGGGGCCAGCGCCCCGTGCTGCTTTCTGGATGTTGCCCTCTACGGCGGCACCTGGAGCCGCTGCGGACTTTCTGCCCCTGCAGCAGGGCCGCCCTAGGGGGACTGACCGCACGCCGCAGGTGGAAGAAGACTCCGTGTCCTTCAGAGCACGGCTGCGGTACTCACTCGACCCCAGACCTGCAAGTGACCAGAATGTTTGTTACATGAAATAATCACCAAGCTTCATATTTTTTTTTTTTATGTTTTGCCTTTTTTTTTTTTTTTTTTTTTTTTTTTTGCTTCGGTAAGTCTTGTTTATTGTTGCTGAGAGAATCCCAATGTAATTCCCTTCCCAGCCCATGCTGGGCGTTCTAAGCATCTTTGAAACCACACCTCTGAGGCGAGCCCTCCTATAACTGAAGGAAAGCACCACGTCCCTCCAGAATGGCCTAGATATGCTGCAACTTCTGTCCCCTTTGCCTCCCAAGAGTAGCCCATAGTGACAAGCAGCGCACTGGCCTGGCACACAGCAGAAGGGAGATAGAACGTGCTCCTTCTTGACTGTGTCCCCGCTCCTGGATCTTGGTTTCCTCCACGGGGAATGACGACCCCAAGCGAGGGTTTCGGCTGCGTCTCCCTGCCGGGGCCGTGGGCAGCAAACCCGCAGCCACGCTGGCCAACTGTGGGGCTTTTCCACCCAGTGTAGATGCCAGGCTCTTCCTTCCAGGCCTTAGTGACGTCGAGCTGCGATAGAGTCTAGGAACCTCTTAGCCACCTGCCCTGGGTGTTTTGACACAGGTTTTTTACTGGTCAAAATTTGGAAAACATATCAAGTCAGCTCGATAAATTCTTCAAGAGTCAACGTATTTTGATTCTCAGCAGTTGTGATTTGGCCCACCAGGGACCTCGGCCACATCTAGAGGTGTGCTTGGTTGTCCCAGTCTGTGGGATGCTACGGTCATTGGGTGGGAGCATCCTGGGATGCAGTTAAGCACCCCACAATCACAGGACAGCCCCCCAAAGTCACCTGCCGCACAGAGTCAGTAGTGCTGGGTAAGACCCCTGAGTGGGGGACGCCTGTGTGGCTCAGTGGGTAAGCGTCTGCCTTCAGCTCAGGTCATGATCCCAGGGTCCTGGGATCAAGTCTTGCATCAGGCTCCCTGCTCAGCAGAGGTCTGCTTCTCCCTCCCCTGCTACCGCTCCTCCTCCTTGTGCTCGCACGCGTGCTCTCTCTCTCTCCCCCACTCAGATAAATAAGTAAATAAAATATTAAAAAAGGAGACATCTGGGTGGTCTGAGCTGGAGGAGCAGCGAGGTGCCCATCATGTACTACCGTGACCTTAAAGCGAGAAAGAGAGGAAGGAAAGGAGGGAGAAAGGTCCAAGTGAAAACGAGGAGCCATTCTTAGTCCTTTAAAGGTCTCCCTGGAAACTCCCCGTCACCCTCCCCAGAAGCAGGAGCGTTGGACAGGGGTCTGGATCAAGGACTTCATGAGAAGAGCCTTTGCCGTGGGTGGGATGCCCCTTTATGAAGCGTCAGCCAGGAGGAGGGTACTTTGAACAAATACATTATCCAAGTTCACTGAAAGGAACTATTTTAAGCATAATTTAAAAAACATCATCTGGCATAATTTTATAATTTCTGTCTCTTCAAAGTTAGAGCGTGGACCACGATGTAAAGTCTGTTGTCTCGTGGCTAGCATCGATGTACCACATGTTGTGCCCTGATGTCCTTGGGAAATAAACTTGCTCTAAATTAAATGACTTACTCTCTCCCTTGCCCCGAAAAGTGGGAATCCTGATGTTTGTGTATTTTTTTCCCTGTTCTGGAAGCCTTCATTGTAAATCGCCAGATCTGCTATGGGTCCTCCTCTGGTTTCGATTCTCAGCCCTGGGCCACAGATGGGGTGTCCAAGCTCAGTCGAGTAAGCGCAGAGTATCTTTGCCGTTGTTCCGGATGATTCCAAGCCTGTCACTTGCATCGTGTTTGGACGGTGGTACTTTCGGGAGAATCTTCAGGGCAGCCAGGCATCCCTGTGTGGGTCGGTGACCGGCAGCTGGGCACGCCCCAGAACGGGTGCCTCACCTCTGCCCTCCGCGCTGGTTCACCTGTCCCCTCTGTGCGGGTCCTCTGCCCGTCGGCCTCTGCGGTGCACTCAGCGCTCCTTGGGGAAGCAGCTGAGATGGAGAGGCTCACCAGCATGGAGCCCGTTGTCGTTTGGGGTCTGGGGTAGGTTCCGACGTGTCTGCTCCCGGCTGTGGGTGGGCCTGTCGCCTTCCTGCGGGGCAGAGTCAAGCCAGCCAAACCGCACCCGCACGCTCAGACCTGTGCTTGGAGGTGGCTGCTGTGCGTCGCACGGGTCCCGCCAGCCAGAGCAAAGCCACGGTCATGCCCAGAATCGGTGGGGCCGGGAGATGTCACCTTAGAGGGGTGAAGGAGAGTGCATGTTTGTTAAATAACGACATAATTTCAACCCTGGACCTTCTTAGTTCTGTGTTTTGGGTGGAGAATGTTCGAGACTGCAGTCATGTCCATGGCCACTCAGGGAAACCCTGGACCCGGTGTGTCTCCAAGCACGGAGGAAACACTCATGGAGATGAAAGATGAGCATTTCCCTGGTAACCGCGCCTCCAGCCAACCACACGCTTACAGTTGGTTCTAATTTGGGTTAAGGAACACCAGGTTTTTCATGGATATGGAGAAGGGAGGAATGAGTAATTTCTGGATAATGAGCACGCCAAGCCCTCGCTGTGCCTGTTGGGGTTCACAATCTCTGAGCCCTCCCTGGGCTAGTAGGCGGCATTGTGGCAGAGGGAAGGCGAAGCAGGTGCCTTTCCAGCCTGAGCTCTGCGTCCTCGGCCTGGGGAGCGAGGTGCCCACGGCCTGCTGCCTCTGCCTGACTTCTGTCCACGGCAAATAGTGGGTGGCCATCGGAGGGCTGAGGGCCCCCAGCTGAGGTGAGCATGTCAACAATCACCAAAGTGACATGCATCCCATTTCCAGTAAGTGCTGTCCAGGGCTTCACAAGAATCTAGAAGATTCTGTCCTTCTGCATCGCACCAGCCTGCCGCTCTGACAAAGGCCTTCTTCCCTTCGTCCTTGGAAGGCTCCTGTTGGAATGGGCTCTGGGTCGTCGTCAGGCCTGCAAACACGGCTCCCCCAGGCCCTCGCGCCTGTGCTGACCGGCTTGCCCAAGGGAAGGAGACGGGTCCTTCGGCTCCTGTCGGCGCAGCGCCGGCTCCTGGGTTCGGCCGTGGGAGTTTTGGCTCCTGCGTAAGCTCAGGGGGTGCCCAGCCAACATTCGTATTCCGCTTCTCTGCAGCCCACCACTGTGTGCAGCATCTCCCTAGTTCAAACCCGCGCGTCGGCCAGCGGGAGCAGTGGGCCTGGGAGCCCCGACCCCTTGGCTTGGAGCGCTGGCAGCAGTGCCCAAGCTGGAATTTGGCTCTGGAGAGGGATGAGTCCGGATCTGGCTGTGCCTTTGAACCAGCTCTGCGACCTTGGGGAAGTCACATGACTGGCTCAGGCCTCCTGCTCCTATCTACAAAACAAGGGAAAAAATCCTCTCCTCCTGTCTAGCTGTGTCGCCGTGGAGACCCAGCGAGGCAGTGGGTGGGGACTTGAGGGGCTGCGATGCCCAGGGCCGTCGGGTGAGCAGCCGCAACTCCCACCGCGGGTCTCCAGCACAAGGCGGAGGATGGATTCCCGCCTTCCCTCCTGCCCCAGCAAAACACAGCTCCTTGTGTAAGGCCCGCGATCCCAGATGGAGCGGGTCAGGGGTTTTAGAAGTCTGCCTTATTCAGGAAACCTTGGTAAGACAACAGGGGCCCAGCGGCCAGTAGACCGGACTGTGCCCCCAGGAGGAAGTGGTGAAATTCCCCCTACCGCCGACTCGCCTGCCGGTCCTTTTTCGTGGAAAGCAAGCCTCAGCCCACATCACGTCTGAATGATCACGGAGCCGAGTGTTCTCGGTCTGCAGGAACGAGCTTCTCCTCCTCAGCTGTTTCATCGAGCCAGGGAGCAAGAGCTCCGTCCGCTTCTGAGGTTGAGGGGAGCGTCTAAACACCCACCCCCGGCCCAATTAGAACTAACTGCGAGTGTAATGCCTTTGAGATGGAGACCAGGCTGGAAACGGGGCTCCTGCTTTCCTGAAAATCCTATGCTGCACAGGGTTCTGATTTCTGCTCATCAGATGAGCCCGGCTCCCGGGCTGTGTGCCTCCCACAGAGGCTCTGCGGGGAGCACGTCTCCCTCCCACGGGCCCTTCCCGCCTAGAACCCTGGAAGGAGCCACTGGGCTCCTCATGCCTCCCCTCAACCTCCCGCCGGCACACACAGTGCTTCTAACTGAGGCTGCGGGAGGTCACTGAGCTCGTCCACGGCAATGATTTCTCTTTGCTTGTTGGGCGTCAACTGTGGGTTGGGCACGGGCCAGAGTGCAGAGCAGGTAGCGCAGACTGGGGTGAGACCGCCATGGTCTCGGGCTGCGGAAGGGCAGGACTGTGGGGCACCAGGGCAACGGTGGCAGTGGAGGACCTGGGCCAGAGGGGGTCTCTCTGAGGGATAGCGGGGGGCTTCTAGTCATGAGGCGATCGATGTTCGGGCTGGCCCGGGAAGGTGGGATGGACCTCGTTTCCACAGAGAGGTCAGGGACAAGCAGACGCAAAGCACGGAGGTGAGAAGAGTGTGTTCTGTGCTGCGACGGGCATGGCGAAGATGGCTGAGGGCGGGAGAGACCAAGTGTCTTGCAGTGTCACGGGTGGGGTCCTGCGGAGGAGCTGGGCATTGTCCTGAGACGGGATCATGATGGAGAGGCCACGCGGAATGCCGTGGCTCTGCTGTCCCGCTCTGGAGCGCCCCGGGTGCAGACACGCCCTCCTGGTGTTTTCTAGCCGACGTTCCGGGAAGGCAGCCCACCGATCAGGAGGCCCTGCAGTGCTGTGAGAGCGGGACTGTCCACCGTCTCTTGTCACCTGTGCCTTTGGGGATGGAGCGGCATCGGGGGCAAACTGGGAATGTGGGAGAGGAATCCGGCTAGAGGTGAAGAGCTGTGGGATGGCTGTTCCGCGTGAGGGGAGCCCCCAGGGTTGGGGCCGGAGGCCTCCTCCCGCCGCGCACGCTGCCGCCCGCGGAACCGGCATCCGGTCACCGCTGACGCGAAGATCTTATGTGATCTTCCCCTTTTTCATTTACTTCTGATCTAAAAAAAAATGAAGTGGAAAACTGGTTCATGGTGTAGTTGACAGAAAGTACGTTATCTGCCGTGTTCAGATAGGCCGCCCCACGGCTGTTTGAGCTATAAGATTCTATCGCCTAAATAAGGTCATTGCTGTTGGACAGATTATGCCGGCGGCCCAGGCCAGCAGAGCGAGGCAAGTTGACACCCTGGGCCAGATCGTGGGTCGCGGAGGCTGATACGTTGTCATCCCCGCAGGAAACAAAATTCCTCACTGGAACTCCCGCAGACGCGGTGCGGGAGACAGCTGGGGGCTGGTGGCTGGTGGCCGCTGGGGCCTTGGTGGGAGCTCCTGCCCCTGACTGCGTGGGGGCTTCCGTCAGCCCACGGTGAGCCCTTCCGCCGGGTGGCTCAGAGGCCAGGCCCACAGCCGCCACCGAGAGTCCGCGAAGGCAGGCACCTTGCTTCCTGGGTCATTTCTCCGTCTCTTTGAGGTGCTGGGATCGTGTCCCTGGCCACCGAGCTGTGTGCTCATCCTCCTGCGGGAGGCTTCAGGGGCCGTGGGGGCTCCTTCAGCCCTGCCAGCCGGTACTGAGGCGCCCGGGATGAGATCAGAGGTGTCCCCTTCAGCCTGGGTAGGCTTTTGACTGATGTCATGTTCAAGGTTGTCTTAGATAAGTCAGGCACAGACCCTGCTAGGGCATGGGGCCCTGGTCCCCTTCATGGAGGCCGCTCTCGGTCAGCGGCCCCTCTGGGAGAACACTGCTATCCTGTGTGGAGACAGTGTTTGCGTGCTTCCGAGGGCCCATGACAGGGACCATACAAATTTCTTTTTAAGGGAAACTCAGCTTTTTCCCTTAAAATATTTATTTTTTTTAAAGGGAGCCTTCCCCGATCCCCCCGCCCTGAGTTGTAGCTGTCCCTGCCGTGTACTGCCTCCCTGCCCCTGGCAGAGCGTGTGGCTCTCCCACCTGCCCGGGCCCCGGGGGAGCCCGCAGCTCGGCCCCATTTGCCGTTCCGGCCCCTGGTCCGTCGGAGCGTTAGCTGGGGAGACCGGACCGTGTTGCACCAGGAGGAGCTCAGCGGAGAGCCAGGCAGATCTTCCCGAATCACGGGCCAGCTCTGTCTTGTGCTAAATTCTGACCCTTCTTAGGTTCCTGGGCGTCATCTCGGCTTCCCTTCTGGGAAGGGGAGACCACGGTGCTGCCAGGCTGGGTTGTCATGGAGATCTCCAGAGCTTGGCTGTAAGTCACGGAGCACCCGGCGATCACGGAGTCCCTAATACCCGCTGTTCCTCCTCCTCCCCCTGACCAGGACGTGTGTGAGGAGGACCTCTGTCCTCGCGCCAGAGCTGTTCGGGGCTCGCAGCGATCACGTGACTGACGGATCTCCCCACCGCGAAGAAGCCCCCAGGAGGCCTCGTCCCGGGGCGGTGCCTTGCGAGCGGTGTCTCCACGATGGGCATCGGGTCACCGGAGCCCTAGCACAAGTGGTGTCTGAGACAAGGAACATTTTGAAGGTCCGAGGGCGGTCTGGGGAGGAGAAGCATCTCCTCGCTATCGTTGGAAATCTCAATGAAACACACGATTGCAGCAACGAAAATAGCTCGCGCGCAGCGGGTTCTTGTCTCCGCCGGCCACACGCCGTGTGCTAAGTGCTTATATGCGTGTTTCATTCAGACTTCCTGATACTCCTCGTCCTCTCTCACGTGAGGAAACTGGCCCCGGGAAGTTCTGGAGCTCGCCCCGAGACCCGGACGGCGGACCCTGGCACCGACATCCTCGGCCCCACACCCCACACTTTCACTGCAGACTTGGGACTCACGTGGAAACTACTCGCATTCTCGAGGCCTGACTTTGTCTTGCGATTCTTCCACTCGGCCTTTGGTAGGAAGCAGGAGCTGCGGGTTGGGTTTCCTGCGTCAGGGCGGAGCTCCCAGGCGCAGCCGGTTCCTCCCGTGCCCGTTCTTGCTTCTCTCTCACCTGCTCTTGGCTCTGCCGGAGTCCGGCCTTTCTCTCTCCGTTCCTGACACGGTGCGACTTCTCATGGGTTCTTCTCAGCCTCTCCGAGGCCACAGGTGGTGGGTTTTGTGTAAAACACAAGGAGGGTCCTCCCCACTTACAGACCCCGGCCCCCGGTCTCCGGACCCTGCCTCCTGCAGCGCTGAGCAGGACGTGAGCAGGAGCTCACTGACGGCAACGCTTAGCCACGGGCATTCCCTCAAGCACCGAGCACGCCCGGCCCTATCACCTGGGAGGGCCAGGACGGAGCCCAAGCCCGGGCTGGGTTTGCTCCTGGACGACAGCGGACCGCCGTCTTCTGGTGTGGGGCTGTGCACCCCTCCCCTGGGGACAGCCTCCTCTTCCTCTGCCCCCCGCCCATGGCTGTCTCAGCACCCTCAGAGTGGGAGCTGAAAACATCTTGCTGCCCTCCAGTCAAAATCCATCTGCAAGCCCTTGACTCCCTCACCAAATCTGGAAAATTGTCAACTTCTCTCCCCGTCCTCAGCGTTGCCGGGTGCCACCCTTGGGCATCTGACCCAGCGCACCTGGGGTGCGGGGGCTCCTGGCCCTCCGCTTTCCGGTCCCAGGTGCAGTCCACTCCCCTGGCTGCCGGGCCAGGAGCGTTGTTCACAGCACAGGCTGGACGACACTGCTTTTCCGCCTCACACGCTTTGCTGTGCTACTGGAAGACCCCCAGGCCTATCCCCGAGTCCCTCAGATGTCCCGCGGGGGGGCCCCGGGGCTGGTGTCTCCGCAGACCCTTTCCTCCCAGACTGGGGCCAAGACACTGCCCATTGGGCTCCACGAAGCTGCACCAGAAGCTGATGCTCTGCCCCGAGGGCTCTGTCCTCCCTGTCCTCGTGCCCGGTGTTCCCTCCGGTGACGGCAGGGCCCGCATTGCGTCTGTTCCGCTGCCACCCCGCCGCAGACTCCTGGAGCCTGGTGCACAGCGTGCCAGGAGCAAAGGTCAGCCTTGGGGCAGGACCTTGCCATGTGCTGAGTCTTCTAGCGCCGCCGCTGTGGGAACCCTCAGCAAGGTCTGGCCATGTTGGGGCCCATGGCATGAGCCTGATTTCATCCTTTCTGTGTTTGCTCCACTTTCCCCCAGCGCTCGTGGGCACCGAGAGCGGGTGAGGAGGAGGACCCAGGGGCTGCTGGTCCCTGTGGGGGTTTGCGCAGGCAGGTGGAGGGGCTGGAGCTCCTTGTGTCCCTAAGAACCCCGAGGGCTCCCTGGGGTCCTGTGTGTGCTGGGAACTCCCCCAGAGCTGCTTCTAGGAAGAGCTCTCCAGGGCAGAAATTGGATTTGGCGGTTCTCTCCAGTCTGGAACAGAACCGTGGACAGCTGTGTCTGTAAAAACAAAAATCCCCATGCGGATCCCGGAGGGCTGCCCTCCTGACCATGTGGGCTGGCCGAGCGCCGTCTGCCAGCGTTCAGCAGGTTTCTGAGAAATGCGAATAAAATTGAACGAGTTCATCTTGGCTTCCGAGTTACCTCGAGGCCCCCAAACTGAGTTACCGAGCCTGGTGTTCCGATGGCCCCAGAGCTTCAGAGACACAGTGACGCGGGTGCCCGAGGTCTCAGGGACGGGCGAACGAGCCCTGACACACTTTTGTTGGCATTTGCGGTTTGCTCCTCAGACGCCACGGTAATGAAGACAGCGGCTCATTAGCCTCGTTATGGGAAGCTTCATCCCCTACATGCATTTCCCTGCGAGCGCCATCTACCCCCCTCGCTCCCTCCCATCCGTCCCCATCCTCTGAGGCCCGCCACAGGCAGGTGCCCTGCTGGAAGGTGTGCGAGCCCAGAGGTGGGAGGGGGTACAACGGTCTGCTGAGACGTGCCCTGTACGGGGGGAGGGCAGGAGAGGCTGAGCCGCTCTGGGGACACACGGTCCATGATGGTGGGGATGCTGGACATCTGGAGCATGTCCGGGAAGTGATGATCTGTCCAGCTGGGAGGGGTTGCCGCATGTGTGAAGAGGACAGGGCCCAGGAGCCATAGCTGGACGGCAGTCACCTCTTCCGCCGCTTGGGAACTGTTCGTGTCTGCTTTGGGTTCGTTTGGATGGGTGACAGAGATGGCGGTGATGCTGACACTTTCTAGGGGCTTCCTCTTCTAAGTACTTGGATGTGTCAACCCACTTAATGCTTCCATTATAGAGAGAGGACAGACACAGGTGGTGCCTTGCTCCAGGTCATGCGGAGAAGGGGGACTTGGCATCTGATGTCCGCATCTATCTCCAGGGCCCGCTCGTGTGTCCGTGAGGCTTGGATGCCTGGACGGGGGCTCCTGAACCCTTCTGCAGAGGTGTGTGCCTGGCCCACTGGCCCACCCACTGGTGGTCATTCCTTCATTCCCTCAAGACGTGGGTTGCTCATTGCCCACTTAGGACTGGTGGGGAGGAGGAGTGCAGCTGGTGTGTGGAGAGCGGGGAGGTCTTGCTGTCTCCCGGGCGTGGCTTCTGGATGAAGAGGGAAGGGCCCAAGAGCTGAGGGCAGCACAGCGACGAAACCAGCAGAGCTTTGGAGCGGAGCAGCGGGGGTGACAGGGACAGGCTGGCCAAATGGTTTGAAGAAGTGTACTGAGGCCTTCCCGGCCACCGTTGGGTCCCCGTGGAAGATGAGGCCGTTGCCCCATCTGGAACTGCTCTAGGCCTCTACCTTTGGTGTCCCGACCCCTTCCCTGTGCTTGACCTCTACAGCCAGCACCCACTGCCACCTCGGCTCAGGGACCTGTCCTGGGGCCCCTGGAGCCTGCTGTCCCTGCCTGCTCAGATGTGGAGCTGAAGGTCCTTGACGGTCTCACCCCGCGTCCTGCAGACTTCCCGGTTACTGGCATGGCCTGTGGGAACCTCACAGTGTCTCCCGGGTAGCATCTTCCTGGCCAACCCAGCTCAAGCCACCATCCGTGGGACCTCCTCCAGGGACCCCCCCCAGGCTTGGCCCCCTCCCAGCTGCTCCACACAGGTTTCCCTGGGAGCATCATTCACTGCTCACACCCCTCTTCATCCTGGCCAGCTGCTTCGTGGCCCCGCTCGGATCAGTAGGGACTGGACGGTCAGATGAAGGAATCAACACACGAATCAGATGTTTCCTGGTGGTCCAAGGGGCTCTCTGCAGGGTGGGGGAATGTCACCCTGCCTGGCCACCGGCGGCCTTCTGAATGCAGCAGAGAGGAGGGTGCGTGACCCAGCGAGGCTGTTGTCCTCACCACCGTCCTACTGGCCGGCCTCCAACACCAGCGGCAAGGAGGGGTGCTGCGGGCCGACAGTCCGGGGGATCCTTCATCCCATGTTCCTCTTCGGATCATCCCAAATAGCAAATAGGGAGTTTGGCCCGTAAAACTTGAATCTGGGCTGCATTAAATAGAGATTCTTTTTTAAAAGTTCCATTTCTCTCAAACATGTTTGGTCGCAGGAAGCGTTCGTCACTTAATGCAGACTAACAGCCATCGTAGGTGACGGCCCGCGTGCAGCGTCCCGTGTAAGCTTGTTGGCAGATAGACCCTCACAGTGGAGGAGGAGCTTGGGTTGGACGACTGCCGTCAGGGGAGCCTCGTGGGTCCCACGCCGGGGCCGCTGTGGGTCCACTCGGAGCCTTCTCTGGACAAGAGGATTATGACAAATTTACTTTCCGTTAACAAGCGGACTGCGCAGTCGTTACAGATTACCATTTTTTCTTGGACAGGACAAGGTGTAGCCGGAAATCAAGCAGATTCTATGAACCACCAAACTAATGAATTCTGCCAAGTCTGAGCCGTGAGCGCTAACGTCTGGACTCGCAGCACAGTGCGTCGGTGAACGGACGGCGTCAGGGTACTGACTGTAAACATGGCGGGATGTGGGGCAGCGGAGGGACCGGGCCTTGGTGGCGACGTGATGTCCCTCTGGAGCTCCGTGCACCTGCAGGCTGCTGCGGAGACGGAGGGGAGGGGGTGCTGGGGGTCAGAAACCTGCTGATGGCCCAGGGCTTCCGAGAGTGCGGCTGCCGTGGCCGAGTCTCCCGCTGGCTCCATGAGGGTGTGAGGAGGAAGGCGACTTTGGGCCCCACGGACCACTGTGTACCTGATCCGGCCAGCACCAATGTGCGGGTGCGCTGTGCCAGGTCCCGAGCACCCCTCCGGGAAGACAGAGCAGTGAGTGGCACAGGCGTCCACCGCAGAGGGCCCCCAATCCCGCGGGAGGCAGGCGTGCAGGGAACGGCTCCTGACCGCAGGCGGCTCCGTGAAGGGAGGTGCTGAGCCAGTGGGGCTGAGTGAGCACAGGCCACAGAGATGGGGGGACCCAACCGTGGGCCCCACTCTCACATTCCTGACCCTGCTGTCTCCTCCCACATTATAAAGTGGCCACACCCCTGTATGTCACACGTCCCCATCAAAGGACCCCGGTAGACGTTGGATGACAAGGCGTGGGCGTCCATGAATGAATAAGGAAATGAATTTGGAAAACATGGCTTTACCTCTCAGCAAGATTTCTGACCCACCGCAGCGCCGTGATTCACGTGGCAGTAAAGGGCACCGTTAGGGCGGCGAGCTCTGTCCCTCGGGGCCCGCAGTCCCACAGGGGTCCCGCACAGTGGCTGCTGCAGAGGGAGGCTAGGCGCCTTGCCCACCTGGTGAGGAGGTGCCCAGTGGGTCTTGAACCCAGGTCTGAAGACCTCTCCCTGGAGCCGGGCTCAGCTAACGGCAGGGACAAAGGCGAGGCCACCACAGTCAGCACGCCCCCCGCTGCAGGAGGACCGGGGAGCGGTGTCCATAGGCAGACTCCAATTTCCAGGATGCTTCTTGGAGTGTGCCCGTGTCTGGTTGGCTTCTGGGTGAGTGCTCGGCCAGATGACACCCAGGCCAGCTCGCGGGCCATCGGAGCCCCTCGCCCGGCTCACCGTCTCCTCTCACACACCTCACCTCCAGAGCTCTCACACCTGTTCTTTGATCTTACAGTTCCCGTCTCCCGTCTTTTCTGTGCCTCTTCTCTTGCGATGTTTCCCAGAACAAAACCTGGGCGGCCCGCTCAGGCCCCGCGGACGTTTCCAGAGCCGGGTGTTTCCACGGACGCTCTCAGAGCGCTGCCAGAAGTAAAGCAGCACTCGAGTGTCCTGGGCGTCCTCGGGCCCAGAGTTTTCTTTGCTATCACGCGGACCTATTTTAAGAAGGATAAAAAGCTTCCATAAAATAAAAAAACAGTAATTACAGAGGAAAAAGAAGAGGATTTTGCAAAAACCTGGGACCCTAAGCACGATGCCCGGGTGTCGGCTCGCCGGTTCGGGGAGAAGGCGCGTGTCTGTCCTTCCAGCTGCTGGTTTGTCCTGACCCCTCGGGAGGCTCTCGTGGTTCTCAGACACACAGGCCTGCGTGTGGGTCGCCGGCCCCCTGCGGCCCCATGGCAGGACCAGCCGAGCCCTCGGGCACAGGCGGGAAGAGGACCTGAGGAGCTTCGTGGGGACACAGGAGTGTGTCTGCGGGATTCAGGGAAGGACTTTGAAGTTCAAGCTTAACCTTGAACATGAGCAAGATCTGTGGCGGGAGCAGGAGAGGGTCTGGGGAGCGGATGTCCAGTGAGAAGGTGGAGGAGAGGGGACGGGCTGCACTGAAGGAGCCCAGGGTTTCAGGATGGCTGGACCAGGGAGGAAGGGGGTCTGGGCCTGGGGAGGTAGATGCAGGGCCGGGGGTGGGGAGGTGGGGTGGGCCTCGGAAGGGAGATGCAGAGCCGGGGGTGGGTGGGCCTGGGAAGGTAGATCCAAAGACACAGGTGGGGTCTGACCAGCAGGGACCCCTGGGCCGCAGCGGACCGTGCTGCTTGCACTTGGAAATAAACCCCATGAAAGAGCGAGTTTGCCCCTCATGGCGCCCTTCCGACCCCTCTGCCCTGCAGAGGCCCCCAGAGAGCCTGCCGGTGCCCCCTGATCAGGAGTGCTGAGTGGCGCTCGCTGCCACCCGGGGTCGAGATTCTGCCTGGACTCAGGCTCCCGCTGTCCCGTCCCGGCTGGCTGAGCACCGCTGGGCGGGTTACTTCCTCTCCTTTCCGTCTTTTCCCAGGCTCCTGGGCGGTACAACGCGGACCGCGGCAAGTGTCAACATGAACACGCAAAATGCTTCGTGGTCAGCTCACCCCGGGTGTGTCTGGCAGGTGCTGCTGTTCACTGCTGTTGCGTAAACAGAACATGGTCCCTGTCCTCCAGGGGCTGCGGCACGGGGGGCACCCGCGGTTGGAAGGACAAATGCTGTGTGGTCTGATGAGAGCTGGCCTGAGACCGAAGGGCCCGGAGGCCAGGTGGGCCAGCACAGAGTGCTTGGCAGGCCTGTCCCTGGTCTACCTCCTCGCAGCCGGAGTGGGGGCAGCAATCCGGGAGGAGTCCTACGACCATGCTTTCCAGAACTCTTCCCCATCGCCATGCTGCACACGTGCCCCAGGGCCATGGATGGCCATTTTGGCTTTGGGTGTTTCCTTCCGGTCGGGAGTAGTGAGGGCGGAAGGGAGAGCAGAGTGACCCTCTCCCACGGTGATGTCTTCTTTTGCTCTCGTTGTGGAGACATCGAAGAACAAAGAAGGAGAATTGAGCGAACAGTGGCTTCGGCAGGAGAAGAGGGTCTCAGCTCCCCACCGGCCGTGGAGAGGGCAGTCGGCCTCAGGACACAGAGCGAGCTCCCCAGAGCGGCGGCTTTGTTCTTGCCTCCCGCTCTGCGCTCGTGGGGGGTCCTGGCCCAAACCAGGCTCTGTCTGGGTCCTCCCCTGCAAGCCGCCGGCCCAAGGCAGGATTTCCTGGGAATGAAGTGGAAGAGAAGGGCTGGCGCCTGGGGACCCACCCCTGCTGGGGGACCTTGCTGGCGGCCCCCATTCCTCCCCAGAGCAGAGGGGCCCCTCAGCAGCCTCACTCACGTGGCCATGGCATTTGAATCAGGTCTACGGTTGTCTTCAGACCCATTTTACAGACTGAGAAATGAGATTCGAGGAGATGTAGTCTGTCCCGTTCCAATGGAGAGAACAGCAGAGCCAGGACTGTGGATACTGGTCTTGAGTCCCATCCCACCGTTCACACGATGCCTCACTTAGAATAATTCTGCCAAGAACCGCGTGTGCTGGGCACTTCGTTCTGTGCAGACCTGGCTGCCGGGGTGGGGCAGACACGCACCAGCGAGAGCTCAGTCAGAAGCTCCCGCGATGTAGACACATGAGACACTCCGTCAACCTGTACTTGAGGCTGCCCTCTGCTTGTAGGAGAAAGAGACGCATCACGTGAGCACGGATTTATCCCGAGTCCTAAAGCAGTTTAGTCTGGTGTCAGCTTCTGGGATCGGGGGACCCGGTTCTCTGCTTCAGGGGCGGTCCGGGGGCAGAGATGCCCGGAACACGGGTCCATGCCCAGATGCTCCGTCCGCAGGGGCAGAGCAACTGTGGTCAGGAACAGTGGTGTGCTGCGGAGACATGGTTTTTAAGCAAGAACTGGCAAAATGACCATTCTGTGGTACATCCAGGTCCTGGACCGTTGCCCTGCCTGGACACACTCAGCCTTCAAGATGAGCTGAGAGGATCCTGAAAGTGTTTCCTTTCCTGTGATATCAGAAAATAAGACAGACCCTGGGATAACATAGACCTACACATAAATCCTTGAATTTTGTTATTTAAAAATAGTAACCTATTTTATGTTTTAAAATATTTTATTTATTTATTTGACAGAGACAGCGATAGAGGGAACCCATGCAGGGGGAGTGGAGAGGGAGAAGCAGGCTTCACGCTGAGCAGGAGCTGGATGCGGAACTTGATCCCAGGACCCCGGGTTCATGACCTGAGTCCAAGTCAGATGCTTAACGACTGAGCCACCCGGGTACCCCAATAGTGACCTTCTTAATACATATTCATTTACGTGTGTTTTTAGGGAGTTGTGCTCGATACACAAAAGGGGGAGGGACTAGTCAAATATGGGCCTGTCTTCAGAGCAGTTGAAACCTGGGAGATAAAAGATGGTTTTAAACAATAACGGCCACGGCCAGATGTGGTCCCCAAGGCTGCTGTGACGCCCAGCTCAGTGGGAGCTCCAGGAAACCCTCGGGGTGGGAGAGGCTCGGGGAGGGCGTGTGCCAGCCGGAGCTAGAGTTCAGCAGTGTGGGCAGAGGGAGCAAGTGCAGAGGCTGCACAGTGCAGCATGCGTGTGTGCGAGTGTGCGTGTGCGTGCATATGTGCAAATGTGCACAGGTGTGCCTCTGCGCCCGTACACGTGCACACACGCAACTGTGTGCAAAGGTGCACGTGTGTGCAAATGCACACGTGTGTGCAATGCGACTCGTGCAACTGTGCACACGTGTGTGCACACGTGCATGTATGTGCAAATGTGTGTGCACGCACAAGTCTAACGGCGTGTGCCTGTGTAGAAATGCCTGCATGGGTGTGCCTGGGCACATTCGTGTGAGAGCTAGTGGGGAGAGGGTCCCTTGGAGCTCCCAGGGCCTGGCTCAGGTCAGACACCGGGAGACACGGTCGAATCTACCGCCTCTACCCCACTGAAGCAGGGCGAGCCGAGTGGAGGGTTATTTGTGCCTGTTGAGGGAGAGCGGGCGGGGCCGGGGAGCTGGGAGGAGAAAGTGGGTCACCCAGGTTGGACCAGGGGCGCTCTGTATTAAGCCAGGAGCACGGGCTTTGTGCTGCTTGCCACGGGAAGCTGCTGGGAGGTTCTGGGCAATGAAGCAAAAAGAACATAATTATGTTCTGAGGCCCGCCGGCCTCCTATAGCGTGCTTCCGTGGTTTCTCTTGAGGTCAGAGTCTGTGTGTCCTGTCACTTCTGACCAAGGACCAGGCCTTGTCCCCATCCATGTCCTGGTGCCCCCAGCATTGCTGCGGCCCACGCTCCTCTCCCAGTGGAACCCCGATCTCCAGTTCTGCCCAGTTGGAGCCCTGATTAATGAGAGCCGCTAATTAGAACCCTCTATTCCCAGTGTTTGGGACGTGGCTGGAAGCCAGGCTCGGAAGACTCAGATTCACTGTCGGAACTAACGAGGAGAATCGGAGCTGCCCCAAGGGGAGGCCCACAGGCCCACACCCGCCGTCCTCAGCCCTTTCCCGCCCACCCACTTTGTCCCCGCCTGACGTTCCCTCCCAGCCCTCCCTGGCCTCAGCTTCCTGGATCCTTGCCGTAGGGGTGAGGGCAGAGGGCTTCTCTGCACATAGTGACATGGGGAAGAGGGGCCTGCAGGGAGCACAGGACTGTGGGAAAGGCGCAGGGACGGCTGTCGTGGCCCCTGGTGACCCTGGCCCTTGGGAGCTCACCTGGGACTAGGGTCCTCAACCTCAACTACGTATTAGAATCATCCAGAAAACCCCCAAGTCCCTGTTATCCAGGCTGCGCCCTGACTGAGCACGTCGGGCTCCCCGCGGAGGAACCCAGCGTCCAGAGGGTGATTACAGCGCACGGCCAAAGCTGAGAACGGCTGTCTGACGTGGGTGGGTCTGTGCCCATCCCTGGCCCTGCAGGTGGGAAGGAGGCAGACCCAGGAACCCCTCAGCGTCCACTTGACTTGTCACCCCGAAGAGTCCTGCCCACTTGCTGAGATTTTAGGGGCCCAGAACATCATCCTCTCACCCTTCCTGGAGACGGAGATTTGCCCCCTGCATACATCTCCTCCATTCATTCCCTCCCCCGTCCTCATTCATTCATGCCACACACATCCACTTAGCTCAGACCTCCTGTCACCTGCTGTGGGAGTCTCAACTCCACATGACTGAGACCGGCCCCTGCAGATGGGCGGGGAGGGGACAGAAGCCCCAGCCTAGGACCTCAGCACAAGGGGCTGTGTTGTGACGTTGTGCAGGGTGGGCGCGCTGTGAGGGGAGCAGGGGTGAGGGGGTGGAGGGGCAGGGACAGGAGGCAGGGCGTCCTGGGAGAGGGCATGGGCACCTGCCGGAGCTGCTGCTTGGAGCCAGACCTCCCAGCCTGATGGAAGCACACCCTGGAGGGACACGCCGGCTGAGGCCCGGGTACAGACGAGGGGAGGGCGGGACAGAGCCCGGGTGAGCACGGCACCCTGCAGCAGGCGTGTGACGCAGAGGCCTGGCGCACGGGGCCTGCGCTGGGCTGCGGGGGGTCCGGGAGCTAGCCGCTCACCCAGGAGGAGGGGCAGGGTGGCAGGAGAGGCAGGAGCCCCACCTCCCCAGGCCAGGAGTGGTGTCCTGTGCCTCTCCTAACTCATTAAGCACTACCACAGCTCCTGCTCCCGCAGCTGCTCCCAGACAGGGAAACTGAGGCTCAGGAGAGCTTATGACTTGACTGAGGTCACATCCACAGCTAAGCCACGAGTCGGGAAATGGCCCTCTACCTGTGGGTCCCAGAAGCAGCACCCCAGATGCTACACAGAGAGAAACCCCCCACCCACAAGGACCTTTGACCCTGGGTCCCCTCTCCTGGGAAGGCATTTATGCATGGGCTGGGTCTGGAGCAGGAGGGAGCCTGTCCTGGGAGAGGCCGGGCCCCAGGCAGGAACGGGCGATGTGTCCTGAAGGCAGAGCTGTGGAGAGCCCGACTGGGCGTCGGAGCTTGGGAGGATCTGGCCGTCCCTGGGAACGTGGGGGGATCCTCAGGACGCTGCTGGTGAGCCGCCCATCACCTATGGGGGTTTCTTGTCCGTCACTGGAGCTGGGGGCAGAATGGCCATGCAGGGAGGCCAGAGCTCGGGCTGCAGGGAGCACAGAGGCATCAGAGGGCCCATGAGTTGCCAGGGAAATTCCGGGGGAAATGGTGCTCTGAGAACTTCCTCCAGCAGCCTCCCGGCGTGGACCAGTTGGTCCCGCGAGGCAGGAACATCCTGGGAACTGGCTTTGTAGGGTAGGGACGTTTGCTAGGGGCGAGAGCATCTGGAGCCCACACTCCTGGGCTGTCTCCCTGGGTACCTGCTTGCAAACGGGACTTATGTGCCCACACCCCAAAATACTCAAGATGCTTATCCAAAGCATCACGGTAGAACCCCCACTTTGCTGGGACCAGTGTGGAAGGGCAGGGCCCCTGGGCAGTTGGAGATGAGTTGGACATAACAGAGAGGAAGCATTCCCTTTCCCTCTAGAAAATGTAGGTTTGGCAGGAGCCCCTCAGTGGAAGTTCTGTGGGACATCCAGCCGTATCCACGCCTCCCAGAGGGCTGCCCCGAGCTCCCAGAGACCTACCCTCACATCACGGCTGCCGGTTGGGGAAGGGTCCGGCCATGTGGACTAAGTGCCACGACTCCGTCATCCTCCTCTTTGCGGCTCCCCTTCCTCATTTCTCAGACCCAGAAATGTGGGATTTGTGGGAGAACGTGGAGGGCACCGGAGAGATGGTCTGTGTTGTGGACCCCGTAGCCTTATTTCTTCTCCTCCAAGTGCCTCCGTGCCATGCTGTCACCGAGAGCCTGTACTTTGTCTCCTTCCTCATGAAGCTGGTTCCCGTCTTTCATCTTCCGTGGCGATTCCGCTCCACCCCAGACTTGCATAGGCCACCTGCCTCCGCCCAGTTTGAAGATCGCCAGAGTGAAGTGACCAGGAAATCCACAGGCGCACCTAGCAGAGGTTGGGGCGTCCCTACAGTTTGTTAGATTAATGCAGTCACTGGCAGACAGGGGGCCCAAGTCCCCGGGAGACCGCACACTTCACGGAGCACCTGAAGCTTGTCCGGGGCGGCTCTGATCAGACCGGTGGTGGAGCCGGTGGTGGGACCGGCAGGCGGCACTTCCGGCTGCCTGGGCAGGAAGGTGTGGCCAGGTGACCGAGTTTTCGCCACAGTGGGTGAGTGGTGCTACTTTGGGTCTGACCCATATAAAAATCCCCTGTGAGACCCTTCAGGATCTTTTTTTCCCTGTTTCCGCACTGTGTGTGCATGTGAGCACTGCGGTGTGAAGTCGTGGGCTGAAGGCGGACAGAGCCTGTGATGAGGGCTCCTTGGAGGGAGGCTGTGATCTCCAGGAGGCTTGGTGGCAGGGACGGTGGGCTGGGTTTGACACTGGGGTCTTCTGTTTGTTCCAGCAGCTGGCCTGCCTCAAATGGGAGAGAAGCTGGTAATGAGTTTCCTGAACCAGTTCTCTTCTTTCAAGGTTACATTCTTTACCAAGGCCTTTCAGGCCCTCCAGCAGATAAACTATTGTCCTCACCTCAGCAGACCTCCGTGTGCACCCACATGCAGACCCAAACCTCCAGACCCTCAGTGTGCACCCTCAGACACCTGGACCCTCAGCCTGCTCCCCACCTCCAGACCCTCTGTCTGCACCTGCAGACACCGGGGGTTGGAAGGGCAGGGCATGTGTTTTAGGCATCTAGTCTTGGATGGTGACCCCCTCCAATCTGAAGACCAGACATCGCGGCCTAACAGCCAGGACTCCTGTCGCCCCTCCCTCCACAAGGTCTGCAGCTTGTGCTGGCACGTTGGGGCACCTCGCTTGGTGCTGGCCCCACCCTGTTCTCCCCTTGCTGTGCCTGACATGCTCTCACTGTCTGGCTCCCATCAAGGGAGGAGGCGAGGACAGCAGACAGCAGGGGCCGCCCCCTTACAGGACATGGTGCCTCCTCAAGTGAGCGGTCTCCTGAGCTTGCTGGCTTCCCCTGGCCAGCAACGTCCCATGGGGTTTCGGGAGGTGGCAGCAGGGCACTCACATAGCAGAGCCAAATGCTCCTGCAGTGGCCTTCCTGACGTGCTTCTCTTTGGGAATTTCCTAAACTGGGGAGGGCCTTTGTTTTGCCGGGTATTGCCCATCTGAGACAAGGGCAGTCTTCAGCTGGACCCCTTCCCCAAGCCCCACGGGTGAGCCCTGGCTTCCCGTACAAACTAGCAAGCACCCAGTGTCAGCAGGCTTCGCGCCCAGGCCCTGTGTACAGTGCTCTGTGCACTGAGCTCCACGGCACCCTGGTGACAGCCCTGGGTGAGGAACCAGGAGGGAGGTCAGCCCTTTCCATCATGCAGGAGGGAGAGGGCTCTCCAACCGACCCCAGATCCAAAGGCAGCAGGGAGGGGGAGGAGCCCTCGGGCTGGGGGTGAGGGAGGCATGGCAGGTACAGGCGCCGGCAAGGGCTGCACAGGGTCTTGGGGGTGGGGGGGTGGCTGGTGTGCGTATGTGACGGGAGGCCGTCGAGGGGGTGGGTGAGGCCGGGGGGCAGGGTGTGAGCAGAAGGGAGGCATGAGCTGAGCTGTTCTCGTAGGATCGCTCTGATTTCTGTGGAGCCCTGCCAGAGGGGACGGCAGGGACAAGCAGGCGTCTGGGGCTGGGACAACCGTGATGCGGGCCAGTGGACGAGCTGGCACGTGGGAGAAGCCCGGATTCAGGGTGACCCTGATCTCTGACTGGAGACGTTAGTAGAGTAGGGCTGTCTCTTCCTGGGATGGGCAACCTGGGCGGGGACAGTTGGAGGCTCCGGAAGCTTCCACACCACTGAGATGAGGCCCTCTTTCTGCGGCTGGTGCACCTCGGAACCCTTCCGGGGGGTCAGTCTCCGGGGCAAGTCGCCCACCCCGGGTCACGCGTGAGAGCGGACCCCACACAAGGACTTGTTCTGACCCCCAGGGACGCTGTCTTCCCCCAGTTGCAGGTCCAGCCGCAGGGGTCTGCCTGTGGGACACGGTGCCTCAGGAGGGGACGTGCACGTGGCGTTTGCCACCGTCTGCCAGCCTCGTCACACGGAGGTTCCCATGAGGGACAAGCGGCTTCCCCGCGGTGTGCTCAGTGAGGGCAGGCGTGGGCAGCTGCTCTGGGCCCGCCTCTCGCTCCCACCTCTCCTCTCCTCCCCTCCCCAGGGCGGACCTCCTCAGCCCTGTCAGCCGCAGGCTGTGAGACGGTCTACCTTTCCTGGTGCCTCCTTCCGAGAGACGTGCTCAGAGTCTGAGTATGAGGACTCCCCTGCCTGTGTCCTGTCCTCTTCGTTGTAGAGGAGAAACAGCCTCAAAGACCGTGTGAGCCCTTTCGTCGGAGAGATCCCTTCAACGGACAGAGCCAGCCAGGAAATTACCCACTGCCCAGGCCGGGGGCAGCACGGGGAGCTTGTCCACGGACGGAGCTTCCTGGGCCCCCAGCTGGGGGTGGTCCTGCTCACAGGGCAGACAGGAAGGTGCCTCGAGGGGCTCAGTGCCAGCCTGTGCCCTCTTGAATGGTGAGGGCAGTCCTCGGAAGCCCTATGGGACCGCCTCCCCAGTGTGTCCTGCCTTCAGATGAGTCTGTTTACCCAGCATGAATTTGGGGTGTCGGCTTGTCCCATGTTGATGCAGAATTCCCAGTCCTGGCATTCCAGAGCCCCCGACATCGGCTAAATGTCTGGGCCTGCACCCCCTGGGTGATGAACCAGGGCCTGGTGTCCAAGCTCTCTGGGGATAGGGGCACGGATGGGCTGACTTGTCCACCCCCCGACCCATATTGTACCAGGAGGTGTGTGTGCAGACACATCCCCAAACCAAACAGAAAGGTCATTCCAGCTGCTTGATGAGGTCCCTGGACTGGACATGGCAGACCCTCCAGGAGCCATCCCAGCAGAGCTCCCAGAGTCTGGGGAGGGGGTCGGCCATCGGAAGCCTCAGTTTCCTAATCTGTAAAACAGGAAGATGAAGACAAATGCAATTTCTCGGGTTCTGTTAAGGGTTGTGTGCGGAGGGCTGGCCCCCAGGCTGGCATGCTCCAGGCACTCGATGAACCCCGGAGTCTTGGGGGCAGGTTCCCGACTGCGTCCTGTGTGTAGACGCTTGGAGAGTCATTCTGGAGCTATCTCAGGCCTCAGCCCCATAGGTGGGAGGCCAGCATCATAGCCTCCCCCATTGGGTGCAGGGCTGGCGAGGGCCAGAGGAGTGACCCGGGAAATGGCTGGTGCTCCTGGGCATCCTTCGGGATGGCCCATGTGGACACGCGTGCCGTGGGCCTTCCTGAGACAGTGGTAGAGGTCTGTGCTCTCCCCTCGGAAGCCCACCACCGCGGGACCCTGCCAGGACGGCCACGAGCCACACGTACTCGGATGGGGACCCTGAGGGGGAGAGTGTGGCGGGGAGTCCCCCTCACTATTTGTCAGGGGACGTGACTTCCTGCAGCCCTGTCATACTCGTCCTTTTGGGGCTTCACCGTCCCTGTGTGGGTGACGGCACGGGGGGCACCTGGCCTCTGGCGGCACAGGGGAGGCCAGTCACAGCTGCTTTCCTTTCCTCCAGGCTGATGGTCATGACGGGCAGGGATGGAGAGGCCGGGTGGAAAGCTCCGGAGAGGGAGCAGTACCTTCCCGTCTGACCGAGATGCACTTGCACGAAACACAAATTCTCCACTGGGGTTTGTCTCAGGGTGGGAAATGCCAGAGAGTTCTTTCCTGAAATTGAAGAATTGGTAGGAGGCAGTGGGCTTGGAGCTCTTAGGGTCCATCCCTCCCCCATAAGCGCTGGGCTGCGGCTCAGAGAGGGGAAGGCATTTGCCCAGCCACAGCCACCCACCGCCCCAGACCGGCCCCTGCAGGAGCTCTTGCGGCGGCCCCTGCCAGGGGATGGCGGGCCTGATGAATGACCCGCGTTCAGCGAGAAATAGGTTAATGTATCATCTCGCCTGGCTATTGGCATTCTCATAGTGGAGAGGAAGGCAGAGGAAGTCTCTCAGGGGCCCTTCTGGCTTCGATTGCCTGAGGGACCTTCCCACGTCCTGTAAGGGGATGGCCCACCCCACCTGCCCAGACGCCGCTCTCAGACCCGGGAGCCAGGTCCTGTGGTCTGGGCCCTTCCCCAGGACGGTCTGGGGAGCAGCCTCGAGGAGGCCCATGATGAGACTCACCATGGACAGATGCGGCTGGTGCCCAGGGCCCCCACCCGGGAGGCCAGTGAGGACCCTGGAGCAGCGAGATCTGCCTGCAGGAACCTCAGGGCAGGTGTTCTGGGCCATGGGGGTGACCAGTGTCCCAGAGCAAGTCCCAGGCAGGGGTGCTCAGTGGAGCAGGCCCCATGGCCCCATGCTGCTAGACTCAGAGCAAACCAGACCTCCTTATCCCACTGGCAGGCAGAGCCTGGCCACTACCCCACGGAGGCTGAAAGAGCCGTCCACCCGCCACATCGGACCCCTGCCATGGGGGATCTCAGAAGGTCGGGGTGCGGTCTGGCCCAAGTAGGCTGACCCCCTCCCCCAGTGGTCTGAGTATCTCTTCCAGGTCTTATCCATACCACACACACTCCAAGTGTATGACCCTCCGGACCCTGCAGGGGGACAGAGCCCTTTTGGACCCGTTCGTTCCTCTCCTCTCTCCTGGCTCAGTTTCACTCCATCAAATTCCCCAGCCTCTAGCCCCTCTGACCTGGCCTTCCGGGGGGCGCTGGAGTCCAGGTTGAGGCTGGTTTCCTCCAATCAGGAACCAGAAACCCTAAGCCCAGCTCTCAAGTCAGCTGCTGACCCCTCTTGTGGCGACATTAACCTTTCAGGTCTGATGCTCCGGGATTCTATTTGGAGCACCCGCTCTGCGTCAGCCCTGCCGCGGAGCCGAGCACGGCTGGTGACGGTGTAGCGGGCACCCTCCGAGGCGGTGAGAGCCGGCGTGTGAGGAGCGGGTGGAGCGGGAGCCCCTGCTCGGCCTCAGTCCGGGAGGCGGCGCTGGCGCCAGGAGCTGTCAGTCCCAGCAGGAGCACCCGTGAGCTGAGAGGTGCCCGTCGGATGCCCGGAGGGGAGCACAGGATGAGGGCAGAGGGAGTCGTGCTCTCCTCAGGAAGCCTTGAGAGGGGAAGCAGTATGAGGCCCATGGGGGACCGGACCTGGTGGCCCGCAGGCTGGGGCACTGTCCGGGCGTGGTGGGGACGCACCTGCAGAGGCTGGAGGAGGGTTCAGTGGTCAAGGCCCCAAGGCGGTGTAGGGTCTCCACTGCTGAGGAAACCCACTTCTAACTCATCTGCACGTCCCATTGGTGCAACTTGCAAAGCTCTGTTGCCGCCGTGAGTCCCACCCCGGTTAGTGCCACCGTCACCACCAGGATAGCCCATTGCAACCGTGTCCTTATATGTCTTCCTGCTTCAGAGTCACCCACTGAGTGCGTCTCCGCCGGCACTCAGGGACCCCCGGGAACAAAGGTACATCTGTCATTCCACTGTCGGACGCCTTCCAAGGGCCTGTGTTTCATTCACAGTAAAGATAAAATCAGTCCTAAGGCCCAGTGTAGACCTCATCTACACCTCTTCCACGGGTCTGACTTCCGGCCAGGACGGCCACCTGCCGCCCTTGAACACACTGGTCACTCCTCCCCGGGGGCCCGCCCTCCAGCGAGGACGTCACCTGCCGCCCTTGAACCAGGTCGGCTCCTCCCTCAGACCTCGGCGTGGGTTCATCTTTCCGGCAGGCCCGCGGATGTTGTGATCTGCCCTCCCTCCTCCCAGGCTCGGGGTCGGCGGCGCCTTCCCCCTCCCGCGGCATCCCCCGCCCTCACGGGCCTCACTTCCTGCACAGGGCCCAGAGCTTGCTGCGGCCGAGCGGCTGTGCGTGGCCTCGCCTCCCAGTGTCCACATCCTGGCATGAGCCTGGACCCGCGTTTGGGTGGGGCCGGTCTGCTTCCAGGCGCGGAATGTGCCAGAGACACTGGGCTGCTGCTGGGTGACGGCCCTCCGGCATGTGAGACTGTGTGTGTCAGCAGACTCACCTCACGACCTTGCTCTCGGTCGTCTGCTTTGAGTGACCAAGTTGTGCGAAGATGGGGGCACTGCTGAGGGAGGGTGAGAGCGGATGTCTCCCCAGCCGAGCTTCCCGACGAGAACGCGGCCTGGCCCCCGTCGGGACGGCTGCCGGACTGCAGGAACCGCGAGCTAATAAGCCTGAGTCACCCTGAGCTGCTGCGCGGGGCCATTGGTCACGCGGCGCTTCCCGGCCGTCGCGCCCTCTGACTTTGTCCCGCGCTCACCCACGGCCCGGGCTGCGGAGGCTGGAGACCCTGGTCTCAGGGCTCGGCTGTGCCCCCTGGGCTCGGGGGCTCCGCACACAGACGCTGCTCCACACACGTCTGGCGGGAGACAGGAAAAGCGACAGACGCTTTGAGTCACGAAAGACGGACGCTCCGCAGGCGAAGGGTTCTCACGGGATGTATTTTCCTGCAACCTCACCGAGGAGCGTCTTCTTTCCTCGGTTAGAAACGGGGCAGGGTGGTTGGAAGGGGCCGGTGGCTGCCCAGCTGGGCCCTAACTTTACAGTTGAGGGAAAGACCCCTGCCGGGTCACGCAGCGGGGAGTGAGGTGGCGAGCACTGCGCCCGCAGCACAAAACAAGACGGCGCCGGCAGTGGCCCGCGACCCCGGCCCGGGCCCTCGGCCCCCACTGAGCGACGCCCGTCTGTCGCGGGGCTGTGCAGACGCACCATTCTGCCCCCCTCAGCACGGAAACGCTGCGCAACGAGTAAACAGCATCTAAACTCACCACTGATATAATTCAACTCTGCCATCGAACGAAGCCGTTCTCTCAGGAGATGGCAGTGTGGGGAGCCCTGAAGAGGGAGTATCCGTGAGGCCGCGGGGTGCGGCGGTCACCGCCCGCGTCCCCGCAAGCCCGTTTACGCCGGAGCCGCAGAGCGTGGGCTCTGACCGCCAGCGCGCTGCAGGCCGCGGGGAACATGTAGGCGACGTTCCTGCTCGTTTTCCAAGCGAGCATCTGCCCTCCTTGGTGACGTCGGATACTTTGCAGCCAACAGGCCTGGGGACGTACGACAAGTACGACTTTCAACCACATGTTAAAAATTGTATAGACTGAGATGGTTTGGTGTGGAACGGCGCATGTGTGATCAATACGGTCGGGTCCCAGGTCAGATCCGCCATCGAGGGGTGCAGCCTTTCGGGCAGCCGCCCCTGCCGGGCTAGCCCCTACCTGGGCAACACAGTGGTCCCATTTGACATGAGCTTCGGTCCCATCAGGCAGGGAATTAGCAATCACACAAGCTGAGTCTTCGTTTCGTCCATATTTATTATCTTCGAGAAAAGCTATTTTATGGTCACTTTTTGTCTGGTAATTTGGGAAAATTACAGAGTTAATGCACCGTTCTTTTCTCTTGCTTCTCAAAGATGTGGAGCATTTGCTCCTGGTGATGGGCTTGATTTAAGCTCAGATCCCATTACCTATATGGGATTAGACCCACGCAGACCCATGTCCTCAGACCTACTGTGCTCCTGAGGGCACAGAGGAAGGTGAGAGAGACACGATTACTGAGCGTGTCTCCTGTGCAGGCTCTGTGCCGGGGACAGCCTCTCCTGCACCTTTACAGCCTGGGACATGGACCGTCAGGGAGAGAGACGGGCACGGGGACGTGCCTGGCCCCTGGTGCCACCCAGCCCTGCAGCCTGCTCTCCTCACCCACCCGGGCCTTCTGCTCTCATTCTAGCCCTGGTGTCCCAGAACTCGGCCTGGTGGCATTTATTCCTTTGGGCCTGACCCATGTGCCTGTTGCACTCTGTCCAGCCTTGCTGCCAATCTGGCCCCCACCAGCCCGAGCCTGCACACGTCCCCACACATAAGACCCCGTGGCAGCTGCCTCTCTCCCGCTTCATTCAGTGCAGACTCTCATGGACTCTGGGGCTTGCTCGTGGCTTCCCTCTGCAGACCTTGGTCTCTTTCTCTTCAGACGACAGGTGCCGACCACAAACGGTCATTTGATCCACACCCCTGAGTCACTGCGCTCGTACTCTTGGTGGCGGTGGCACTCTAGATGAGCTATGACGTGAAGATGGCTAATTACAGGTCTCTGTGGGACAAATGCATGGACACCAGGAGGGGAAAACTCCTATTTCCCACTGGGGTCTCTAAGCGCAGGAGCAGGTGCCGGTGGTGGGGGCTGGGTGTGAAGTGAGGCCAAGCAGAGGCAAGTGTCACGGGGTGTGTTCCTGCAGGGTCGTGAGCCCCTGTCATAGCCTCTGGTTACAGAAGTGAACACGTCCACCTCTTCTGGTGTAGTGGCGTGTGGGTGCCGGCTGCTCGTAACTGAGAGACTTCTAGGGCATCATTGCCCCCATTTCACAGAAGAGATCAAGGCTCACCGGTGTGCCCAAAGCCATGCAGCTCTTATGAAGCAGGTCCCCGCTTCCTCGTCTGATCCCAGAACCAAGCGCTTCCCCCAGGAGTGGCCCGTCCTTTCCCGTGGTCTACTCTACACAGAGGACGAGGGATACGTGGAGTCGCCGAGAGGAGCACGGGAACGGGACTCTGTTCCTGGCCGTGTCGCTGTTCTCTAGGAATTACCGACTGTGGGCAGGCGGGGGAGGACCGGCTGCCTTAGCGGTTGGGGTGATCTCCGTGCGCTTTCTGTGGAAGAAGCTCTGAGGGATGACCCTGGGGAGGGGACCCTTAGCCCTCCCTCCTTCCCTGCTGGGGAACCAGGCCCGTGGTGATCTGGTCCTTGGATTGTCCCAGGGGCACTCACAGACGACAAGCCAGAGACGAAATGGGGGAACAGCTTGCCTGAAGAAAGGTGAGTGGAGTCTTCTGGAACCTGGGCCCCTGACCCTCCACCCTGGGAAGCAAAGGTACCATTCTGGGAGCTCGCGCGCACAGCCATTGCGGACTGGACCCTCAGCCCCCGGGCCGCCTGCCCTGATCTCCACCCAGGGCTTGAAGGTGGCCTCAGTTAGAATGGGGTCCTGTTCTGGGCTTTGCCTCCCAGCTCTGAGGGTCTGTGGTCCAAGCTGCTCCTCCTGCCTTGGTATTTAGGGTAACGCTGCGCTGCAAACCCACGTCCCTCCAGTGTCCTGCATGGATTAACAGTCACCCAGCACCACTTTTTATAACTGCTTTTTAAAAGATTTTATTTATTTATTTGACAGAGAGACAGAGAGAGCAGGAGCAGGGGGAGCGCCAAAGGGAGAAGCAGGCTTCCCGCCGAGTAGGGAGCCCCATGCGGGGCTCGATCCCAGGACCGCGGGATCATGACCTGAGCTGAAGGCGGACGCCTAAATGACAGCACCCCCAGGCGCCCTCTTTTTATAACCTTTTATTTTGAAATGAGCTTGATACTTACAAGGCATGGTAAAAACAAGGCGGAGCTCCCGCGTGCCTGCGCCGGGTTCGCCCACGATAATCTCTGATGGTAATCTCTGACCGCCGTCCGCTGTCAGGAGCAGGAAACTGATGCTGGCACGGGATGATTAACCTGGCAGGCATGGCCAGCAAGGACATTCAATCACTTTTATGTGGAAATATATTCCTCCACTGTTCTCCTACATCAGTGACTGCCGAAGGGCGGGGACGTGCCCTGGCCTTCAACGGGGTGGTCTCGCGTGCTGAAAGGCGTGTGCTTGAGACGACATCGAGCCCGACAGCAAGAGGAAAGCCTTCGCAGTGCTTTCCAGGTGGTCTGATTGGGTGAGAAGTTTCGGCGGGCGTCGGCTCTGTCTCCGGCCGCCCTCTGACACCCGCCATCCCCTGCTTCAACCAGGGACAGCCCTGCCGGCTTCCGGCACGGACCCTTGGTACCAGGACGCCAGCTGGAACCTGTGACACGGCTCTGGTTTACCACATTTGCTTTTTATAGGGCAAGAGGCATCGTTCTGTGTTTATGATGATGTAAATCTTCTTCATACACGAGTTTTAAGTTGATTTAGTACAAACATACTAACTGAGTAAGAGCCCAGCGGGCCCCGAGCCGTGGAGAAAGGGAAGGGTCTGCGCTCACTGGCACTCGGGGTCCTTCGCCTGAGTTTGGACACAGGGTCTGTTCTTTTGCTTCTTCGGTTGAGCAGATCCAGACGCTGTGCCCGGAGGTGTGAGTCAGCAAGGTGGGTGGACCCGGAATGCTCAGGTCCCTGTTTAGGGACCAAGGACCCCTTCACCACGCTGGGAATGCTCCCAGGCCCTACACCACCCTCCTGGGCAGCCCGTGTCCAGAGACTCCACCACAGGGTGTCGTGGAGACCCGGAAGCATGCCTTCCCCCAGCTCAGGACAAAGCCCCAGAGTCAGCATTCCCCTTAGGAGCATGTGGCCTCCGGCAGGAGGGAGCAGGTGGGCGTGGGGGTGAGTCAAGGACGGAGTCCTGAGAGCAGCGAGCTCCTTGGAAGGTTCAGCCCTGCCCAGGAGAGCCTACTGTGGGCAAAGGGCTGATGCTTCCGAAATGCAGAGTTCCCGGACTCTCCGGAGCCTCTGGGCCTGAAGAGGGTCTCCTCCCTGTGGAGGGCCAGCACTTGCAGGCAACACAGGGACCCCCGCCCCAGACAACACGTGCTCAGGGTCTACGCCCTGGCACCTCCTGGCCCCCTGATCAGCACTAGGCCAGGTGCCACTTGAACAACAACACAGTCCAGCTGGGGACACGTGGGCTGATGGGGGGACAGGGAGCTGCTGTGCCCAGCCAGCACAAAGTGGGAACTGAGGAGAGCCAGGCCCAGGGCCATGAAGAGATCTGCTCAAGGAGGTGGGGGAATGTGGAGTAGAGAGGAGAGTGCACTGGCCGGGACCCCCACAAGATCTCGGGGTGTGCCCTGGGAGGACCTGGGAGGGGTGCAGCTGCTGCTGGGATGGCCCGTCCCTACAGTGGAGAGAAGCACGGAGTTGGCGGAGGACAGAGGAAGGGGAAGGAGGCGATGATGTGGAGAGCTGGACATGCCGGAGAGGACTTTCCACATGAGGCTGTAGCCCCAGGTCTGCAGGAGGGCCCAGAGACACACCTGTCACCACAGCAAGGAGGCTCTCACTGCCCTCAGGGCACACTCCTTGAGAACCTCCTCCCGGAGGCAGGGATGGAGTGGGACGGGCTACCACAGGGGCTGGGTGTCAGAGGGCACCGTTGTCCTAGCCGGGGCCAGCTGGGACAGGTAGACACCCTAGGCACTCACGGACACGATCGCAAGAACACAGTGTTGCTGGGGACAGAATTGGCGTGTGGCCAGTAAGGCCTGCGGGTGCCATGCAGAGCCCACAAACTGCCCACAGGAGCCCTCCAGAGTCGTAAGACACGATGGGACAGAACTTCGTAAGTCACAGAGCCTGGGCGCAGCATTGTGATGCAGCATTAGCCATCACGAGCAGCTGACTTCGTTCGGCCGGACGGAGGGCCCCGTGGACCAGCAGGTGACCCCGCTCCCTCGGGCAGGGCTCAGGCCTCTCCGGACAGCGATGGGGCGCGGTGGCCGTGGGTGGGCCCCCACGGGGAGGTGCGAGGGCTCCGCGGTCACCTTGCCCCGTGCACCTGCCATGGCCCCAGGGGAAGCTTATCCACCGCCCCCTCCCCCCCACCCCCAGCCGCTGGCGGCCACTGAGCTTCCGCTGTCTCCGGGGCTCTGCCTTTTCTAGAACGCTGTGTGGCTGGAGTTAGGCAGCCTGCAGCCTTTTCAGGTTGACTCCTTGCCCTTGACAATCAGGTGGAAGGGTCCTCGGTGTCCTTTCCTCGCTCTGTGTAATGTTGTAGTAGGTGTCTTACCCTGTCCTCGTTCGTTAGACGCTGTCAAGTGGTCACTGTGTTGGGCAGCCCCGCACCAGCCCCGTTCCAGGAGCTAAGAGGGATGCGGCTCCAACCCTCATCCCGAACCCTCCCACCTGCCTTGTGGTCTCCTACCCCCCGCCTCCCGCCCCTCCCATCCTGCACCCACGTCCCAGCTGTTCCCATCTGCCGGCTCTGGGCATGGTCATGGGACCTGGCTACCACGCTTCTGCCCTGACGCCCAGAGGCACCCCGTTTGCCACACCTCCTCCTTGAATGTGCAGCCCAGACCCTGAGCTATGAACGAGTACCGGGAGGACTTAGTTCTGGGCACGGCGTGTCGGGAAAATCCACACGACCTCCTGTTTCTATGGTGACATTTTCCAGGTGAGCAGGAGGAGTCAGTGCCTGCTTTCCCTCCGATAAATTCTTGTTTCTCCGTCTCTGGGCTTCTGCCTCTCCCCTGTCCTCGTGTGCACACTTACCTCCTCTGCGTGTCACCAGATCAATCTGCCACCTCCTGGAGACCTTGCACGCACGCCCAACTCACAGACATGCCGGAGCTCGCGGCCAGTGCTAGCTTCAATCTCTGAGCCCGTTTCCTCTTAAGGAATATTAAATGGGTGACATAGTCTGTGTCTTCCGGGATCCTGTGAGGTTTACGTGAGATCGTGTCTGTAAAGCTTTGGCATGGGACGCCGGACAAGCATCTGTTCCCTTCTTGTTCCGCACTGAAGGAGGCAAACCGAGCTACTCATAAAAGCATCTGAGTTTGTTTGGCAACTCAGGCTGCATGAAGTGTGGCTAAGAGTTAGATGTCCACCCCGACACGCTGCCGAACACGCACGCACACACACACGCACACACACACGCACATTCACAATAACCACACACACACATTCAGAGTAACCACGCGAACACGCACACACATTCACAAACACACAGGCAAACAAATATGCAAACACAAGCACACACAAACCCAGAAATACAAAAGTGCACAGAGCACACAGTAACCCAGACACACACAAGCACACTCACTACTGGAGATGCGTCCCGAAACCGTTCTGCTTCCAGGAGCTGAAATGACCCAGCCCCGTGGAGCTTCAGGACCAGGAGCCCCCAGACTCACAGACTTTCAGCAGGAAAGACCCTGCGTGTTTCCCTGGCTGGCTGATTCCCAAGGGGCAGGAGCAGAGGCCCGCGCGTGGCGTTGCTTCTGGGAGCTGAGTGGGGCTGACAGTGGCAAGGACTCTCTGCCGGGCAGAGTCAGATCCCAGGTCGCAGTGCAGGGTTCCCGCCTGCTGGTGATAGCCCTGCTGAAACCGCACGGAGCTTGCGGCGAGAGGGGTCACAGAGCCGGACCCTCAGGGGAGCTCCACAGGCTCTAGATGCTTGGGTCCTGCGAACACCCCTCCCTGGCCCAAAAGCGCAAGCTGGGTGACACTTGCTTCCACCGAGAGCTCCTGTGCCGGGGACCGTGAGCCCCGTTCCTTCCCCATCACAGCTTTCCGGCGGCGGCGGCGGCGGCGGTGTCACCACCTCCCAGGTAAAGAGCCCCCGGAGAGCTTAGCCAATGGAACTGGGGAGCACGGTTTTGCAGCAAGGATTGGCCCCCTGCATGCCCTCCAGAGTGGCACCTCAGGCTTCTGGGACCCAGCTCTGGGCCCCCAGCCTCCCCCCGGTGGTGGCACATGGCTCTCCCCGCGTCTCCCCACAACGTGTGT
Organism: Enhydra lutris kenyoni; assembly: GCF_002288905.1. Lineage (NCBI taxonomy): Eukaryota > Metazoa > Chordata > Mammalia > Carnivora > Mustelidae > Enhydra > Enhydra lutris. The sequence continues at coordinate 21,636,990 of NW_019154119.1, forward strand.
GCTCACGGCAGGGCACGGGGCCTCCTAAGTCACCTTCTGGCGGCTGGTCTTCGTCCGCCCTGCGGGCTCCTGGCCTGGCCTCGTGCTCCAGCCCCCGAGGCAGGGCTGTGGCTGATTTCAAGGGCTCTGGCTGTCCTTGAATGAGTCACCTGAAGGAAAGAGATTTGCCTACAGCCAAGTAGACCTGGCATTTACAAACCTCAGCGGGTTGCGCTGTTTCCTCACTCAGGGGTTTTTGTAGAAGTGGCTTTGTGCTGTCGTCCAGTGGCAAAGGTTGGACAGGTTTCCGAGCCACAGAGAAGTGGGGGACGCCGAAGCCGGGGGTCCCGGGTGGGTGTGGCACAGTGAGAAAGGCACAAGCCCCTTCTGTCAGCAGGGGCTGCCTGCAGGCCGGCGGGGGGCATCCACTGGCCCCAGCTGCTTCCCCAGGGGTCATCCCCTTCCTGAGATACAGTACACCTGCCCAGGATGCCGGGGAGACCCCGTGTCCCCTGTAGAAAGCCGCAGGTCCTCTCACACACCCTGCTCTGCTCGGACGCTCTGACAGGGGCCTCCTCTGATCATCTTCTGCCGATGAGGTTGAATAAATACTCATTTCCAGTGAGAAACAGAGAAAAATGCTGCGTGTTTATTGTGTATCTTGTCATGTGAAGTCCTTTCCAGGAGCCTCGGTGCCTGGGTCATCCGTTCGTAATACCTTTGGAACAGCTGCGCCTGCCCCTGTGTGGAGCTGAGGAAGTCGTAGTTGTGAGAGTTTGCATGATTTACTAAATTTCAGAGCTGGTGAATGACAGAGTCATAACTTAAAACAAGCTTTGTTTCATTGAAAAATCTTAAGCAATTCCTGATCGGCTCATTGATTCACAGATTCTTCCACAAAGCCAGTGTTACGTACGGGAGTGGAGGACGGGCAGCCCGCACATGTTCGCCCGCCGCTAATTGTTCCGGAGCCTTCTTCCACGGGAGGGCGAGCAGCCGTGGCCGTTCCTTGTGGTCATGGCGACGGGAACCGCAGGTCTGGAGAGAATCAGGTGTGCAGCCCACCTGGGCAGAGCCGTCCAGGTGATAACATGAGGACTGTCCCCCCAACGGGTCATCTTACCCACCGTCACAGACCCGTCTTGGCAAGGCCCCAGAAGTGGCATCTCCGAGGGGTTAGCTCCGTGGAGAAAGGGCTGATTCTAGGACTGAGGCAGGAAACAGAAAAGCTGGGCCAGAAAGCAAAGCAGTCCCGGAAACAGCCCTGAACACGAAACCTGACTGTTCTGTGGTTCCGTCGGAGGAGCTAAAGGGAGGAACGCCATGGTCAAAGCCGGCACCATTGGAGCCACCAAATACCAAAGTAGTGCTGGTTTGTGACCCGAAGTGTGAGCTGTCCACCCACCGGCTGTAAGCATGTAAGGGAAGGGTCGAGTCAGCGAAGGGGGGGAGCAGACAAACGTCTCATGCAGAAGAATTCCAGCTGCCGTGGACATCCCGTGGCAGAGGAGGACAGCAGGACACCGGTCCCCATGCACCGACACGGCAGGAGACGCCCCTCCGAAGAGGACGGGACGCAAAGGGAGGACTTCAGAGTGGACACAGCTGACGAGCCCGCCTCACCCGGGCGGCCAAAATCAACCCAGCCCGGTCGAGTCGCGCCACCGCGGGGCGCCCTGGACATGATGCGAGGGGAGCGCCGTCTTCTCCGTCTAATTGTGACAAAAGCGTCCAACAAGCCCCAGCAGAGGGCAAGTCTCAAAACAGCCACCAGTGCTCTCCAGAGCGGCCAAGGCTGACAATGCAAAGAGATGCTGGGAGACGGCCACAGCCCATGGAGCGCAAGGAGAGCCGACAAACGGGACGTGGAATCAAGGTGGGGACTTTGAGCAAGAAGCTCACGAAGAACGAAGGAAACGGGAATAAATAACGTATCAAAGAGCCGGCCCTGTCAGCGTATCATTAACGGTGCCACCAACCACGCGGACGTGACAGGCCAGCGTCGGGGGGGTCGGCCAGACGGGAGCTCTGCTGCCGCGCTCACAACTGTCCCGAAAATCAGAAAATATTTTAGAATGAGAAGTGTACTGAAACAAAAACAAAAATAAATAAACCTACACTGGAAATTTAAAATAACCTGGCTTCTGCTTAGACAGCTGCCTCACATAGATGGAGAGAGAGAGAGGTGAACCCTTCACGGCCGGCCCAGCTATCGGCGCGTGACAGGAATCCACGATCAGAAGTCCTCAGTGTTTCTCTTAAGAGAATCTGTTTTTGCTTTTTTAAAAGTCTTACAATTTGGTGGCCATCAGAGGAGTGGGACCCACGACAGGCTCACGTAAGGGGGGCCGAGTGAGATACGGAGTGGAGCAGAGGAGCGTGTCGCAGGTGAGCTGGAGCTGCGGACACTGCCCATGGGGCACGTGGGCTCTGTCCATGTGGGAGTCGTCGCTGCCACTGGAAACTGCCAAGCGCCCCGGGGACTGTAGATGCCAGGAGACCGAGCCGCTGTGGGATGCGAGGAGAAGGTTCTGGAGCTGTCTGGGTGAGGTCTGCCCTCAGGGTCCGCCTCTCGCAGTGGCTTCTGAGACTGAGACGGAGGAACGGGAGGAACACCACCCGCGATCCTGAGTTTGCATCAACGGGCTTTTCTCTGCGCCAGGAGCAGCCTCAGGCACAAGGTAGGGAGGAGAGTCAGGCAGTGGGAAGGTGAGAGACAATGACTAAACCACAGTTTCAGGACAGGCCCGGGAGGAAAACCGTGATCTTTCCTCAAGAGCTGCAGCTCTCAGCCCTGGAATCCAGCTGCGGAACTTTCCGGACATCAGACAAGAGCTCCCCTCCTGTGGGAAGAGCCCCAGGCCCCGTCGCTGGTTCCACGCACCTGCTGCTCTCCAGTCCACGGGGCCACGGGAGTGTGCCGCTCCACCATCCCAGACCCCTTACCTGCCACCCCAGCACTGTGCCCGGGGCTCCTGTCCACTACAGAGTCATGAGCCCGTGTAGGGAACTGCAGGGTCAGCCCCTGAGGCGCCAAGTTTTCTTTAGAGACACTGGCCTGGAGGAGGACAAGACGATCCACTCACGTGAGCTTCCCAACCCCCTTTGTTCCCTGGCTTCGCCCAGAAAATCTGGAGGCGCGAGGATCCCAGCCTCAGCTCTCCTGCCGGAGCCGTGATTGTCACCACCAGGTAGGGTCCCGTCAAGTCTCTCGGCTAGGCCTGGCCTGCCCCCACCCTCGCGGAAGCAATAGTCCCTCCGTGGCCTGAACGGCGAGTCTGAGTGAGTGAGGGCTAAGCGGGGCCAGGGCTGAGGGCTTGCGTGGGTGTAGGAAAGCGGCGTTGCCAGCAGTGGGTACCACGGCTCTGAGTGGGAAGGAGACAGAGAGAGAGAAGGTGGGCAGAAGGCAGAGAGGCAGGAGCAGGTGCTGACGGCACACGTGTCCCTGGTTCCCCACCCTTTCCTGGAGCTGCAGGATTCTTGTTTTGACTTTGTACTTTCCCCGTGCGCCCCGTGCGCCCCGTGCGCCCCGTGCCCCTGGACTGGACAGGCCCGGCTTGCGCTCCACATGACAACAAGCCCTTCTGAGCCTACATCTTGGAAGGAGAGGCCTGTGGGCTTTTTCCTTCTGTCTCTCATCTGTCTCTCTGTCCTACTCCCTTCCCAGCCAGACCTGCAGGTCCCCGCCTGACCCCCGCTGACACGGAGTCACGTGTGAGCCCGGCCGAGATCCGCCGAGCCCAGCCTGCACGGGAGGCACCACACAGTGCTCCCGGATGGGTGAGAAACGTGGTGTCTTGGGGGTTTCAAACCCCTCAGTTCTGTAGCGATTCTTCTGGCCAAGGCAGCCGTGCCATCCGCACAGAGAAGCTGGGACAGTGAGCTTGTGGGTCCCAGCAGGAATTCTGCATTTCACCCTGAGGGCAAGGGGAAGCCAGTGAAGGATTTTATGCAAGGAAGTGATATGATTAAATTGGCACCCTGGAAAGATAAATTTCTGAGCAGTCAGAGAGCAGCGGAAGAGAGCGTCTCATTCTTTACTTTACAAGTGACATCATCGGCGCGTCCGGGAAGCAGCGCCTGACCTTTTGTCTCTGTCAGCTGCTAAGGCACTCACTGGTCTAATTCGATCAATTTCTCTAGGTTTTAGACCCTTGAGCCTTTAGGGTGCTCTGTATCACAGGTGAAAATTAAGGTCTGAAGTTCCACAAAATGAATTAATATTCACTAATCCATTCAATGTACACCAACCGTCCACCCACCCATCCACCCACCCACCCACCCATCCTTCCTTCCTTCCTTCCTTCCTTCCTTCCTTCCTTCCATCCACTCATTTACCTACTTAACCATTTACCATCCATCACCATCGTTCCTTCCTCCCATCCATCCGTCCGTCTATCCATCTAGCTGTAGTGCCCCATATCTACCCACTCACTCACCCATTTCTTCTTTCACCGAGGAGTAACCTTTTATGTATCTAGCTAAGTGCAATTCTTACATTTTTCACTATTTTTTAAGTTTAAATTCAGTTAGCCAACACATAGTACGTCATTAGTTTCAGACGTAGTACTCAGTGATTTACCAGTCGCATACAACCCCCAGTGCCCATCACGTCGCGTGCCCTCCCCCGCTCACCTGCATTTTTCTTGAGACCTCACTCCCTTACCTCCTCAGGGACATTTTCCAGAAGCTCTCTACTCTGACTCCTTCATTGTCATGTCCCCTTTCTTGTTTCATTTCCAATAAAAGAGAACCATCATTTGTTTCTTTTCCATTGAAGAACCGCCCAGTCTTTTCTTTGTCTCCCAGCTAGCACCCCGTTTGTGCAGTTCCCTTGAAGGAGCAGTCTACGTAGGGTACCTTCCCTTTCTCCCACCCCCAACATCACGAGGAAAATGATTTTGGTCTATTTTGAATCCTAGATCAGTAGTTATACATGTTAACTATTCAGTAAATATTTGTTGAATAAATAAATAAGTGAGTAGATACGTGTACATTGCTGAGCATTTACTGTGTAACAAAATCAAATTTGCCAGGTTTTCCTTACCTGAGAATACTTGTACCGGTGCTTAAAGACGGCAGGTCCACATGGCCATGTGTGGGCAGAGAACCCAGACACCTGTGCCGCTGGGAACCATGCCTGGATGTTATGGCAGGACCAAGCTCAGCGTCCTTCCACTCCTTCCTTCCTCTTGCAGAGGAGATAAAGAGGTCTAGGAGTGATCTCATCTTTACTTGGCACCCACTTTGTGCCAAGGACTGTCTCAGACTTGTTAAGATATGTGGGCGCTGCTCCTAAGCAGGACACAAGGAAGTCGGTGACTTCTCCGTCCTCAGACTCACCTGCGGAATGAGAGCTCAGGGCAGGCCTCCTGCTCCGTCTGGTCCTAACCCACTCTTGGGCGCTGAGACAACATCTGGTCACCTGCTGGCCTCTTGGCTCCCTGCTCTTCTCTGAGCTTCCTCCGCGCCTCGTCCTGACCCGTCAGCATCTCTGTAGATTGGTTTTAAAATGCAAGTCGTGGGGAGCTCTGAGCCCCCAGCCCAGGCCAGAATCATGCTGAATATTTAACTGCTTCTCGGGTGGCTCCTGCCAAGCCCCGTGCAGGTCAAGGTCAGTTCTGAGACTGCCGGGTTCTTTAACAACCACTGCCTTTACAGTCTTCTCCAAGGGTTCAAAAGGAGGTTCAATTTTTGTCCCATTAATATTAATCCGTTTGCTGTGGGGGCTTGTTCTGATGACATACTTTCTTGTTAAATATTCATCGTCGGAGCAGGCAGTGCTCTGCAGACTGTTCCTGGGGAGAAGTGGAGCTCATCACCGCGAGCTCTGCTGACAGCCGTCCCTGACGTGTCTCCCGGCCTCCTTGCCACAGCACATTGGTGCTGGTCCTCCTCAAAGGTCCTTGACTTCCCCTCGGGTGTGCCAAAGGCCAGCGGCCCTGGACAGTCCTCTGCATTGAGTGACGGCTGCGAAACTCCCGACGATTGAGCACTCGTCCCCTCTTCTTGTCCACGTCTTTCCGTCGGCTTTGCAAATAATGGAGCGTTCGGGCGCAAGGGTTTATAGCACAGGCCTTCCATTTGCAGACGAGAACGTGAGACGGAGGGAGGGCGTGGGGGCGGTTGACCAAAGTCACCTTCAGCAAGGCTGGGGCTGGAAGAAGCCGCAGCTCCTTATTCATAAAATCGAACCCAGGAATCTACGTCCTGTAGGCCGTCTGCTGTCCCGTGACAGCTGGCTCCCCACACGGGCATCTGGGTCTATCTGCTCATCAGAATCATTTCAGGTAGTTCTGGACCAGCGGGGCTGGATGGAGCACGTCCGGGACGTCCCGCGCTGCTGTGAGCCTGTCCCGCAACAGTAAGCGCAGGGGCTCGGGGTTAGTGGGGCTCAGGGCTGCTTGCCAGCCTGTATACACCCCAGCACACTCGCAATCGTTCCCGGTTTTGCTTAAGTTAGAGCGAGACCGTCCTGCCTGCCCTCCCGGGCCCAAACTAGTAGCAGGGTCCGCAGAGGAGGACTGGGTAGCTTCCTCGGGCACCGACTCCTCCTGGGGAGTTTCAGGGCCGGGAGTCCCGTAGCCAGGGTTCTGCCCACTGCTGTCCTTAGTGTTGGTCTAAAACCCCCAATTGGGTCATTTGCGTTTCAATCTACTTGTCAATTCCTTTGTCCGAGACAGAAGTAAAGGGGTCTGTGGGGCCAGAGGCCTGAGGCACGCAGAGGAGCTCTGCCCGTGGACAAGCCTGCACCTGGGTCTCTCCCCTCGTGGGGGCCCCGCAGGTCCGGGCACCCTGGGCCTGTGGGAGCGGAGGTTTGCTTTGTGACCCCCAGTGGACTCCCTTCAAGAATCCTCACAGCTCCTACTGTTGGCGCCGCTGGAAGAGGTCAACAGTCCCTGTGGCCAAAAGAAAAAAAAGTGTAATATTGGAGCCGGTTCTCAATGACTGTCTCGTGGCGCGAGTTCCGTGTTCTCTAGGGTGATGAGTGACTGTCCTAGATGTTTCCTCATGGAGCTTCTGGACTTAGCTGTCCGTTGCAGGAAACTGCTGTCTCGGTCGGACGTCTGCTAACCGAGGATTTGATCGTCCGGTACTTACCTCTACAAGTAGGCCCTGTGTGTGTGTCTGAGGTGGCCGTCCGTGGGCTAGGGCTGTGGGCCTTGAGCGCCCCGCAGTGCAGGGATGCTGGTCTCTCACCTCCCCAGAGGGCTTGCAGGATTAAGACCTTAGCTCAGCGTGGCAATGCCATGAGCTAGAGGCTGAGCTGCCGGGCGTGTGGGGCGGACACAGCCCGTGGGAGGCTCGGCCGCCCCAGGCCCCGTTCCCGTGGAGGCAGACGTCTGTGTCGTGAGTCCGCCCAGCGTGGCCCGCCTCCTGTCTCTCTCCCTCCTCTGCGTCTCCTTCCTTTATCTCCTCCCTCTCTCTCCTTCTCCCTCTCCCCACCGCTCCCCGCTGCTCTTTCTCTCAGTCCGGGAGAACTAAGCCTCCTGCTCACAGCAACGGTGCGGGATGAACCCCACTGACGGCGGCCTGCTTCCTGTCCCTGCAGGACGAGCGCGGCCGACAGGGAGCCCAGGGCCATGTGGGCAGGGGTCCAGGCCCAGGAAGGGCTCTGTGGTCGTGACACCCCTTGGGGGGTGGCAGGTGGAGTGTCAGGAGGGTTCATCCCCGTCCTGCTGACCTCCCGGACCTCTCTGCCTGGGGTGGACGCCAGACTCCTCTTCCTTCCTTCTTGGTCAAGAAGCATCTCTCGCCCGTGGCACATGTGCCCACCCCCGGGCCCACGGCTCGCGGAAGCCTCGCTGACCTCCGAGTCAGCTGCGTCCCCGCGGGAGCCTGACCCTCCCCTGAGTCCCTGTTGTGCCCTCTAGAGACAGTCATCACAGCTTTGCAAGCCAGAGCTCACTTCAGCGGAAGCTGATAGCTCTTTTCCAGGATCTCTCTCTCGAGCACTGCTAGGTCCAAGTCCCTTCGCTAATCTGAGTGAGCACCGTTAGCTGGCCCCGTAGCTAAAGACTGCAGACAACACCGGGACAGGTCCAGAATCTCTGGGAGCAGCATTCTGTCTGATGACCTGTGATGGTCAGTTCCTCCATCGAGGTGTCCTCCAGCTGCCCGCCCACTGCCTGCCCTGGACCGTCTTGCCGGATGCCACAGCGGCCTTGGGAGGAAGGGAGTCTGAAAGCACAGGTGACCATTGGGACCAGGGCCTCTGGGCAGGGCGTGCACGTCTGCAGGACTTGGTGGTGAATCAGGGAGCTGACCTCCGTTTCTGTGGCGCTGGCCGATGGGGCTGGTGTCCGGGGTGGGGCTCGGAGCATCAGCTGGTCTGGGGTCAGGGACTGGCCACGGCAGCAAGACATTGGCCTGCAACTTGGCGAGAAGCACGGCAGACACCCCGTGCCTCCGAGCGGATGCTTCCTGGGGCCCAGAGCGGTGGTTCCTAACGCAGGTCCCGGGAACGTCACCTGGGATATAACAAAATCCCAGTGTCCAAGTTGCAGCAAGAACAGTGACGCCAGCGTTTCAGGGGATGAGACCCGGGGTCAGTATTGTAGGGTTCCCGAAGTGAGCCCGTGCTGTAGCTGATGGCGGGGAAGGTGCAGTGGGAGGAGGTGTGGGTCCAGGCAGGGGAGTGGGGGTGGGTGGGTCCAGGTGGGGGTCCAGGTGGGGGACGTGGGGGGCAGGTAAGCCGAGGTAAGAGGAGGTGGGCCTGGCCCTACCAGTGCTCTCAGGCGTGTTCTTCCCGGCTGGGGAGCCGCTCCCACGCCCCGTTCTCAGGCTGCACAACACTGCTGTCCCAGCACAGGTGCTGTCTCTCGCACAGCCCGGTGTGTCACCGTGTCCCTCCTGGCAGAGCAGACCTCTCGGGAAGCCTGAGGAACCAGGCAGCAGGACCTGTGGCCGTCCTTCACCGTGGGGGGTGTGTTCTCATCTCCAGCAATAAGGAAGGACAGAGAGCGGCGTCACACACACTGAAGTGTGACTGCTGTCCCCTTTCTCTCCTGGACATATATTGATCCTGTCCCGGTACCAGGCCCGGTCCTGGACACCGGGTGTACAGTGGCGGCCAGTCCTTCCAGAACGTCTTTGATCCATCGTCTGTCAGTGACCTACTCCAGCGACATGCTCCTGCCCACACTGATGCCACGGCTTCTGCTTCTCTGTCCCCACGCTGAGTGTCCTTCAGGCCACTGCTCTCCCGGAAGCCAGGGGATCCCTCCACGCATCCCTCACCTCCTGCAGACCGTCCCAGGGCCCTCGGGGTCAAGTCCTCAGTCTCCCGGGGAACTGATGACGATGCCTTTGTTGAGCTGGACCTCGCGGGTCTCCCCAGCATGACCCCTTCGGCTCTGTGGCTCTGGCTCATCCACACTCCATGGAAGTCACAGCTGATTGTCCCCAGTCCCATCCTTTACCTCCGGGCACGGCTCTGCTGTACCCCCTGCCTGCTTTGAGCTCCCCTCGACCCTGCACTTTGGTTCCTGCTTGTATCTCCCACTCCTGGGAGGAAAGATGGGACCAGATATGTCCCCTTCCTCCCGTGTGCCAGTGCCTGGCGTAAGGCGTGCTCACTGTAAACAAGTCAGAGGCTTTCACTGAGTTAATAACAGCAAAGCATTCGTTAATGACAACACGTGACGTCTGTGTTTTTAAACAGTATGCTGTTCGCTCGAGAGTGCTAACTTCTCCGGGTCCCTCTGTCTGCGTCTTGAGCACGAGATGGTAACGTCCCCTCGCGAGCGGTCACGAGGGGTAGACCACATCCGTGGAACATCTCGGCTGCTGGTGCCGGCGAGTCACCTGGCTGTGGCTCCTGGAGCACTGGTCACCCCCCGCCCTCCCCCTGGGAGTCCAGGCTTGTCCCCTCCCCTGTGCTCTCTGCGGAGTGGGCCGCGACCACGGTGAGTCGTCACGGCCTGAGCGCTCACCTTGCCGCCGGCCTCAGGTGAGTGTACTGGCCTCAGCACCCGGGATTCTTGATGGGGACGGCAGGGCCACCCCCTTCTCCCTCACGGAAGCGAGGCAGGAAGAGGAGGACGTGCTCGGGGCACTGCACATCCTCGGCGAGTGTCAGCCATCGTCACTTTAATGATCCAGCCTCTTGGATAATCTTGAAATCTATGCTTTACGCTCATGGCGTCTCTATTCTTTCTTCGGCGTCATTAATAAAAACGGCACATCCCGCCTGGCGTCCCCACCAGCGCACCCGGGCCACTGCCACGGGCGCGAGGAGCACACCACCTGCTGCGAGCACCGCGGCCGGTCACAACTCACGGCTGTGGACTTACTTGAAATACGATTATGCTCAGCTTCAGGGAAGCGCCGGAAGGCTACAGGACCGGCACTTTCTTGGTGCCTAAATAGGTTTTATTTATTGCTCGACGCCGTTCTGGGAGCGCTTCACGGGCCAGCACCGTGGCGCGGCACGACGTCATACCCAAACGAATTTTGCAGATAACTGGCTCACCAGTTTAAGAAGCGAACCTTAAACACACACATAGACATACAGAATTTTGAATTCTGAACTGAAATGCCTCTAAAATGGATAACAAACTTCCCTGTGTACAGAATTTGAGGGATATGATGTAACCATTCATCGATGGCCGTAAATCCCAGTGATTCCGCCCCATAAAACAGGGTGCTTTTGGGAGCCGCTCAACTGTGTCAGGCTATGTTTCCCCACACCCAATGGCCTCGACGTCTCGTGATTTCTAAGTTATGCTTAGGGTCTTCTCTCATGACCAGCTGTTCGCAGCTTTTCGGTGATAAGTTTACAGATGATTTATTTTCTTTTTAAATAAAAATATGTAGTGTATGCGTATTTCTTCAGTGGAAAAATATTTATCTTAAATTAAATAAGCACTAATAAAAGTACTGAGAAACAAACAGGGTTTTAGAGGGGAGAGGGGTGGGGGATGGGTGAGCCTGGTGGTGGGTATTGTGGAGGGCATGGATTGCATGGAGCCCTTGGTGTGGCCCATAAACAATGAATCTTGGAACACTGGGAAATTAAAATTTTTTTAAAAAAGGTACAGGTAGCATCCTGAGAAAGTCGTAGGAGTCATTGTGGTGCCGGGGAGCAGCCCTGGGAGGAGCATGGGGCAGAAAAGGCTTCTGTAAAGAAGTCACATCAGACTATGACAAAGATGTCGAGACACCAAATCTGGGGGCGAATTCCTTCAAGAGAGGACGCTGTGATTAAAGCCCGGGGTCACGTTCGCTGTGAGTTTCAGAGCTGTGAGGATAAATATCCGATCCCGGCTGTGCAGTTCGTCTGTCTGACCTTGGATCAGACTCACCTTCTCAGCCGCAGCCCGTGCTGGCTGGCTCTCCCGCGCCGGCAAGAGGGCCGGGGGCCGGCGGGAAGCCCCGATGGTTCAGGGTCCAAGCCATCGAGACTCAATGTGGACCCTCAAAACATGAATTAAGGCGAGCTTGACACACGTTATCCGTGAGCTCGATAAATTGTTTTACGTCCCAGGAACGCGACAGGCAGGCACGGTGTTGAAGGCAAGAAAGCCTCTAGCTCCTTTTCCGTGGTCTTTGAGATGTCAAAATTACCATTTTTCATACCTTCTAACTTTTGGTAAATTATATGCAGTTATCTCAATAATTTGATACTTTATAATTTAGAGGATAGTTTTGTTTCTTTAAAAAAACTGTTGGGGCGCCTGGGTGGCTCAGTGGGTTAAGCCTCTGCCTTCGGCTCAGGTCATGGTCTCGGGGTCCTGGGATCGAGCCCCGCATCGGGCTCTCTGCTCAGCGGGGAGCCTGCTTCCCCCTCTCTCTGCCTGCCTCTCTGCCTGCTTGTGATCTCTGTCCGTCAAATAAATAAATAAAATCTTTAAAAAAAAAACCAAAAAACAAACCAAATGCCTGTTTGTTCCTGCTGACAGACACTTCGTAAGCGAGTCTCCTTCTGGCCTTTCTCCTCTCCATCAGCCTGTCCTTCGTCCAGGCACTGCTCCCTCACTGCTGGGGCGCGCTGGGGTCTTCTGTGCCTCTGAATTTCCCGGGGAGGTTTCTGACATCTCATAGACAGACGTCGGAATATCTCCTGGGTTCATGTTAATATTCTTGATTTTTAAAACCCAAACTTAATGGACGTATTTTTCTGCTGCTGTTTTTAAAGGAAAAATTTTCATGTATGTGCCCCAAACTCAATGTAACACTTCAACAGAACATGTTCGGGGAAATGTCTGAAGTTACCTTCAAAATACAGTTCACAGCAAGTCAGGGGCCCACATCGAAGTCCGGCACAGGGCCCGGAGCGTCCACCAGGAACACGCGTGCTTCTCGTGACGCTCCTGCTACCATGAGACTGTGTCGCTCTGCGGACGGAGCCCGGCAAGCCGACAGCCCGGGCCATCCCCAGGGAATGCACGAGAGCGAGAGCCATGCAAGCGTCTTGCACGCTAGCTCGTTTCCTTGTTACCTACAAATAAAGGTTCTATTGTGTTTCAGTTTTGTTTTAGAAAATCAACCAAGAGTTTTTGGCCAACAAGTAACTTTTTGTTTTCAATTTAAAATAATCAGAAAGAAACTTTTGGCTAGTGTTTTCACACAAACCATGATTTTCAGAAAATAATCCCTGATGTTCAGTGGGAGGCGTCTGTCCCTGCCCCGCGTGTCGCCAGGATAAGCCAGGCTTCTGCTGCTCGGTGGCTTAAGGAGGGAAGGTTGTGTCTGACGCATCCTCCACGTCCACGGCGGTCCCTGCAGAGAGAAGAGGGTCTGTCCCCCGTTCTCCGCTCGGGCGCACCGTTCTGGAGCTGGGCTGTCTCTTGGAGAGCTGTACAAGCTTTCTTCCAAGCTGGGCACTGTTCATGCGCTATCACTGTCCCACAGACCACCTGCACAATTTCAGGGGCTTCGTACAGCGGTTTATTTCTTCTCGCGGTTTCTTCTGGGTGAGATCACAAGTCTGCCTTCATCCGGAGGATGACGGGAACTGGCACAGAAGTGACAGTGGCCTCACTCCCATGCCTGCTGTCGGGTCAGTGTGCTGACCGCAGCGACTCATCCCTCCTCTGCCTGCTCTCTCCCCCTCTCTCCTCCCTGTGCCGGGCCCAGCCTGGGCTACTTCATGGGGTGACAACCTAGGGCGGCAAAAGCTCAGGAGCACACAGCACCCCTTCCGCTGGACTCTCCTGGTGCGACCGAGGACCATATCTAGCCTGGATCACAGGGCGGCTCACGTCTTGACCAGAAGCCTCCAGAATACCGTGCCTGCGTCTTGTAGGTGGTCCTGTGAGGGGTCCATCTCTGGAACCGAGGATGCTTCCGGCCAGCTGGGGCCTAGGGTCTCCCTCAACCTTGAAACCTCTCTGAGGTCATTGCAACAGTGCTGGATTTTGTGCGGGGTTTTCTAGTCTTCAGATCAGCACACTTACAGGTTGGAAACAGAAAGGCTGCATTCCAACCCTGGGGAATTTTCCTTGTTTTGTTTGTTTGTTTGTTTCTTAATTTGTTAAGTTGGTTAGATTTGCTATTTAATTGATACCGCATATCGCCAAAGATAAAATAACGCTTTTTAACTGTTAGAAATGCTCAAGGCTACACAGAACCGTTTAGAAAAGGTGTACAAATGCCATCATTTTGTGTCCTAAAACCCTGCCCTGAAGCTCAGCGGGTTTTACTGCCCCGAAACCCCACTCTAACCCTCATCCGCCACTCTTGCTTCCAGCTAAGGCCTCGTGGATCAGGGTGCGGGAGGCAGCAGAGTGGAGTGCCGCCTGCTGGCCACAGGGCATCCCTGGTCCAGAGCCAGGAGGCAGCGAGCTCCCCGAGAATGACCGGGGGGCCCTGTGGTCAGCCTCCTCAGAGTATCACGGGTTTAAGAGACTCTGTTCTGCCTGCTGCATCGAGCAGCTATGAATTCAAATGATAGTCATGGAACCCTCTGGAAAAACACATTAATTTATAATCTCTATTGAGATTCATAATAAAAATGCAAAAATTGTCCCTGACCTGGGATAGAAATTCTAATTTGACATGTGGCAAGGCTCTCTTTTGGGGCTTCCCTTTCCTTTCCTTGAACGCTTGCATTTTTTTCTTTTAACCTTGTTTCATCAAACTCTGCATAGACGATCTAATGAAGAGGAGACTCAAACGCAGACAGCTTAGGGCTCTGGGGTTCTCCCTCCCAGCTACTTGGGTGGGGTTAGGTCTCTTCCCAAGATGGCGGTAGGACCACCAACGGCCGTGGAGACCAGCAGCCAGTGGCTCGAGATCCGTGAGTAAGGTTTCGTGCGTTCCCTCCTCATCGCATCCCCCCGCAAACACTGGTCTAAACCTTGACCGAGTTGCCGGGCTGGGCTGGCAGTCAACGCTTCAGGGGTTCCTCATGGTAGTGCCACGTTCATCAGGAAGGAAGCGGGCTAGGAGGCGGACGGTCTGACCTTTGGAAAAGGGTCGGAGTGACGGAGCAGTGAAGAGCCGGACGCCGCATGCTTTCGTGATAGATGCAAGAAGGACGCTGGCTCAGGAAACTCGGGTGAGGGGAGACGTTCTGAAGCCGTGCCCAATGCCACCTTCCCTGGCAGAGCTCCCTGCACGTGTTCCGGAAGGTCCCTGCTGCTCCCTTGAAATCCCATTTTCTTGGTTCCTCTTATCACAGAGGTGACAGGGTGACATTTTAAAAATCCTTCAAAATTCTAAGGCGAAACCAGAAGGGAAAGATTATAAGTTAAAAATAGTCATTTCCAAAGTGCTGGGTTTTCATCTGAAGGAACTGTGCTCTCAAAGCTGTGAGGGGAGACAGATAATGAGCAATAGACACGAGACTTAAATTAGCTATACCGCGGCCCCCCCTCCCCACGGGGAGACGTGCCAGGACCCCTGTGGGTGCCCAGAACTGCGGACGGCACTGAACCCTGCGTACGCTGGGTTTTTCTCATACATATGCATATGTATGACAGTTCAATTTACAAAATAGACACAGTAAGAGACTGACAACAGTGACTAATAATAAAATAAAACACGTATAACAGCAGACTGTGGTAAAAGTGATGCGAACATCATCTCCCCCTCCAATGTCTTACTGTTCCACACTCACCTTGCCGTTTGTGTGACAATGTGAGATGATAAAATGCCCATGGGGTGAGGTGAAGGGAGGTGAGTGACACAGGTGTGACGGCGCGTCAGCCTCCACTGACCTGCTGACAACACAGCAGAAGGGGGGGTCAGCCACAGGCACCTGGAACCGTGGGAAGTGAACCATGGATGAGGGGACTGCTTTAGCCGTAGACGTTACTTTCCGGGGGAATATAAAGGGGAGGCGGACGGGGCAGGGTCCGGACGAGCTGGGAGGTGGGAGGACTCAGTGTTGGATCTGCCTGTCAGAGTGAGCAGCTCTGCGAGGGTGTCCTTGGAATCAACTGACCTTGGAAATGAGGGTGGAGAGCAGCCTGGGAAGAGTGGATGTGTGTGCGTGGATGTGTGTATATGTGTAAGTGTGCGTCCTGTGTGTGTGTTTATGGATGTGCGTATGGGTGTGTGCACGCACACATCTCCACAGGCGTGTTGTGTGCGTGTGGGTGTGTGCCCGTGTATAAGTATGTGCACGTGTGTGCACGTGTATTACTTTGCATGCATGTGTACGAGTGTGTGCGCGTGCACATGGGTGTGTATATGGATGTGCACACACAGTCTGCGTGAGTGTGCATGCACGCACATATATGTGCATGCATGCGTATCAGTGTGCATTCATGGGTGCATGCAAGTGTATGGGTGTGTGTAAATGTGTGTGTACATATATTAGTGTTCATGCATGCATGTGTGCGAGCGTGCACCTGTGCGCATGGGTGTGTACATGAATGTGCGCGTGTGTGAACATGTGTGTGTACATGCACGGGTGGACTGTGCGTGTGTATCAGTGTGCACGCATGCGTGGATTTATGCTCGTGTGTAAGTAGGCATGCATGATGTGTGTACACGTATGAACCCGTGCACATATGGGAGCGTGCGTGTGTGCACACAGGCGGCTGCATGTGTATGAGTGTGTGCTTGCATGGGAGTGCACTGTACACAGGTGTACATGCATGTATATGCACGTGTGTGTGTCGGTGTGTGCATGGGTGTGTGCGTATGGGTTTGCATGTGCGCCTGGACAGGGATACTATTTATTTATTTATTTGTTTGTTTGTTTTTTAAAAGATTAATTTATTTATCTATTTGACAGACAGAAATCACTAGTAGACAGAGAGGAAGGCAGAGAGAGAGAGGAGGAAGCAGACTCCCTGCTGAGCAGAGAGCCTAATTTGGGGCGGGGGTTGATTCCAGGACCCTGGGATCATGACCTGAGCTGAAGGCAGAGGCTTAACCCACTGACCCACCCAGGAGCCCCAAGGATACTATTTAATTCTCATTCCTCGGGGAGACTTAGGGAAACCTCACCCTCCTGCTCATCTTGGAAAGGCTCAGGGAAAATGTTCTCTCCCAGAGGCAGTCTTCCCAGTATCCTCTTCTCCCTTCAGGCCCGTCTTTATGTTGAAGAGGTTATTTCATTAATTCTATAGTAGAGTTGTTACTTTCTCATTAGATTCAGAACACCTCGAGAGCAGGGAGATTGTCTTTAACCCCACGTCCTTCATGAATCCACACATCGTTCCTGGATCATCATTAAGATTCGGTCCGCAAGGTCACGGGTGAATGAATGAAGCTGTACTCAAGGTCGGATTCTGCAGTTCCTGCTGGTGTTTGATCAGAAGCTGGGCAGCCAGCGGGAAGCGCTATGACACGGGACCTTCTGGTGCTGAGGTCAGCGGTGGTGGATTTGGGTGGACGCCCTCTGTGGTCTGTTTCTACGCTGGCCCCTCCATTTTGCCACGCCACATTGCGGAAGTCGCTGAGAATTCATGAGCAACCTGGGGTTCCCCAGTAGAACCTAAACTGGGGGAGGGAGGAAGACGAGTCCGGAGATGTGAAGAAGGGTACCTGTGTCACCAGTGTCTCAGGTGGCAGGACTGGAGGAGATCCTGGGACGGGGACCCCAAGCACTGCAAGTGGGGAGCTTAGCGCCGCTCCGACAGGGCACCTCGCGGCACGAGTAAGACTGCCTGGATGGAATGGCTGGAGGCAGGGAAAATTCTCAGGGTTACACTTCTCTGGCCGCTTCATAGTTTATCTTCCAAACCAGGACACACATGGGTGTGCTCCTGAGGAAGGGCGCTATCAATAATTATGCCAGAATAATAGTCCTAAATGTGGATTACCAGAGGAAGACAAAGGATCTGGCAGCCCAAGCAATTGCAGGGGTTGGGGGCGGTGGGGGTGGGCTGGACAGGCAGGAAGAGCAAACAGGAAGGCGTCCTGTCCTCCGAACTCGATGACTGGGTGGATGGAGCCGTGTGGAAAAGAAGGAGCACAGAACCATGCTTGAGTACCTGACCGGCCACGGGTGGACGCAATCCCGTGCCAAAAATCTCAAGAGCTGAGCACCTATGAGGGGCTAAGAGCAGGGAGTGTTCTGGAGTGGGAACCTGGGCGCACACATGGGGGACCAGTCCCTGGGCCAGAGGTAGCTATGTAGGGTCTCCAGCGCGGAGGAGGTAGGGTTAGAACCAAGAGAAAAGGTGGGGGAGTGTGTGGAGGGGCACCGGGGCTGAGGACAGCCGGGAAGCACCTTTGCTGCATGTGCAGAGGACAGGGGGAAGGGAGGGAGGAGACCCAGCCGGAAATGCTGCCCGGGTGACTCCTGCATGGGACCTCCCTCTCTCTCCAGGCCCCCACAGAGGTCAAGTGCAAGAAAGACCCGATAAAAAGTCATGCAAAATTACTCAAATCCTGCATTTGGGTTTTCCAGAGATGCGGAGACATTGTCCATCTCTAACCCAGCACACTTTCGGCCGCGTTTCCATGCCCAACCTTCCCCAGGCCTTCAGCTGCGGAAGCTCGTCCCCTGGCACTCAGTCCGCACAGCCCTAGAACGTCACCGTCCACGCCCTGCGCCTCCCTTCGTGGTCACCCACTCTTCTGTGCGTTGATCTAGAGTGTGCACGGAGAGACGGAGAGAGAGGCTCTTACTTAGGAGGGAGGTGAGGGTTTCAGTATCTGCTTCAGAAGCCCGCAAGGGGGGAGCCACCGATGATCCTGGCCTCCTCCGCCCGTCACACCGGGAAGCCCGGGAACGCGGACTCAGGAGACTGAGTGTCTCCACACCCACCATGTCAGCGAGCGCCCGTGGTCGGTGGGACCTGCGTTTGTGGGGCCGGGGGTGGCCTCCTCGGCATTTGGAGGGCATGCAAGGGGGGCTCTGCAGCTCAGCTTAAAGCTGAAGGAGCTGGAAGGGCTGCTAGGAACGACAAACACTCCGAGAGACAGATTTTAGGACGACGGCGAAGGGGCTCCTTGAGAGGGACGAGCTGACGATCCAGCGGTGCACTTATACCATGAGACCGTCTTTTGTCAAAAACATGATGGTCTTTTTCTCCAGGGAGACTACAAAGTTGCAGAGCTGTGCAGACAGCTGGGTGCAAGGGAAGGCCTCAGGGCCCCGTGGCAGGAAGGGACGTGCTGCTGCTGCGTCCTCCTCAAAGTCCGACTCCCGGCCCCCGAGGAATTCCAACAGGCACCTTGACCCTTCCGGCTTTAGTCTGCATTTGAAGATGATGCCTCTTTCCCCTCCCCCAGGGAGGAAGGAAGCCATTGCCGAGAGGGAGATCTCCTTGGATGAGGCCTCGTGTGTGGGTCAGAAGGCCCCTGAGGTCTTCATGGGAACCGGGCACTCACACCGCGGAGGGACAGAGCCTCCCCAATTCGTTCCCTTGGTGACCTCTGTCAGAACTCTATTTGTGAGCCGAAACGACGGGACAGGAGTCATCTTCCAAGAGCATCCCTTCTTGCTCCCACATTCTATTTATGTTTCTCAAGCACGACTCTGGGGACACATTCAGCCGCTTCCAGCCAAGAGGGGAAATCCACAGCAAATCCCGTTTTCCACGCCTCACGTCTGATTTGAAACGGCAGCTTTGCAAGTGAGGGCCCCTGTGGAGGTGGCGGGTGCCAGAGGTCTCCCCAACACTGGCAGATGCCCAAGCTTCCGCGTGCATGGCCCCCTGCTCCCGCCCCAGAGCTGGAGCCGGGGAGGAGGTCTCAGTGCCTCTCTTCAGGAAAGGAGCTGCCCAGACCCCTTAAATGAGCTAAGCCAATGGGGGGGGGGTTGAGCTGTAGAGCCAGCGGGGCACCCATCATCTAGCCGGCGAAGGAGGACGGGGCAGGGAGTCACAGTGCGGGAGCCTGTCCCAGCCACTGCGTAAGCCCAGGCGGGAGGGCGTGGCTGGGGAAGAAAAGGGAAGATGCAGGGAGAGAGGCTGAGGTGTCCCTGCCGCACAGAGCTCCTCCTCCTCTGTTGTCCACACACCCCTTCACTGCTCTCCTGGTGGCGCACAGTTGGAGCAGGGGACTCACCCCAGACTCGCAGCCCAAGGGCTGTCCCCTGCCCACCAGGTGCCCAGCTCGCTCCTTGCGTCGTCAGCGCCCTCGGTGGCACTGAGGAAATTCAGCGGGAGGTGCATTTAGAAAGGTGTGTGTGGCACGCGGGTGCTCGTGGTTCACTAGCCTCCGGCCCAGTCACCCAGATGGTTACCAGTGCCAGGTCGGGCCCAGGAGACGCCCTGCGGGGAAGCCTGCCTGAGGCCAGGGGACACGCTCTCTCTCCTCACCCGTCTCCTTGCATCTCCTGCCAGGGCTCCACACCGATCAAACCCAAGGAGAAGTGGCCTCACGGCTGCAAGGATCTGGGGAGGTCGCAGTGCAGCAGGGGAGACCGGGCTCAGACCCACGCGTGAGCGGACGTGGCCGTCAGAGCGAGCAGGAGGCTGGTTCTCGTCCTCCCTGTTACAGTCTGAGCGAGTGACCACCTTCCTCCGAGCTTCTCGTGCTGTGCCTGTAAGTGGAGACAAACCCCATCCTCCCAGGGGCTCTCACGGGGCGAGATGGGGCCGCAGAGCCAGGCACCGAGCCCAGTGCCCAGCCCCCTCAGCTGCGTGGGCACCGCCGTGCCCCACACTCCCTGAGCAGGGCCTCCGGGACGGAGTGAGGTTCGAGGGGCTGCAAAAAGGGCTGGAGGGAAGAGCAGCAAATTCCCGCGCCTCGGACCGCAGTGGTCCCCAGAGCACTTCCGGCGTCGCGGCCCGGACGCCGCAGGCCAGGAAAAGGAGGTGATGGTCTTAATGTTGCCGACAAAGAGCCTGAGGCTCAGAGAGGTCAGATGACGTGCCTAAGGCCACACAGCCTGTCGCGGGCAGACTCCGTCCTCGGTCGGATTCCGGGCCCCAAGTGCGCATCCCGTAGCCCTGCAGGTGTGTGTGGTCTCCGGGAGGGACCGGGCAGGCTCTTCCGCCCCAGGGAGCCCGCCGGGATACGCCTGTGGGCTCAGCCCCAATATGAGCGCCTGCCCCCGGGGTGGCGTCAGGCCTGGCTCACCCTTGCCTCCGAAGTACCGAGTGCACTGTAGACGTGTGGTCGCCGCTCTGGCTGGCTCAGAGTTTGGTCCGGAGGCCCTCTAGGAGGATGAGGGCAAGTTCTCCTCTGACTGTTGACACAGAAAGAGCCAAGACAATCACAGACCTGCTGGTGCGTATTTTCCCTCCCACCATGCTGACGGTTTCTCCATGTGATTAAAAATGGTCACGAAGTTAGCATCGGGCAGTACAGCATGAGGGGGAGCAGCGCTGCCGCAGACTGTAGCGGCCAGAGGCAAGAGGGCGTCAGGCTCCCCAGGGCACCCGCTCTTCCAGGGGCAAGGAGGGACAGAGGCGACCCCAGCAGGACGTCATCTCAGCCTTGGCAAGGCCAAGCCTCCTGATGATCTGCTTCCTTCCCAGAAACAGTATGACTGTCCTTTGAAAGATGCCGTGGACGTCCTCAGCAATCCCTCTCCTGGGCGCCCGGTGCGGCTGGCAGGCAAATCAACTGGTCCAGCGGCTCCGCCTTTGGAGACACAGAGCTGAGCTGACATCTTCCAGGGAAGCCCCAGAGCTTTGAGCCTGGGCACCTGGGTCTGTTCAACACAGAGCAACAGGCAGGCTCTGGGAGGGCTGTCAGCTGAGCAGTGAAAAGGGACAAGCAGCTATGTCGAAAATGACACACCAGCTTCTGCTGGTCTTGCAAAGCAGATCTGCAGTGATGTGACCGCGGCTGACAGCGAGCAGCACAAGTGGCTGGTTTCCGCACTGGACTGAAACCCACCCAGCTCCCCGCGTTCGCAGTGATGACTTCCAGTGCTAATTCTCAGCGAGGCAGGCATGAAATATATTCACGGGCGCTACTCAGTGAGGGCCCTTTGGAGTTATTTGAGGTACCTGTGATGAAAACATCTGTGCCACTTGCTTTTGTGTGGTTTTGTTCCCTTGGCTTCAATTATGCAGTCAAAGAATCTTTGGGAGGGAGAGAAAGAGAGAGACTTTGCTGATGTAGTTCTTTTCCTTTTTGATAAAAGAGGGTGCCTGGTCAGATGTCTGAATAGGGGGAGGGAGAGGCAAACTTTCATCTTCTACATTGACTAGGGACGCACTCTGCTTGATGCAAATGAGGTTGTTCTAAACACATCTCCGGTGTCCTGCCGGGCTGCCTGGGGTCCCTTAACCATTCTCTCCGCATGACAAAGAAAGGTGAGTTTCCCGGGATCCCATCTGTGGGTGTAATTGATAGGAGGCCTGTGGCAGAAAGGGCAGCAGGAGGCTACGTGTGCATGGATGTGTGCGCGCGTGTCTGTATGTGCCCGCACACACATGTGTGTAAGGGTGCGGGTGCACGTGCGTGCAAATGTGTACGCACGCGGTAGCACGTGTGTGTGCAGGTGTGTGTGTACATGTGTGCGCCTCTTTCAGCACGTGGGGTTATGTGTGCGTGTGCACGTGTGTGTGCACACACGTGTGCACAGATGCAGGTGCATGTTTGCATGTGCGTATGTGTGGGTGCAGGTGCGTGTGCGTGTGTGCTTGTGGGATTTCCCGTCTAACCCTCATCCATATTTCTAGTTGCACAGACCTGAGGCGTCTCCTGTCTCCCATCACTGTGGATTTCTCTGTTCTCTGCTGCGGAAGTTGTGCCAGGAAGAGCAGGCTGGGAGAGACTCGGAGAGGGGTCAAGGGTCGCAGCCCGACAGGTGTGGGACGCAGGTGCTCTGTACTTATGGGAACTGCGGCTAGAAAAAGCTCTTGGTTGCTCTTGCTCCCAGAGATGATGGTGGGTGTGTCACCCTCCAGGACCCGGGTGTGGCCAAGGCACAAGTCCCGTGTGCCTCCGTCTTCTCTGCGGGGGTTGGGGGTGTCGAGTGCACCACTGGCTCTGCCCTTATGCAGACAGGCCCCTGCATACCCTGGGCTCTCCAATCTAACAACTGACAGTTTGTAAGAAACATCCATCGGTTCCATGAACGGACTCAGGATGCCTCGTGATTGTGGGAAGCACAGAGAAGGTCTGCTCTCTCCTGTTCCCACAGTGCGAAAGTGGCAGGCGGGACCTGGAGAGGACACCAGGCCTCACACTGGGATTTCTGGAGCCCCTGGGTCCCTGCACAGCCCCTGAGGGGTTGACACATGGTTGCTGTGCTGCTTGCTGCTGGAGGAGAGGTTAGGTGTTTTACCCGAACCTGCGTGGAGCAGCACAGCCCGGGTCCAGGCGTGCCCCTCAGACCGAGGGTGCCCCGTCACACACGCTTTCTTTCTTCTCTCTGCACGCTGGTGTCCTTCCCCGCGTCACTGGCTAGCTTCCAGCTGCCCCGGCCGACCCCCAGACCTACCCTGCCCCATCCACTCTGGTCTGCACCTGGCTCCCTGCTCCCCTTGCCTTCTGGATGGGACCTGGGCACCAGCAGGCTGCACCAGGAAGGCTCGCAGCAGGAGGGGAGGGGGTGCCCCTCCCACGGGGTTTTCCCCTCACCCAGAGGTTCTGATAACCCCTGCGAGCACTGCCCTGCGGCTGCCCTTCCACCCACTCACCTTACAGGTCTGGAGGTCTCTGTCCTGCGTGCATATGAGGGCGGGGCTGGCTCTTCGGGGGGCTCGTGAGAGACCCTTCTGTGGCCTCCAGCAGCTTCGGGAGGCTGCCTGCGTCCCGTGACTTGTGGCCCCTCCCTCTGTCTTCCAGCCGGCAGCGTCTCCCATGTCTCTCCCTGACTCGCCGCCTGCCACCTCTGCTGCTTCCTCTCACCTCCTCCGTCTCCCACCCGCTGCCTGCATCCTACTCTGACCTTGTGGTTAGGCAGGGCCACAGGTAATCCTGGACCTTCTCTCTTCTAAATGTCCTTGACTCAGTCACATCTGCAAAGCCCCTGTTGTCACATGAGGTACCAAATTCACAAGTTCCGAGGACTCAGATATGGACTTTGGGGTCGTTGGCTCTATCTGCCACCCTCCCCCTTCCCTCTGCTCTGCTGATGGGGCAGCACCCCTCCCCCATCCGCCCCCGGGCACTTGACTCGCCCACTCCGTCCACACATTTGGAATCGCTCCTTCCACTAAGTGCCTCTCCCATCACCCGTGTGTGCTGGGACACAGCACACAGGACGGCTCCTCCCGCTTCCCAAGCAAGGCTTCTCCCGATGGCATCCTCTTATCTGGGTTCAGACAGAGAGCCCAGACATGCCTCCTCCTGTCTTTTCCTGCTCAGAATCCTCTGCAGGGATTCCCTGGACGTCTGCCCGCCTTTGTCCCAAGCAGACTCTGGAGGAGCTCAGAGAGTCCAGCAGAGAGACCCCCACCCGTGTGCACGGAGCGTGGAGGCGCTCTGGGTCCCCCTGCCCACCCGCGGTGCTCACCTCACAGTTGCCCCCCACTGGCCCCGCAAGACCGTGACGGGGCCGCCAGCGCCCAGTACGTGGTCATCCATCGGGCTCGGTCTCCTCCCTGGGCGCGTGTGGGTCTGGAAGCCGGTGCCAGGTCGTGCTGTCAGTGTGTGCGGAGGGCCACGTGGGGCTGACGCTTACATGGGTGCCTCTCCCTCCTTCCTCCTTCCACTCCCAGAGCATTTGGCTCCAATGGCTTATTTAGCCGCCATGGTGTCTTCCCGGGGACACTGGACCTGGTTGCCTCCCTCAGGCAGGAACCACGTGAGGGCCGGGGCTGTGCCCCCCACGCCCCCCGAGAAACCGGCTCGGAGCAGGGCGGAGCGGCCTGCCGTTTCTCTCGGCCCCTGTTCCTGCGCCTCGGCCCTTCCTCCTGCTCCGCGAGGTCCTGTGCTGTGTCTGCTCGCGAGGGCGGGGGTCTGCGGCTGAGAAGTCACTATGCACGGGCAGGGCCGGGGACTGCCCTCGAGAAGACCCGCGTTCCGAGCGGAGGGAATTCAGGCCAAAGAGCATGAGGTTGGGGCGGGAAGGGTGGTCAGCTTCCCTGTCTCCAGGCCTCGGGCTGCTCCAGCGGCGCCCGAGACCCTCCTGGGTGGTCTCCACGTGCTTCTTGCTCCTGGCACGTGAGTCACCGACTCTCCCAGGGGGCCGAGAGGCCAGCATGCCCAACGCCTGTGTCCCGCTGGGCCCGTGGAGACACCAAGGCTCAGACAGGTCCTCATCCGCCGGCACCCAGCCTCAGCAGCCCGTCCGACCTCTCGGCCTCCGGCGTTTCGCTTCCATGTGGGGCATCTCGGGTCGGTTTTGTTCCCTGGCTTGGGCTACGCACACAGAGGAGGCAGGACCCCGGGGACGGAGGGAGGAACGGGCGGGTCTCAAGGCAGCTCTGGCCCTGCCTGCCGGACGCTCACACACATGTGCGTGCGCGTGTGCGTGTGTGTGCGCGTGTGAGGGATGGCGCGCTTCTCAGACAGCAGCGGGTGTGGGGATCTTCCCCACCTAATTAGTTCTGGACGGCCGCTGGGTCTTCCTGCCTCCTGTCTTAACGGCCTCCATCAAAGCGTCTCAGAATCGATGGCGGCTCTGATAACCTCTGGAAGGAGCCAGTGGGAGCCACGTCAGCTGCGAGCATGGACGGCGTCAGACGTGCTGGGCTGAGGCCCTGCCAGGAAGGCCGACTGCCCGCTGTCCCCACGGCACGCGGCCGGCTCTGTTCTGACGCCCGGGCCCCGGGGATGCCAACGGTGAAAGAGCAGATGCCGTGGTCGCCTGGAGCCGCCCTCCCTCCACCTCGTGGTGTCACTCAGTTTCCTCAGCCGCCCTGGGAGGTGACGTCACCGCTCTCTGTCCTAAGGGCAGGGCGTGGGTGACTCCTGTCTGCCGCAGAGCTGGCTGTGACCCGGCTCTGACCCCTGGCTCAGGGTCTTCTTCCCAGATGGTGTTGGTGGGGAAGGTTCCAGAGTCTGGGATGTGGGGTCGACGTCAGCACGTGCGATGTACCCGAGGGACTGGGGGCTTGGAGTGGGGAGCCCAGCTGGGGGCACCGAGCATGGTGTTCGCTGGGCTGTGAGCGCCCATGCCGCTAGCCCGCCGCGCCTGGTGCCCGCCCTCTGCTGGGCTCCTTCCCCGGGAGGAAGGGGTAGCTCTTTACCGTTTCCTCCAGGACAGCTTTGCTGCTGGGACAGCTGCGGGTTTAGGGGGACTGCCCCCCCCCCCTTGGACATGTGGCGGGGAGCGTGAGTCCGCTGGCGAGGCAGAGACCGCTCTGACCGGTCTCTGCTGGGTCCTGCTGAAAGTCCCGGGAGGGTGCTGCCTGTGTGTCAGGGAAGAAGGGACCCCATGAGGCTCGTGTCAGCCTGGCTACTCTCAGGAAGGGTAGAGGGACACGGAAGGGAGTGCACAAGGGCTTCTATCCTTCCAGGGATCTGGCAAGATGTGGGGCCAGCGTGTCCAGGCTCAGAGATGGGGGAGGGGGCTGGAGGAGACCGGTCCCTGCCTTCATGGAGCTCCCAGCCAGGGGAGCCTGCCCAGCAGAATCTGTCTCTGCGGCTGTTGGGGAACATGCCGGAGGAGCAGCGCGACCGTGGGGAGGGACTTGCATTTCCGCAGCTTCCCGGTGGGAGGTGCTCAGACATCTCCAGCAGGGAAGTCAGGATCCAGCCTGAGTCCAGTGTGCTCCAGAGTTCACAGCCACCCCCTGGCTCAAGGCCTCTTTGCCAAGGAACCGACTGGCCCTGGGAGGGAGGAGAAGGCTTCCAGGCAGAGGGAAGGAGACTTACCTGGGCTGACATGTTCTTGTCCCCTTATTTTCTCAGTAAATGCAACTCCAGAATAAGTTAAACAGTGGGGAGGGGGATGTGTTCTAACCCTGGAGTGGCTTTCGTGGCCTCCATCAGTCCTAAGCACCTGTTATGTCCCTCTCAAAAGATGCACCAAGTGCCCTTGCTGTGCCACCAGCGTTACTCCGTGAGAAGGGAACTGTGCGTCTTGCCTTGGAGCAGTGTGATTTGGGGGTGAGCCGCTGCCCTCTGGGTCCTGGTAGAACGGGAGAGAGCAACATCGCAGCCCCTGTGCATCTCCCAAGTTGTGAGGTGTGGTCCCAGTGGTGTGGGGACTGCGGGCGGCCACCCCCGCTCCAGGCACACTCTGTCCCACAGGTAGCATCAGCAGGGTCCCCCCCGTCCCCCGGGCCTGGCGCGGCTGGCCCTGGCTGTCCCGGGAGAGCGTGCTGGTGTGTCCCCCAGTCGCTGCACCTTGGTCTGCCCTATTTCCAGGCTTGGAGACAGCAGGCGCCTCTAAAGGCAGCTGCAGGATCTCTCTGTCTCCAGCTCCTCCCTGGGCCCCTCTGTCCTAGCATTTGGGCATTTAATAATGCAGACAAGAGGCTCTTGTCCTATTAATTATTAATCGCTCTTTTTGCATTTCTAAGGGCAGCAGGAGATGAGCTCTAGGGCGGAAGCAAGTGGAGCTCAGGGGGAGCAGCAGAAGCAGCCACCCTCCTCCCAGGCCCCTCCGCGGGGAGGCCTCTCAGCTCTTTCTGGTCTTGTCCTTGGAGGTGCCACGTGCTGACTCTGTCTGTCTGTGCCCAGGAGCCCCAGATCGCCAAGGCACTGGGGTTGTCCGGCAGAAAAAGCAGGTGGGCTCTCCTTTGCCTGGGAGTGGCCCCTCACGTCCCGCCAGCCGCGGGGGTCGGGGTTTGCTGCTCTCATGGAGAACCTCCCTCCCGCCGGCCATCTCCTGGTCCTGCACCCACAGCCCCTGGAGCTCACCGCAGGGCCCAGCGGAGGCCGTGGTGGCCGTGGGCGGTCCCCCTGCTGACGGTCAGCGTCCGCCCCAGCCCTCAGGAATTCTGCTGTTTCCTTTCTAACTTGGCCCTCAGCCTTGGGAAGTAGAATTGAGAAACTGATGAAGGGAGAAAACAGGAAGAGAAAAGAGAAACAAGCTGGCTTCCGGGTAGACTTTGTGTCCCTCCAAGCCTGGGGTGGGGAGTCCTGGCAGGTCTTGTGGGAGGCTCCCCAGGGGCGGGAAGGGGGTGGGGCTCAGGGCGGGGCCGCCAGCGGGGGAGGGGGAAGCGCATTCCAGACGCCTGCTCCTTCTGGCTGGTGGAGAAGGTAAGAGGAGTGGGCAAGTCTGGGGCCAGAAGGAGGACGGCACTGTCAGCCCGGCACTGCCTCCCCAGAGGCCACGCCGGGCAGCGACCCGGAGTCCCCGTGTGAAAGGCAGTTCTCAGCAGACTGGGGTCCAGGTTCCCTGAGCCCTGCTCCTGGGTGGCCGCTGCACCCTTGAGGAGGCTGTAGCGGTGGCGGTGGAGGGGAAAGCACCCACTCCCAGGGCCCGGGGGCCCCCAAGAGAGCAGAGCCAGCCGGACATCCTCTTGGAGGTCCCCACAGTCCCATGGTGAACATCGAGCCTCCAGTGAGGCAGCCCAGAGCCCACAGAGCCTGGGCAAGCCCACGTTCCTGTCCCCTGTCGCCCGCAGGGCCTGTGAGTGCCCGCACTCTGGGCCTTCTCCTGTATCCTAAGTGTGCCCGGCCCAGGCGCTGTATCCACTTGGGATGCGCCGGCCCCAGCTGCCCCTGCAGGGGTCTGAGCCCCTCCTTGCTTATATGCAGTTCCTTGGTGCCAGGGGTCCCCTGGGCCGCAGCCCCCTCCAGCCCCTCCCTGTGCCTCCCTGAGGTCTCACAGCGGCCTGTACCTCTCGGGGCCCTGCCGCAGCAGGAGCACGGGAGCTGCTTCTGAACGCCACGGCATGCTCGGCCCCTCGGGGTCTCGGCGGGAACACAGAAACTTCTGCACTGCACATTCTCTGCATCGTTCCCATGAAGGGACGGTAGCTGGGGTTTCGCCTTCGGCATCCCACAGAGGGGCTCCTGGTCTCTGCTGTGGGACGAGGACCCCCAGGTCCAGGAGCGGCAGCAGGACCTATGGAAGGAACGCGGTGGACGCCAGATCTCGGCTGCTTTGCTCATTGTGCTCTTTCTCCTATTCTGTGGCTCCGACGGCTTCGTCAAAGACTCTGAAGCAGCCCCCTGTCGGCCCAGGGCCCCGTTCTCTCTGGGCTCGGGGGAGGGCACGGGGCCCGATAACACTGCCCCCCAGGACCTGGCCACCAGCCTTCCTGCTTTTCCTCTTTCAGACAGAGGCAGAGCTCATTTCCCTGCTCTGGTGTTTTCTCACTGTGTCTGATTTTCTTTGTCCTTATGCACCAGTGACCTTGGAAGGTGGCCCAGGGACACGCGTGTGCAGAGCCCCCCCGCATAACCAAATGGCCTGGTTGTCTCCCTTCAGGGTGCATTCCCACAAGGCCATGCTCAGGTCAAGGCCACTTGTGCTGACAATCAGCCCACCTGGAAGGCGCCCTGTGGACCCACGCGTGCACGCGAGGGCTGGTTTTGCTTTAAGAAAGACGGTTTTCTTTCCTGTGACCAGAGCAGGAACTCCTCTGCAGGCAGAGCACGAGGGCAGAGAGTTTTCGTCAGCGCCCTTTGCTCCTGGGTATCGGAGGCACTGAGTCAGGCCACGAGGCAGCGGCCCGCCCGGGAGGTCACTGTCGAGATGCCTGGACTGGGGATGTGGAGCCAGAAGCATCCCCCGCCTCCTTCCACCTGCAACCCCCTGAGCGCGGGTGTTGCCGGCAGAAAGCGTGTCCAGACCTGCTGTGCGGATGGCGGGAAGGCAGATCTGAGAGGCCATGACGGTGCGCGAAGCCCAGAGATGGGCAGAAGCCGTCGCAGAGGACGTCCCGCGGCTGCCGAGTCTCCCGGTGCGGCAGGAGAACACCACGGGGAGGGAGCCTGGAGTAACAAGGAACCCCCTGGGCCGCCCAGGCTGATGGAAGCCGAAGATGGAAGATGGAAGCTCGCCTTCTGCGAGCGGAGAGACGAGGCGGAAGGTGGGTGAAGGCCGGGCCGGGTGGGGAGCTGGGCCCCGTGTCTGCAGCGGGAGAGCTGCCTGTGCTTCGGGGTGTCAGGGGGCCAGGTGTTGAGAAAGACCCACAGGAGAGCGGCCTGGGAGGCAGGAGGCTCCGGTGAGCGGCAGCTGCCCAGGGCTCTCCCAGCAGGCCGGGCGCCTGCCTTGCGGGTCCCCGCTGCCATGGAGAGCAGCTCTGCCCAGACTGGGGTGGGATCTCCCGGAACACCTCCCTTCCGTGTTCGGATCCCGTGGCTGTCTTCCTCCCCACGTCTTCTTTGTGTCTCTCACATAACCCATCCCTCTGGGACAGATGTGTGGGAGGCAAGTGAATGAGTCCCGCTTTCACACCGGAGGCCGAGCTGGAGGAAGCACCAAAGACGCCCGCCTGGGCCAGACGGTCTCTGCAGCCCGCCTGGTGGAGTGAGTGGGGGCGGGATCGAGCCACACAAGTCTGGACCTTGGAGCCTCCGCCCCGTGTGCGCAGCCCAGACCCGTATTGGTCCCTTTCTCCACCCGCAGCCACGGTCCACGGGATCCAGCCGGAGGAAGCAAGGTCTGCAGGCCTCGTGCTCTCGTATCCACCCACACCCTGCCTGGGGGGAGGTCCCCGGTTTGTAGGAAATGAAACGTGGCCCCGCAGGTTAACGTAACTCTCCCCAGTGGACAGACCGATGTCTGGGAAGGAGGGTTTGAGCACACAGGCCTTCAAGCTCCAATCATTTTCTCGACGACCTTTCTGACATCAGGCAGCAGGTGCTTGGAGCCCTGAGGAGGGATCACACGCAGGACATTGAGA
The DNA here is from genome assembly GCF_002288905.1 of Enhydra lutris kenyoni. Lineage (NCBI taxonomy): Eukaryota > Metazoa > Chordata > Mammalia > Carnivora > Mustelidae > Enhydra > Enhydra lutris. The sequence continues at coordinate 21,666,974 of NW_019154119.1, forward strand.
GCCGCACTGGGGTCTCCACTCCACGTGTCCGTGTGGCTTCTGTCCGCCGGGAAAGGGGCTGCAGCACCAGCCTGGGAGGCACTGGACTGCCCCCGTCCATCAAGGGTGTAATTGCGTGGATGTGTATCGGAAGGCGCCTCTGGTGGCAGGCGTTTCCGGGGGCCCCTCAGCACCTGGCCCCCTTCCTCCATCTTCCCACCGGAGATCAGACACAGAAAAGGGCTCCAAGACCAGGGAGCACATGGTCCTTGGCTGCTGTCATGGCAACGCATTCCACAAACATTCGTGGAGCTCCTGGTCCACGGCAGCCTCTGAGACAGCGGTGTGAGAGGACAGCCCTGTCCCACCCCGGTGCGCCAGGGAAGGGCATGGAGATGGCCGCCCTTGAGCCACGTTGGGAAGAGTGGGGTGGACTGGGCCGCACAAAGAGGGAGGGGTCCCTGTCTCCCTGAGGGATGCAGGGGATGGGAATCAGGGGCACAGTGAAAGCGCTCAGAAGGGGCCTCGGCACAGACCTTCGAAGGTGCTCCAACACCAAGTGTACACAGTGTAGCCCGATACAGTGTAGCGATACAGAGGCTACAGTGTAGCCTCGAAGTCAAGAGAGCCGCAGCCCCAGGAGGGCCGATCCTGCATGGCGTCTGTCCCTGAGGTCCCTGCTGCTGACCCCCAGCACCACTTTGGAATTGCGAGAGGCCACTCAGAGCAGGTGGCCCCCAGGCTGGGCACCCACGGGCCGGCTGTCCCTTCCCACTCAAGTGCGAGAGGGAGACGCTCTGCTGGGCTGGGGGTCGGCAGCTCCGGGTCAGGTTTGGACGAGGTCTGTCTGACCCTCACGCTGAGGGACGCACGGGCTCCTTCCTTTCTGGTGGCTGGACGGGGCAGCCTTCTTTCCTGACCTCTCAGATAGACGCAGGACCTCATTCCTAACCCACGGCAGCGTCTGGGCAGCCCTGACTGTGAGGAGATGGTCGGGTGCCAGAGACGGCATGGGCAGCACATGGCACCCAGGCTGTGACAGCCGTGGGCCACCGGAGGGTCTGCCGGGAGCTGCCAAGGTCTTGGGGCTTTGGGGCCGAGGGCAGAGGCCCTTGGGGAAGTTCTCCCATGATACACCCAGGAGGCCCCAGACATCCCCTCCCCCGCAGGCTGGCCCCACGGGGGCAGCCGCCCTTGCGCACTGGGTTGGGGCTGTGTTCTGCTTCCTGTCCCCTATCACCCTGTCCTCGATGCAGGCTTTCTGCCTTTCTCCTTGGGGGTGCACTGAGAAGACACCATACCCTAGGAGTGAGAAGAACGGCCGAGGTCCCCTGTGTGCTTTGGCGGCAGCCGGGACTTGGTGCCAAGTGCTCCTTCTCCTCTGGGTCTCAGGGTGGCCCCTCTCCGTCAGAACAGGTGTCACATGGGGTCTCGGCACAACTGACCCCAGGCCCCCTGGCGAGCGGCATGAGCCACATCTGAGAACCTGGCCGCTTTCCCCGCCAGCCTCCAGCCAGGCCCTGGACGCCTCGGGGTGCCGCCTCTCTGCCAGGCTCCCCCTTCTCCGCCGTGTTGCCCCTCCCCACACAGTGTGTTCTTGGGAATGCTCTCGGGCTCTGAGCCCCAGTCCTGGAGCATCGCATGGCACCTTGACAACACGGCAGCTCACGAAGACTTGTTCTGACCTTCAGGATGGCTCGGGGGGGGGGGGGGGACAATTATGGCAGAGTGGCCGGAAAAGCTGTGGGTTGTACTCCTGGAAGAGGGATCGAAGCAGGGAGACTTTCCAGTCCAGCGGCTAATGCAGAACACTCGCAGCAGCCCTGAAACGTGCGTGGGGCTCTCCGCGCTGACCTGCAGGGAAAACAAGTCCAATCTCGTACACACACTTTGGGAAGGATGAGATTAGGACGGGCCAGGCTGCGTCCTAGTTTCCTGGGGCCACAAGTGGGCAGTTTACAGAGCAGGAGTGTGTCCCAAAGAGGGCCAATGGGCTAGGGGCCGGGCCTGGGGTGTGGACGGGCCTCCCCCATTGGCATGTAGACCCTGCTTGTCCCCACGAGTCCGTGCAGTCCCTCTATGCTGGTCTGTGTCCTGTCCCTCTTCTTACAAGGGGACCGATAGTATAGGATCAGGGCCACCCCATGGAACCTTCATCTCCTGTCTCCAAATACAGTCGCAGGCATAGGTGCCGGGGTCCACGACTTGAACATGACATCTTGGGGGACAGCTCTGCCATACCAGCCTGTGGCTGCTCCCCACCCCTGGCAGGGCACGCCCCTCCCCTCCAAGAGCTGCAGGTGTCTCCCTGCACACAGAGCTCTGCCTGCAGAGCCTGTGTGCTCTGTGCCACAGGGAGGAGCTGGAATGGGCCTTGCAAAGAGTGTGGGGCCTCGGACCAAGACTGGTGCAGGTGGGAAAGGGGAGGGTGCCTGCACAGACCCTCGCGGGCAGGGGGAGGGGTGGAGGAACCAGGCACAGTCCGAGCACCCTACGTGTCTCTCCTCCGTGGAAGCTGCCCAGTCCTGTTGGCCTTGTGGCTCGCAGGGCCCATGGAGGAAGGAGCTGCAGGTGCGGAGAGGCCCGGTGGCCTCGAGATCCGGGCTCCACAGGGCTGGGCAGTTGGGTTACGAGGACCAGGCTGGGCAGGGACAGGGTCACGAAGGCTGAGGAGGGCCAGAACCTGGAGACGGACCAAAGAAAGTGCTGGAAGCGAGCCTCCACAGACACAGGCACGGCACAGAGGGAAGAGCCTCCCGTGGACCGTGTGGATGAGAAGCTCAGCTGGTGCCGCAGGCCCCTGGGGACGCCCGGCTCCCTGTCCCCTCCCGTGAGGGTGGCCGGCCGGCCAAGCCCCAGCAGGCACCTCAGCATCAAGCCCCAGCCCCTGCCGCCGCAGGTGGCTTTGCCCTGACAGAAGCCGTCGTAGGGGTGGTCAGCGTCCCAGGCAAACAGTGTGGGTGTGCTCACGGGCACCGGCCCAAAGTGACCCTATCGGTATATCTGAAGTCTTTGTGTAAGTGGCAGGAGGAGAAGCTGAGTGTAATCCAGACGTGTCCGAACTACCCACTGCCCGGGGGGAAGCACGGCTCTGGGAGAAGGTGGGGAATGAGGAGCAAAGCACGCAGAGGAAGGGCTGAAGTCGGGACAAACCGCCTGTTCCCGTGGTCAAGGTCCTCAGCTGCGCGCCCGGCGGTGGTGCTCAGTGGCCCTTGGTTTCCGCCGGCCCACAGGGCCTACAGCACTGGCCGGCCTGACACTGTCTGGGGGGGAAAAGGGAAGACGCCCCCGCAGTGGGGCGGGGGTGTGGGAGGCAGCGATGGATTTGCCTGAGGACCACGTGCCTTGAGGGAGATGTGGCCCTGGGTGCTCCTGAGTTTGGTTGGTCAAGGGAGTGGGGCACCCTGCGTCTGAATGCAGGGACGTGAGGGGTGTGCAATGGCCTGACTGTCAGGGGCTGTGGAGGAGCAGGACGAGTCCCGGAACCGCCCCCAACGCCTCCCGACGGGGAGGCCGGCCACCCTGCTTCTAGGAGTGGTGACAAAGGGGCTCCACGGCCGGGCCTGCAAACACTCTCTCCCTGGCGCGGATGCATCGGCCTGGCCTGCATCTGCACCCCTGGGGGAGGCTCTGAACCTGCCCGAGGACAAACATCAGTGTGCAGGACCCCAGCAGCCTGGAGATGTCCCCCCAAGGAGCCTGATGGGCAGTGAGAAAGCCCCCTGCACCTGAAGACTGGGGTCCCCCGACACAGACGTGGTCAGCAGGGCTCTGCACCAAGTCTTCCGTCCTGGGGTGGTCGCCACGGGCAGGGCTGGCCAGTCCTCTGCCCCCAGTCCCACCTGGGCCCCAGCCTACCTGGCTGGTGTCACCTGGGAAGTCCATTGACATCCGTTTTGTGTCACGTGTGTGCGGAGGGTAATTCCTTCCTCCCTGAACTGTGGAGATGGATAGCACGGGGCTCTAGCGAGGCCTCCGCCCCTCGTAGGGAGGGACCAGCCCCGGACAGCGCCGCCACCTGCCCCTAGGCTCCGTCTACCAGCGGGCGTGTTAATTTAGAATTCTTTTTTTTTTTAATTTTTTATTTTAATTTTTTTAAAGATTTCATTTATTTATTTGACAGATCACAAGTAGGCAGAGAGGCAGGCAGAGAGAGAGAGGGAAGCAGGCTCTCCACGGAACAGAGAGCCCGATGCAGGGCTCGATCCCAGGACCCTGGGATCATGACCTGAGCCGAAGGCAGAGGCTTAACCCACTGAGCCACCCAGGCGCCCCGAGCATGTTAATTTAAGTATCACTGCCCAGGATACACAGAGGGAGACCTGCGCCATCCTCGGGAGGGGCACTTAACTAGGCCTGTTTGTGGATCCAGGGCCCTTGCCCACCCAAGCCACAAGCCACCACCGTCTCCTGGCTTCCAGGAGGGATGATGGACAGAATATGATGATTTGGTGGACAGCAGCATGGGGTCACATGCACTGGCAGGACACGTCCATGGGAGGAGGCAGGGCATCATGACTGAGCCGGTGGTGAGGGGTGGCGAAGGTCAACGACCAAGGTGGGAGGCGCACAGTGGTGTGGTGGTGGGTCATGGGAAAGGGGAGCTGAGCACCGCCGCTTGGCGGGAAGGCCTGGCTGGGAAGCCGTGGTGCTTCCTGGGACAGCGGGACCAGAGAAGCAAAGCTGTGACGTGCTCCCAGGGTCAACTCTGTCCTGGTGGAGGAGTAGCCCCAGTGACCTCGTGCCCCACGGTCTCTGGTTTACGGTGCGGCCCAGGCTTCAGAGAGCGAGGGGAAGGGGCTGGCAGTGATCGGGGAATGCACTGGAAGCAGCCTCAGACCCTCCGTTCTCCCTGCACTGTTCTGAGTGGGACCCCTTGTTCGGGCGGCCCCAGAGCCAGGCTGCCATCCCCATGGACCGCGAGCGGTGGGCCAGCCTGGAGGACCACCAGCTGCAGGTGCAGAAGTCTTTGTCTAACGGGGACACTGCTTTCTTTTCGCCCTCAGAGAGGAGCCCCTGGAATTAGCAGGAGTGCCACCTCAAGGCACTGTCGCCACACACATGGCATCCTATGGAGACAGACCGTGTGTGCCACACGTTCACGAGAAGCCAGCTACAAACAGTGCATCCTGGGGACAGCCCTGCCCTGCTGTCCCCACGTCCACAGAGGCGCTGAGAGGGAAGAAGTGGGATGACCTTCACACCGCAGCGGGGAAGGATGCCGGGATTGCCCCCGACTGGAGCGGGCACCCCGGCAGGAGCGTAAGCCCTCTGTCCTAGGGCTGGGGTGTCTGTGCCCCAGGGTGCCCAGGAGGGGGCTTCCTAGAGGGAGGGGTGGAGGGTGCAGGCCACCAGGTAAGGCTCTTCTCCGCCGTCCCAGGTACCTGCCTGAGGTGGCTGACCGTGTGTGTCAGCCTGGTGAGGCAACGGGGGCCCAGATATCCGGCCAAGCCTCACTTTGGGCATGTCTGTGAGGGTGTTTCTGGAGGAGATTAATATCGGAAGTACAGAGGGAGAGCATGGAGGGCCCTCCCCAGGTGTGTGGGCCTCCCATGATCTGTAGAGCACTGGAAGAGAACGGAGCATGGATCCAACACTGGGTGAGAAAGCGTGCTACTCTGCCTGCCTGTGTTCGAGCTGGGACACGGTCTCCGGTTCAGACGAATGCAGATCAGAAGCACACGATTGCCTTTCCTGGGTCTCCAGCTTCCTCACAGGAGGTCTGGAACTCCTTATCTTCCAGGACCTTGTAAGTCAATTCCTGATAAGTCAGTTCCTGATAAGAAATCTCTTTCTCTACACACACACACACACACACACACACACACAGACACACGTACACACACGCACACACACATGCACACACACACGTACACACCTCCTATTGGGTCTGTTTCTCTGGAGAACCTTCAGACACTGTTGCTGTCCAGCAAATCACCACCCTGTTAGTGGCTTCAAACAACACACATTAGTCTCATGGTGCCCGTAGATCTTAGCTGTGTGTCCTGCTCAGGGTCTCCCAGAGCTGCAGAAGATCTGGTCAGGTTGCATTTCCTTCTGACGCTCCACTCTGGAAGAGGTCTACTTCCAAGATCTGACTATAGGTAGAATTCCTTTCCTTGTCTTTACAGGACACTAGGCCAGCTTTTTGCTCCTAGAGGTCATCTGTAACTCCTTCAGTTTATCTACAGCTTCCAGAGGTTACCTACAGCTCCTAGAAGTTTTCTGCAGCTCCTGGAGATCCTGGAGGTCATCCACAGCTCCTAGAGGTCATGCACAGCTCTTGGAGGTCATGTATAGTAGCTTCTAGAGGTTGTGTAGCTTATAAGGCTCCTGGAGGATCCATGGCTCCTGAAGGTCATTGTAGTTCCTAGAGGTCATCCACAGCTCCGAAGGGTTGTCCTCAGCTCCTGAGGTCATCTGTGGTTCTTAGAGTTCATCATAGGTCACAGAGGTCTCCTTCTTGGATCATCCATAGCTCTTAGAGGTGATTTTGACTTCTGGTAAGAAGTCAGCCACAATTCTTGAAGGTCATTTGCAGTTTCTAGAGGTCATCTGCAGCTAGTAAAAGTTTTTCACAGCTACTAGGGGTCACCCATAGCTCCTGGAGGTCATCATAACTCCTAGAATGAACTGTGGCTTTTAGAGGCCATCCACAGCGCCTGGGGTCGTCCGCAGCTCTTTGCCCTGTGGGCTTTCCCCATACTTTACCTGGCCAACATGGTCACCCCCAGAACCTCTGCCAGCAAGAAGGAGTCTCACACAGGTGCTGTCATCACAGAAGCCGCACCCCTCGGCATGGCAAGGTCCGTTGGTTAGAGAAGGTGAAGGTCCCTCCACACCCAGAGGAGAGGTCTCACAGGGCGTGTCTGTCCACCGATCACACAGCACGTCAGTCCCCAGAACGTACAATTCTGGGTCGCCTGAATCACATGATTATATTTTAAGTTGCAATCATATATTTTAAGACTTCCAGTTTCTCTCGAGTTTGCCCCTAAAACACATAACCCTCTTAATGTAAATGGTTTGTCCGTGTTCGTCCTCCTGGCTGAATGTACTGACATCGGTCCCATGTGCCTTTTCATTCCCTCGGTTCAGGAACTCGCCCCGAGCTCCCCCTGCGGGCTCTGCCCTCCGTAAGCTTTTGCCTTCCGGGGACAGAGTGTCTGTGTGCGGCCGCTCAGCTGGGAATCCGAGTTCTGGGTCAGGAGCGGGAGGCGGGGTGCGTCCTGTGGGGACCGGGCCGGGCCTGGAGCGGTCAGAGGGGCCAGATCTGTTCAATTGTGGCTCATTTAGACTCGACCCCAAATGACTTCCTCAGAAAAACGGATGGAAATGGGCGTGTGGGTTTGTAAGGACAGTTGGTCGTTGTCCTCTCTGCTCTGGGTGGGCCACTGCTCTGACCAGCCTTCCTCCGCCTTCCTGCCCTCTCTCAGGTGCCACTCTGTCCCCTCGCGTCCCATCGCCCTTCGCACGGGCCCCTTCTCAACATCCTCATGCTCCCACAAGAGCAGCACCACAGCAAGGGGACTGCCCTTGGCTCCCTTGCTCCAAGGGCACTCGTGTCTCCTCCTCCCAGCCTTGTTTCAGGAAGGGACCCTGTGATCTGCCCCCACTCCCTCCCCTCCCAGCCGGGCCTGGCTCTGCAGCCTCCCTCCCGCAGCCAGGCGCCCTACCCCCCAGCTGAGCTCGCTGACGACGTGGACGAAGGTGAAGACTGAGGCTGCCCCATTTCCGTTCTGCTCAACTCCTCACCGACTTGGGCGGGGGCCCCCATGTCCTCTCGGCAACTCCGGTCCCTTCCCGCCTCTCTGGCTGCGGCCAGCTCTTCACAGACACCCCCGCTCACGGGGCCCTGGGCTCTTCGAAGCGGCCGCAGTTGACGTGAACCTTCTCTTGTGATCAGACGGTGTGGCCGGGTGTCGTCTTTGCTGGTACGAACCATCATGTGTGTCTCTGTGTTCACGGTCCGATTACTCTGTGGGGATGAATTTGTAGAACTGGAACGTTCTCTTTTGCCTACACGCGCCTGTTTCCGGGATCCTCTCCCTGCCCCCAAGACTTTCATTTCCAACCCCTCCCTCACGCCTCCCTGACTCCCGTAGGAAGGGATCTTTCCGTGGCCACGCGTTAGCCTCCCTCACGTCCTGGATCACTTTGACCTTGTATGACCGCGGTTCCCACCGGCACCAGCTCCCGTGCATCTCCGTGTCCACAGAGCTCAGCAAGGCAGACCTCTCGCTGGGTCGGAGCTGCGCCCCGGCCTCTGAGCCCATGGGCAGCCGGCCGGCACCTGCAGGTCTGACCACAGGTGTCCTCGGGTGGAAAACGGGACGTAACCTCCATCTGCAGACTGAGCTGCTGACCGAGGACCGCCTGCATTCGACGGCCAGCACGCTGTGTGGCGCACCGCAGGAATTCCATAGCTACGGTCACTGCCACGCTGCCATTAGCAATAGGAGTGAGGGATGTTCATTAAATGAGCAAATGGAAGGATGGGAACATGCGTATGTGTCTGTGGAGAAAATCCTTAAGATGGGGAGAAAGCAAAGAAAAGGAGAGGTGAACAATTAGCGCACGTCCCCCAGCGACTCTCGGGAACGCCTGTGCTGCGGCAGTGCACGTCCGCCAGGAACCCACCAGGGCATCGCCCACAAGCCTTTCTGAGATCCTGCTTCCTTTCTCCTCCCCCAAGAAAGAGCTGGAGTCCAAGGCTACGGGGGGCAGATGCTAGAGATTTTAGTCTTAAAAATGAGAAGATTTAGAAACTATCCAAAATTTTAAGTTGAGAATGAAGCTTATCCCTATGGATTCAGGTTCAAATCTGGACTCGTGAACTCGGGTGGTGGATTCCATGATCCTGCCTGCTTTTTCCTGGGGCCTCCCCCTTCCGTGCACGTGGCCGGGCGGCTGATCTAAATGTGCTCACCTAACCGTGTTCAGCGGCCTGCTTCTCCCCGCGGGAGGCGGTCTACACAGTGTGCGCGGTCTACACGGTTCACGGCCAGCGGTGCCCACCCCCTCTTCTCACCCTGCGCCAAGAGCATCTGCCCCTCCCCTCCAACCCGGATTCCCTTCCTGTTTTCAGAGGCTGGGACGAGCCCAGAGCCCCGTGGTGGAAACGTGGCCGGTGTCGGTGGTGAGTGCTTGCCTGGCCTGGACTCCTTGAGGCTGCTGCGGACGGTGTGGGGTCCAGACCTGATCTGCATCTTGCATTCCCAAATTTATGATGGAGGGGGTAGCACATTGATATGCATGACTCCTCGTAGATCTCTAGAAATGAATTTCCTGACATTTTGCTCTTAAACAAAATGTCTATGTGTTGCCCGTCAAAGCAGGTGATTTGTGAGTTCTGAGAGCCACAGGCTCTGGAAGCTAATCTTCCCCGACATTGCTGGACGGGCCATTATAGACAAGATTTACTTGGTATTTGTCCTTTTTCTAAATCTGCACATTTATTTAAAGTAGCTTGCTGGGCTCTCCGTTGAGGAATGGTCTTGGACCCAGCTGTCGTGCACCTGGGTCATTGCCAAACATTGATGGTTGGAAAGATGGTGGTATCCACGGATGTGAGCCGAGAGCGGAGCTCCTGTGAGGTAGAGACCAGGAAGGAGGCTTTCTGCTGAGCAGAACGTGGAGTGAACACAGATAAAGCTGGTGGACAGTAGAAGACAGGTCACAGGTCTTCCCGTCTCCCTGTAGGCAGGGGTGTGGCCACGCGTTGTCTCTGTCCGTCCTCCCTGATGCTGGTGGGCAGCCAGGCCTAGTGTGGGGTCCAACGTGACCAAAAGGAAATAGGATGAGCAAGCAAGCTGTGTCTAGACACCCAAAGACGTGGGCTGGTAGCAAGGTTTAAGTCGCAGGTGGCGCCCAGTGCCTCCGGGAGCAGCTAGATACCCCTGTCCTTCGGGCAGCCAGCATGCAGGTGAACGGGTGCGTGGGGCCCGGACGCCAGGGGAGCACATCCTGACCGCTCTGGCTACAGGCTGAGGTCAAAGCCATGACTTCCTTAGTGGCTGGAGGCCTGCGCCAGAGCTTGGGCTCTGCTCTGCTAACTCAGCCAAGACCCTTTGCAGCTGGAACTCTGTTCTGGTTCCCCGAAGGAAGGGGCTGGGCCAGTCGGCGCCCGAGGTCCGCACAGGATGTCACGTTGTAGGCTTTGTTGCTGAACACCAGTCTGGCCCCGACATGATGGCAGGTCTGGGGACAACTGCCAGGGGGAACTTGCCCCTCCCCCTCCTTGCCCCTCCCCCTCCTCTCCCCTCCCCAGCACGTGATGGTGACCCAGGGCTGCCCCTCCTGGACCGTCTTCTCAGTGCACACACATCCGCAGCCTGCCTTGGTTTCCCTACGCCCTCCCCTGGCCTTTCGGGCCTCTCACTGTGGCGCGCCAGGCTGGTCTCTGGGTTGCGGTGTTCCTCGGACAGGGGCTCACGGGCTGTGGTCTCCAGCTCACGCCCCTGCTGACCTCCGGCTGCTCTCTGTCTGCTGACCAGCTGCCCCGCAGCGCTCGGCGTGGGCCGGGAACTGAGCTGACCTTCCGCTCCGCCACCCTGAGCCGCCTCCTTCCTCACCTTCCCTCCCCCAGGTGTGGCTGTGTCATCCTTCTGGAGGCTCAGCCCCTGGGGCCACCGGCCTCTTCTCTCCTCTCACAGTGACCCCAACACAGGGGGCTCCTGCCGGCCTGCCTTCGCAGCACCACCGCTCAGCTCCCATCACCTGGCCCGGCCTGGCCACGCCACCGCCCGTGCCGCCCCTCGCCACACGGCGGTCTGCTCTCCTCACGGCCATCCCAGATCTCTCCCAGAAACACAAGCCGGATCGCTCGCCATCTCCGCTCAACATCCTCAGATGGCCTCGATTTCACTCTGAACAAAGCCAAACCCTTGTCTTGGCCCGGAGTCCCTTATGCTCAGGTTCCCGTCGCCACCCTGACCTTCCGTCCTGAACCCCCCATGAGCTGGTGCCCAGAACACCTTGCTGTTCCTCACCTTGTCAGGCATGGCCCACCTGCTGGTTGCCCGTGTGCCTGGCTGTGTGGCTGGGGCCCCTGCCCCTGACATCTACAAGGCTCTGCCCCCCACCCCCCACCTCCCCAAGCTTCCCTCGAGGAGACTGCTGGTGTCTGCTCTGACGGGGACCCTCTGACACCCTGGGTTGCTTCTCATGCCAGCCCATGCCCTGCTGGTCCTCACCCCTCCACATCTTCTTCCCGGTACTCGTTACCTTGGAACAAACCCTGTCGTTTTCCTCTTCAGCCGGCTCCTGTGGTGCATCACCAGCCCCACAAGATGGGGGTTTGTGATGTGATCGCTGACGCATAGGACACGAGGAAGCACACGGCTCTGGAGCCGGCCGGCGGCGGGTGTGGTGGCGCTGCAGGTGGGAGGTGGTCAGTGCACGGCCTTGGGAGCAGAAACATGGACCTGCTGATTCTGTGCCCTGGGGACCCCGCGAAGCTGGGCGGGGGGGGGTGCGGCGGGATTGGCACCAAAGAAAATTGTCCTGGGGGCAGTGATGAGCGCAGGCGGCCATGGGGGGTGGAGGGGCTGACCACGGGGGCTTTCTGACCGGCAGCGGGCCACGCGGTAGGGGGTGGGTGGGATGGGGGCTTGCACAGAGGATCGAGGCGCCCGCTTCCACCGGGCAGGTCTGTTCCGCTGGGTCCGTCCCGCGGGCACTGGGGCCTCTCCACCCGGGTGTCTCATGCAAACTGCCCTCTGCTGTCTCCTTCTCAGGTTTTGTTTCGGTTTTTCGGTCTGCACAGCAAGGATAACATGTAAGGAGAGCTTCATCCTAGGCTTCATGTGAATATTGCAGGAGGCCACAGACGAGGCGGGTGGAAGGGCCAATGACCCCAGTCCGTGCCCCGGGAAGCTCGGGAACCGTGGGGTGTGAATCATGGAGATCGCTAAGAGCCTCGGGCACATGCTGCTGAAGGACGCTGCGTGGCACGGGGCGTCCAAGGGGGCCAGGACTCAAGGCGTGGAGAAGCTGCTGCTTTCTGTAACGGCGGAGGCCCCGACGGTGGGGAGAGTGGCGCGTGTGCAGATGAAGGAGACCCCATGTGCTGGGCAGACCTGTGACCTTGGGTCCCGACACGGAGGCCACCAGAGACGGACACTGGCCAATGTCCTTCTAGACTCTCGGGGATGATTGGCATTGTTTTAAAACAAGAGCTTTGTGTCCCTCATGATGGCAAGAGCACCCATCCTTTGCTCAAACCCCCTTTCCCCCGAGCAAATCCCGTGGTGGTATCGTTGACTTTGGCCAGTTTCCCTGATGGAAGCTCTTCTTGCCAAAACCTCAAGGGACACTCTCCACTTGCATGGTCTCTCTCCAGACGACAGCCTCCACTGGGAACGGAAACCCTCAGAGCTTCCTCGAGTGACAATCTGAAGATGGCCCAGCATCTGGGACACTTGTCCAAGTATTCAGATGCACCAAGAGGCGGGGGTTAACCAAGACTTCGGCTCGCGCTTCCAAGACAGTGAGAAGCCCTCAGAGCTGACTGAGCTCCCTTCTGGGGAGTGGGCGCATGCCTGTACCCGGTGGCAGCTGTAGGGCTGACAGAGCCATCCGGGGTAACCCAGATCTCATTCCGCGGTAACCTAGATCTTGTTCCTGCAAAGCCCCGATCTTCTAACTGGCAGGGATTTCTGGAGTTGCCTGCGACGGCCTGACTGAAACAGGGTCCACATGCTCCTTTAATTCACTGGACGTTCTCCCTCTTGCCCATCACACAGCAATGGCGGTGTGGTCCCCAGACCAGAGCCAGGGCCCAGCGTACAGCTGGGTCGACCCCGCCAGCAGGGCTCAGGCTGGCCGCACCACAGACTGGCCGAGGGGGAAGTGGCCGAGTCTGGGACACAAGTCCTGCCTGAGCTGGGGTCCCTCCCCAAGCAGCCTGCTGGGCGTGCGTCGCACGGTTTTGAGGCCCGGGGCGCTGCGGTCTGCGGGCCCCCTGGGGCAGCAAGCATGGCCTTCCGTGCCCTCAGCGTCGGCAGGGCTCACCTGCACACTCACGCAGAGGTGGCCGAGGTACAGAGACACGAACTTCTGGCAGCGAGGACACTTCAAATCCAAGTGCTTTAGCCCGGAGCGGATGTTTTCCATGGCGCCGCCATCCTTGTAGCCACAGCCCACACGGGGATGGAGAGAGGGTCTGCGGGTTGGGGGCCCTGGGCGTTTGTGGGCTGCAGGTCTGAGGTACCCCAACAAGCCTGCTGCGCCAAGCCCACCTTCTCCACCTCGGACGCTCAGCAGCAGACCTCAGGATGGGCTGGGGTCTGACGGGGAGGGCTGGGGTCCCATCTCCCAGCCTGAGCGCGGCCGTGACCTCAGGCAGCCCACGGGGCCGCACGGTGAGCTCCCCTGCGGAGAGGTATGGGGTTCATTGATGAAGACATGTTGCCATGTGGTTTTCACGTAAGAAGAAGAAATTTTGAGTGCAGTCACATTTTTACGTTCCGCTTTCCACCGGGTTCGATTAATGGTCCACGCTCGGCGGAAGCAGGTGAGTGTCTGCGACGGCTCCTGCCGCTGGTGCAGAAGCCTGCACTGGACCGCAGCAGCCCAAGTCCGGGCAGGTGGCCATGCGGCTCGAGGTCGGGGGAGGGCTTAGGACCTGGACGTGTCCTTTAGGGGACACAATTCAACCCGTCAGACCAGCTCTGGTCCCATCCTGAGGAAATCAGTCTGGGTGAGCAGCAGACCAGGAAGACAGAAGCACTATAAACCGGCAAATGGCAGATTAATGATGATGGCTTTCCCGCTAAAAGCCGGGTGCTCTCACCCAGGTTGCCACCTGTCACTTGACTTGTCTCTTCCCGGGGCCCTAGAAGTTGGGCTGGAGCTGCCAGCATCCGGGTCACTGTCCCTGGACCTCAGTCTTCCCGTGCTGCTGCGGGAACGACTGCCCGCACGTCTTCAGTCCAGGACTCGGTTCCTGTGGTTCCTGTGTTCCTACAGCCTTTGGTGCTGGCACCATGTCCGGACAGCCCCACCCCATGTTGACCCCCCGCTCCGGGCCCAGGTGTGGCTCAGTCCGCGCTGGTCCCCAGGGTCGGATCGCTGGGATGGGCCGCACACACTGCTGGGCTCCAGGGTGACCTGCTGTGGCCGGTTTTGTGTCCAGCACAAACCTGAGTGTGTTTCTAGGACTCAAGTGTGCAGGGAGGCCCCTTTCTTTCCATTGTATTTCACAGATACCAGTTTCTGTCAATGCGAAGCAACTTCTTTTTTTTTTTTTTCCCCAGCATCTTTGTATTTTTAGTTCTGCCTTTTTTTTTTTTTTGGTGCAAACTCATTTTTTTTAGGTTGTTAATTCTATTTTGAAATGACTATTTGAACTTGAACATATTTGCAGATCTAGTTGTCCATTTCAACCCTCATCACCACACTCCTCCGTTCTGGTCTGTTGCAGCCCCACGGCGATTACTGCTCTTCTCCCTGTTGTGGATTAAAACACTTGGGACGTCCTCCAGTCCCACCGTCTGCGTGTGAGGACTGCTGTCTCGCTGTGGTGTGGGTGCAGACCGACAGGAGCTGGTCGGCATTGTCTACACCGCAGCTCACAGGATCAGGAAGGGAGCGTGGCTGTGGGCTGGTGGGGCTCAGGGACAGGGGCGCAGCTGGGCACGGTGCTTGCTCGGACGGTCCCAAGGACCGTGGCAGTTGCCAAAGGAGGTTTCTGCTGTGCCATCGTGCAGGTCTGCGGGCCATCTTTTTTTTTTTTTTTTTAAGATTTTATTTATTTGACAGACAGAGATCACAAGTAGACAGAGGCAGGCAGAGAGAGAGGGGGAAGCAGGCTCCCCTCTGAGCAGAGAGCCCGATGCGGGGCTCGATCCCAGGACCCTGAGATCATGACCTGAGCTGAAGGCAGAGGCTTAACCCACTGAGCCCCCCAGGCGCCCCACTGCAGGCCATCTTTGAGGTGGGACGTTATTTCCCTCCAAGACGGTGGGAGAGCAGCCTCAGAAGTTAGGGTGGTCGTCACTCTGGCTGTGACCTCGTGATCCTGGACGGGGCAACCGTGCTGCGAGCAGACAGGGCTCACTTTCTGAGTCAGGTCCACGCGGGATGGGGCACCCCTGAAGTTGGGGGGTCTGGCTTGGCCCTGGCACACACACGTGCAGGAGCATTCCTTCGGGAGAAAGGGGGTTGGTGGCCGTCTGCGGCCTGTGGGGGCTGCGTGGGTCAAGTAGGCGGCGGTAAACCCGGAGCCGGCCTTTGCTTTGCTCCACCGCGCTGGACAGACAGGCCGACGCCTCTGAATCACGCTTCCTTCCTGCTCAGTGCGGGGCGACGAGCAAGCCTTGTCTCCGTCAGTCCTGTCCTCCGTTGTGTTCCTCCATCCCCGGGAAGTGACCTGCGGGCTGGGAAGCGCGCTCTGCGGGCCCGCAGGAGAGAGCTCTTCAGATGGGCCGCCCCCAGCCGAGTGGCTCCCTGGGATCCCGAGCTCCCTCACGCGCCGTGTGCGCAGGCCCAGGACAGAGCAGTACCCCACGCCCCCGGGGCTCCCCAGGTCGCATGTGTCTCCCCCACACCTGCGTAATGCTGAACCCCTGACAGACGGTGGAGGGGCCCATGGGTCCCCCCTCCAGTGCTTGGGCCCCCCGGCCCCCGCGCTCCTTCCCTCTGAGCCGCTTCACGGCGTTGTAGGCACGACAGGCCACCGTGCAGGGAGCCCCGTTACAGCCCGTGAGGAGAACTCCGCGCGTTCTTGCACTTGCTTCTTGCGCTGCTGGTAAAATTCTGTGTGAAATGTGAAACATGCGTCTTACAAAAGAAGCAAGTATCCCCGGAGAAGTACACAATCAGGGATAGATTGTGGAAAATACAAGCTTTGAATAAAAATTCCTGTGTAGCTCTCTGACCCAGGCACGACGATGGGAGCCTGGTCCCGCGCGGGGGCCCCACGTCTCTGGGTGTTTTAATGCGAATCTAGACAGATTCGCTCTCTAATATCCTTTTGTATTTTAAAATGTCCCAGACTATGTCCACGTCATTGTTAAACGTTCCTGTGGCGTTGTTTTGGTGACTGTTTCGTGTCTGTGCCGAGGAACACGCTCTCACTCTCCATTTCTTCTCCTTTTTGCAGTTTTCTTCATGGCATGAGCCACTGGCTGCTGGTTCGTGACAGACTTCATCGCTTCTCGTCTGGTCCTCGGCTGACGCGGGAGCTCTGGCCGGACGCGGCTTCACCAGGCTCTGGCCGCCGTGTCTCCGGAGCGCAGGACACTCGGAGCACGTGAGAGGCGCTCAGCGAACACTGGCTGTGCGAGTGAACGGGCTTGGCCAACCTCCCGCGAGCAGACACTTCACGGGCGATGCAGCGGGACCCCCAAGTACATCTTCGTGAGTCTGCTGCGAACGTTGGGCACGTCCTTCTAGGCGATGTTTCTAGGTAAAAAGTATGGGTGTTCCTATGACTCTTGACAAAAATGGCCAGGGGCGCCTGGGTGGCTCAGTGGGTTAAGCCTCTGCCTTCGGCTCAGGTCATGATCTCAGGGTCCTGGGATCAAGCCCTGCATAGGGCTCTCTGCTTGGCAGGGAGCCTGCTTCCTCCTCCTTCTCTGCCTGCCTCTCTGCCTACTTGTGATCTCTCTCTGTGTCAAATAAATAAATAAAATCTTTAAAAATAATAATAATAAAATAAAAAAATAAAAATAAGAATTCTGGGGGCACCTGGGTGGCTCAGTGGGTTAAGGCCTCTGCCTTCAGCCCGGGTCATGGTCCCAGGGTCCTGGGATCGAGCCCCGCATCGGGCTCTCTGCTCAGCGGGGAGCCTGCTTCCTCCTCTCTCTCTGCCTGCCTCTCTGCCTACTTGTGATCTCTGTCTGTCAAATAAATAAATAAAATCTTTAAAAATAAAATAAAATAAAATAAAAATGGCCAAATTAGCATCCAGAAAAGCTGTCCTCACTTATATTCTCACCAGTGATGTGGGACAAAACGACGTTTTTCACTTCCCAAATACCCATCTGCTCGCATTTGCGTCTCCTTCAACGATGGACACACCACACAGCTTTCATGCTAACGTGAGTCACGTTTCCCGTGAAGTGGGGAAGGCCCACGAATTTATTGACCATTTACGTTTCCAACTGCCTGTTCGGTTTCTTTATCTGTGCTATTTTTCCCCATGTCTTTGTTGGACGTCTTTACTTCTGTGGGTGTCACTCTGTTTCATGCAGCAAATACTTTTATTTGCCAGTTCTCTCTTAATTTGGTCATGATATTTTTGATGCGTAGCATTACTCCCTCTGTATACGGTCAGGCGCGTCCATGTCGTCCTCCACGACTTCACAGACTGCGGTTCTGATTCGTGATCACAGCCCAGCCGGGCCAGCAGCGGCTCTCTCTGAACCAGGAGCTCCTCCATGAATTTAGGACCCTGAGCGTCCGCTGAAGAGAGGGGAGGGAGCCATACATCTTCCTCAGATTGGATTAAAGTTCATCCCTGTAGCGGAGACAAGACATATCGTGCACTTGTAAGGGTGTATTGGACGGGGGACCTCTGGGGGCCGAGGCTCGGGATCCAACCAGCGGTGAAGCATGAGGAAGGGGAGCGTTTCAGAACCAGAAAAGGCCACTCTGTCCTGCACACCTGTCCTCTTAGAATTTATCTTAATCCTCCATTCCTGATGTTCCACCATCTGTCGCCACGCCTCCCCTCCCTAGAAATAAGTCAGGGGCTTGAATTAATTTTGTGCTACATTTGCCTCGTCTCTTCATTGGTTCCATATGCTCGTTACCTTCCGTGCGCAGCCGCTCCTGCCCGAATCTCTCCGCCTTCAGCGCACGCCCCGGCTTTTACTTCTTTACCTTACTCTACAAAATATGCTTTATTGTCCTTATTAATCCCTCTGCTGATATCACCTCAAATTCTATGATTTCTCAAGAAAATTAGAGCAATTTTTAAAAGTCTCATCATTTTACACCCGTGAAATGGAAAGAACCATCTCCCAACGGACCGCGTCCTCACCGATTTACGCCACAGCCAAGACTCACTGGGATGGGAAGTGGCCGTTTTAAGCTTGACCTTGTAACTGGACGCAGGAACGCACAGACCCACTGCGGGGAACACAGGGCTCCCGAAGGCAGGGGACCTGCAGGGTCCTGAGTGACAGCTGAGCTCCGAGCCACAGACACTGCTGCTTCTCCCCGGGAACGAGCCTGCGTCCACGTCCTGTACTTCCTGGGAGACTCTGCGTAGACACCGGAGGGGACCGGATGTGTGTCTCCGGCATGTTCTGCCCCGGGGAGGGGAAGGCAGGTTTCCCGCTTCCTCAGGCCCGTCCCCTCCGCCTGAGTCCCCGCGGAGCGCGCTCAGCCTGCTTTCTGTATCTTCGCTCTCTCATTTAAACCAAGCTCGGGGCACCAGGGCGGCTCAGTCGGGCAAGCGTCGGAATCCTGATCTCCGCTCAGGTCATGATCTCACCATCGTGAGTTCAAACCCCACGCTGGGCTCCACTCTGGGCACGGAGCTGCTTAAAAAAAGAGAAAAAAGAAAGGAAGTTAAACCAAGTGGCCCAAAGCAGCCATCAGGAGAGAGCGGTGTGGGCAGGCGGCTGTGACGTGCCCGCGGGACAGGCATCGTGGCTTCGGATTTGGCTGACGGCTCCTCTGTCTCCAGACCAGGGGCCTTGAGTTTCCTAGTTTTGTACAGAGGGGAGCGTGCTGTTGGAGCAGTAGGGAACAAACGACCATCAGGGAATACACGATCTGACTCCCTAAAATTTAGGTCATGAAGAAGGTGTCGTTGAATTTCCGTGCTCCATTTGGCTTCTGTGAACTGCTTTGGGAGTGAGTTTTAGGCACCGAATCAGCTGGTTAATCATTGCAATGAGCAGTGTTGGCAGAGGCCCCAACCCCAGCAGTGCCACCCGTGTTTCTTGGACAGTGACTGGGCATTGGCTGGACCCAGGGCCGCAGCACATGATCGAGCTAGGGTGACAGTCTGACAGTCTGAGGGGGGATTTTGCCTTGGAGGGTCCGGGTCAGAGGGTGGGGACTGGCCACAGGCTGCAGCGTGCAGACGTCCCCGGTGGCCTGAGCAGCGGGAACAGACCTGTGCAGACCAGCCTGTCCCTGCGCGGCTCGTGTGGCTGGCATCAGAGGCCTTGGTGAGGGACTGAGTCTTCCAGTCAAAATAGGAAGTTGGTCCGCGGCGGCCGCCCCTGAGCAGCGCCATCCACCCCACAGGCATCCTGCCCTCCTGCGAGCTCCACACACGCAGACTTGCAGAGGGGCCTGTCCTGTGTTCAGGGGGCACAGGCTCCGGGCCCTGCAGCTGCACTGCCAGGGAGCTGCTTGGGCGGTGAGCCCCCACCTGGAGCCCTCAGCGGCCCCCAGCTTCTTCTGCACGGCTGGGTGACAGGGCCCACCTCCGGAGCGACGGGAAGCCCCAGGAGACGTGGCGCTTGGTCAACTTGGTTGGCCGGCCTGCTCTCCCTCTCCCGCCCTCCGCTGCAGGGCCGTGTCCTCTTAGGTCTGTAGCAGAGGCTAGGGCCTGCTGGCCCTCAGGACTTTCTTGCAGGTGACCCTGTCCAGGCCCCAGAGGGGCTCCTGCAGGCTGGCGTCCAGCAAATTAGCCCTTGGGGAGCCGTGGGCGTGTGTCTGGGAACCTGCGTGGCACACACGCTGCAGACACTAACATTCGTGGTCAGGCTCCCACCCTCCTTCCCCAGCTGGCCTTCCCCTCTGCCTGTCCCCAGCTTGTCGCCCAGTTGCTGTCCAGGCCTGGGAGTCGGCTCAGCCCTGCCTTCCTTCCTGCCTCCAAACCCCCGACATGGGTCATTCTTGCCGTAGGAGTGTTGGGGCCAAACCAGGGGAAAGCAGGACAACCCAGCGCGACCCTGGAGGAAGCCGGCAGAGCGCTGAACCCTCACTCTTGCCCTCTCTGGGACTGCGGGCTCCAGGCTCTGTCCCGCCTGGCTCCCGCCCTCCGGCACCCCCAGGTGGGGCTGACTCAGCCTGGTCCTGGAGAGGACCCCTTCCCCCACAGCCGCCACCCCACGCCGCCGCTGGGTCACCAAGGGCCACATTCATCTCTGAGGAGATCTGCCCTACGGACTCCCTGGTCCCAGGTCACCTCGAGTGTGAGCGTGTAGACACACATGCATGCACACACACAGTACACACAGTGTGTGCATACAAGCGCGTGCAGAGCACAACACACACGACACGT
The DNA here is from genome assembly GCF_002288905.1 of Enhydra lutris kenyoni. Lineage (NCBI taxonomy): Eukaryota > Metazoa > Chordata > Mammalia > Carnivora > Mustelidae > Enhydra > Enhydra lutris. The sequence continues at coordinate 21,687,147 of NW_019154119.1, forward strand.
GCAGCATCAGCACGCGCCAGCACACACATGATGGCACAGCACACGTGTGTACTCCCATAACACACACACACAGCATAGCTGTGCCTGCAAGCACACGCGGCACATGCAGACACACCGCACACGGCACCGATGCTACGCACATGCACGAGCACAGCACACATGACACATTAGTCCACCATGAACCGCATGATACACAACACACATGCACACACAGCACCACGTGCACTTAGCTGTCACACGCGCACGCACATAACACACACGCATCGTACACACACTCATGCACACAATGGCTCGCACAGCGCACACCATACGTACACATCCGCGCATGGGCACACAACACACGCACACAGAGCAGACATGCACGGACGTGTAAACACAAACACAAGTACACACAGAGCACGCACGGGCAGACACCCACACACATGTGTACACGCATGCACACCACACACACGCCTGGAGAAGCACACACACAGTCACACTGCGCACACACAAGTGTGTGTATGACCCAAGCGTGATTGCCCACGAGCGTCTGAATTCCTGCAAATGAGGAGGCGTCTCTGATTGCTCCGCAGGGACATTTCAGCTGTTTCCCGGCCCTGTCCCCACCGCCCTGCCGGATGGACGCGCGCGACCCGCCCTGCCCGGTGCTCCTCACACGAGACAAACCGTCTCCCAGGAGAGGCCTGGCTCAGCAGCGCTGCCTCTACCTTGCCCACCCACCCAAGACGTCTTTCTGTCCTTGTCTTTTTTGGCCTCTGAGTCTTTCTTAGGACCCCCGGCACCTGCTACCGTGCGTTTCCAAACACGCGCTCCTGCTTTATCCCCACACGGGAAGGAGGCCTCTGCACGTGAAACCAGCGGTAAACGGGAACAGACACACCCCACTCCTCTGGGTGTGGAAGATGCACGGGCACGGACGGGTCCCGGAAGGACCTGCGACGGTCCCTTCATCAGCAGTGGCACCCGGTGACATCGGAGGATTTATCCGCTGCCTGCACAGCGCTGGCATTACCCGGACACAGAGACGCGGTTCTCGCTCTCCGTCCTGCTGAAGGTCTGCGCTGAGTGGGCCGTGAGCCGCAGGCGCCCTGACGTCGCTCACGCAGTGGAGCAGAGCGGGCGGGCAGAGTCGGGGCGCCCACACGGGGGCACTGCGCTTGGAGACAGAGTGATGGGTGGTCCGAGGGTAATGACCTCACCCCCAGACGTCCACGTCCTAGTGCCAGTACTTTGTGTGGCGGGGGGGCTCTGAGCACAGGGTGAGGTGCGAGTTTTGAGGTGGGAGGAGGCCCGGATGGTCTGGGTGGCCCGGCGTCACCACAGGGTCCCTACAAGGGAGAGAGGGAGGCAGGAGGCCAGGTGGGCATGAGGACAGAGTCAGGGCCGGGAGCCAGAGGGGCCTGGGACAGGGAGGATGGAGGAGGGCGTGAGCCAAGGACGCAGATGCCTCTAGAAGCCAGAAGAGGGAAGAAACAGGGTGTTCCCCAGAGCCTCTGGGAGGAAGGTGCTGCCTCCGTGCCAGCCCAGGGAGACTGGCCCATACTTCTGACTCGCGGAGGGCCGTGAGATAATACAGCCGTGGTTTTTAGGCACTGAGTGTGTGTGTGGGAATTCACTGCAGTAGCAGCGGCTGACGAGGGCAGGGTGAGGGGGTGGGAAGACCCTGGTGGCCAGGCGGTGGGGTGTAGCCATGGGGGTGCCCAGGGCGTGGGCGACCTCTGGGTCAGCGTGCGTTGGGGGTGGAGGACACATGGGGTCAGAATCAGGAGCGCCCCAAAGAGAAGCTGCAAAGCTGGTCTTTCCACGGCAGGTACCACGGAGCCGAGGGTTAGGCGCTGGTCTGTGTTGAGGGGCAGACCTGTGGTTCAGGAGCACCAGCTCTGGGACAAGGTCAGGGACTGATGGAGGCCGGCAGGGGGGCCACTGAGGGACACACAGAGGCCCATGGAGGCCGGGGCTCTAGGTCCTCAGTGTGGCTGGGGCGCTGGTCTTCTCAGACTCTCCCGTGGCTTCCTTAAAGACTCAGATGGTAGCCTCATCTTTTCCAATGACTGGTTAGTAAAAAGTGAGTTCCCCACTCTCCTTTTGTGTTAATATGTGGAAATATTCCTTGTCTCATGGCCGTGGACACTGCCCACGGGGCAGGACCACTGTCGTCCTCGGAAGAGTGTCCCGGCCTGAGCAGAAACTGTCCAGCCACGTGTCCCTGTCTGTGTTGCCTCCCAGATGGCAGAGTCCGGCAGACTTGAGCCGAAGGCCTGCCCCTGGCCTTGTGCGGTCTCAAGTGCAGGCTGGCAGGGGGCCAGCAGCAGGGCTGCCCACGAGAAGGGTGGGGGCAGCAGGGAGCCCGCTGCTGGGAGTGCTCCCCACCGACCAGCGCCCTGCAGACCCGGGGCACAGCCCTGGACAACAGGTGTGATCTCTGCTCCGACTCCTGTCCTGCTACCGGGTGCGGCCCCATAGCTAAGACGGACAAGATCACGTTCACACGAGTCCTCCGTTACAGCTACAGCGGGCACTGCGAGGAAAGAGCAGAGGGAGCCTCGCTGTGGGGAGTGCAGGCCACCCGGGATGGACGGCGCCGGCTGGAGGGACGGTGGGGAACATCTCAAGTGCTGGGTGGGAGCACCATGTTCCAGGAAGCACCAGGGGGTGCCAGGGGTTCAGAGAGCTGTGGGGTTCGGCTTGGGATGGTGCGCAGGCTAGTTGCCCTTCGCTCCTGACACTGGACTCTGGGGGAGCAGGCGGCTTCCTGCCCCTGAAGCCGCACCATCAGATGGGAGGGGGATGTGGTGGATTGAGGTGGGTGGAAGGGTGGAGGCCTGGGACGGTGGGTCAGTGCCCACGGGCCAGAGGAGGGGAGGCAGAGGTGAGAAAAGAAGCAGAACTCGCACTTAGCTGGGTGTGAGGGGAGAGCACCAAGAAAGACGACCAGCACTGACGTGTGGACAGACGTACCTCTTACAAAAAGAGGGCTCAGGGGCGATGGGAGTGTTTGAGAGAGGGAGACTTTGAGGAGTTTCAGCGTGGGAGACACTGAGTTCTGGGTTCGCAGGCAAGCCTAGACGGCCTCACCTAGCGGGACTCGCCGCCACGTCTGGGCTGCATGAGTGAGTGGGTGGCCGGGCGGGGTGGATGTGCTGCTTCGGCCTTGGATGAGACCCTCCCAGGCAATCGTCCAGAACGTGCACAGAAGGACAAGCGTGGAACCTGGGGAGGCTCACACACGCGAAGCAGGAGCATGCAGGGGACCCCGTGGAGGACTCGGAGAAGTGCCCAGAGAGGTCGGAGGGAATCGGGAAGGCTGGCTTTGTGGAAACTAGAGACGGAGAGCAGAGGGGAGCAGGAGGTCAATGGGTTCGAAGGCTGGGGAGGGTCAAACAAGACTACAGCTCAGAACTGTCCCTGGGATTGGGACACGGAGGGCCTTTGACAAGGCCACCAGCCTCAGTGGCTTGTGGGGTGCAGGACGGTCCCACTGGCCGGGAGACAGCACCCCAATGCTGGTGTGGTCCACCCAGGGGCTGCTGCAGGGTGCTGAGGGGTGTGGGGCTAAGAGCAGTTCCGTCCCTGACCTGGACACACCATCCCGAGTGTCTGTAAGCGCACGGGGCAGAGGCTGGGCTCACAGTGGGGAAGGCACGTTCCGGGCAGTGAAGCTTGCTGGGCAGCACCTCTGATCGGAAGGCAGGCGAGGGACAGGTTTTTCTGGAAGGGGCAGAGGGAGCACAGAAAGCAGTAGCTAGACACAAAGTTGCACATAGATTACGAGAATCATCGTCTTCTCGTGCTCTCAGTCTAGCCGTTTGCTAATTCCACTTTTAACACAACACAGCAAAGACGAGCTTTTCCAGGATCGTAGCGACTGCCGCATTCTCGGAGCAGCCCGCGCCAGGCTGCATGTGGCAAGGGGGTCACTTATCTAGGAAGTGTCTTTCTATGGGCGCCGATTCTGTGCTCGGGGCTGGGTGTGTGTGGATGGGCAGACACAGGAACTCTCTTCCACATCTTACTGTTTCCTCGTGGAGATGGTCCGAGACCTTGTTCTTGTTTTGTTTTGCCCAACATCCTTTTTCCCCAACTCGCTTAATTGTAAAACTTCAATTTCTTGGCTGGACACACAGCCCTCTGAAATCATGGTTGAATTTCCCTGCTTTCTTGGTACTGAGTGACCATGCGAAGGACTGTGTTCAAGTTCCAGAAGGCACCGTTTTCAGGGAGAGAACACTGAGGTGTCGACGCCTTCCTCCTTCCTGCTGGGTGGAATGTGAGTACGACGGCAGGGCTCAAGCAGCCTCCTTGAAGTGTGAGTTATAGATCCCACACAGGGACTCCAGAGTCCCAGATGTTCATGGGGCTATCACACTAGTCCTGCTCTGCTTGTCTCTCAACTCACATTATTTGAGATAAGAAGAAACTTATGTTTTATTAAGCCCAGGTTGCTGTGAGTGTCTGTTACTCACGCAGCTGACATTATCCCAAATAACGTAGGAGACAGAAAACGATCATACAAGCAAATAACGTCACTGCGACTTGCCATAAGTGATCTGACGGAAGGAGCACCTTGCAGCGATAGGAACGTAACGGGCAGGGCAGTGGGGGTTACCCAGCAAAGGCTATCAGAATCGGCTTCATTAAGAAAAAGCCTCCAAGGGAAAGAGGACAGACAGCCACAGACACGAGGAGAGGGAGAGCGTTCCAAGTAGAGGGGACGGTGCGTTTGACATGATCACCCGTGAGGTGCAGAGATTACGGGTGTCAGGATTTCTGTTAATAAAAGAGACTAAAGCGCACTCTGAGGATTTATAGAAACTTTACAAGTGACAAAAACCCAGTTTAAGCTTTTTTTTTTTTAATTTTTATTTCTTTTCAGCGTAACAGTATTCATTGTTTTTTGCACCACACCCAGTGCTCCATGCAATCCGTGCCCTCTCTAATACCCACCACCTGGTTCCCCCAACCTCCCACCCCCCGCCCCTTCAAAACCCTCAGATTGTTTCTCAGAGTCCATAGTCTCTCATGGTTCACCTCCCCTTCCAATTTCCCTCAACTCCCTTCTCCTCTCCATCTCCCCTTGTCCTCCATGTTATTCCTTATGCTCCACAAATAAGTGAAACCATAGGATAATTGACTCTCTCTGCTTGACTTACTTCACTCAGCATCATCTCTTCCAGTCCCGTCCATGTTGCTACAAAAGTTGGGTCTTCATCCTTTCTGATGGAGGCATAATACTCCATAGTGTATATGGACCACATCTTCCTTATCCATTCGTCCT